>NC_046162.1:67189593-67502093 GCF_011064425.1 Rattus rattus | reverse complement strand
GGAAGTGAGACAGAAGGTAAGCTGATGAACACTTGAGAGTCCTGCATGAGTGAGCTGAAGGAATAAACAACGCTGGCCACCATGTTTCCCAGGAATCTGCCTACACAGCTCTTTTGCTACCCTTGTTGCACAAGAAGGAATGCAGTGAGCCAGAGGGTGCTGGAGGTCCTTGTGAATTGGAGAAAAGCAGTCAGACTGGCTGCAGACAACTGGGAAAGGGCTGGGTCTAAGAGTGTAAGTTGTCACCTATAAGACAACTTGAAGCTGTCTGGGATGGACCTGAAGACAGGATACCTAGGAAACGTCATTCAGCCAGGCCTGGTGCTCCAGGTCTGTAGAACCTCCAGAAACTGAATGAGCAAGCACAGGAGTGGATGCTATAGTGAATGCCGCAAGGCAGCTTGGGGGTAAAAAAACCCCTGTCTCAGAATCAAAGGTAAAGAGGGGGTGTGTGAGATCATTCACCTACCATGTATGAGGCCATAGTTCAATTCCAAGTAAATAAGGGGAGAAAAGAAAAGGCAAACAGAGGAAACAGGGCGGCTCAACAAGACATTGATGACAACGGGTCAAAGTGAGAGGGGAAGCTCATAATGGTGGCGATGTTCTGACTGTCGGAAGCTGTAGCTTTAGCCCTGAGTGCACTGTCATCGTGTCTGCACCTAACTGAGAAGTGGCTCCCAAGAACTCACTGTCATACACAGATGAAGCCAGATGGCAGAGTGACAAAGGCTGCTGACTCACTGTGGCTGGCAGTTTAGCTATCAGTGGTCTGGTTCTTCAGCGTCTCTGGATGTCTGCAATGTTTTCATATTGAAAAGCTAGGGGCATGTTTCTAATCCCACAGACTTGGGGAGGGCAGGGCAGTCATAGCCAAGACTTCACACTGAAAAGGTCTGAGAGCTTGATAGAATGGACAACAGGCAACCAGGAAGGATGCAGATGTGATACACATCCAGACGCAGGTACCAGACGCACTCGGAACCCAGGGAGGGGAAGAAAAGAGGAGGAGACAGGAGCGGATGGGAGAGAAGGAGAGGTTGAACAAGGCTTCTGGGGAAGAAAATGAAAAAACAAAACAAAAAACAAACAAACAAACAACAACCAACCAACCAACCAACAAACAAAAAACCGAGCTATAATGGGACCCCAAGTCCCTTAAGGAGAAGTCTCCGAGGGCATCTCCGAGGCTGCTGAGATGGCTCAAGGTGTAAGGTGCTTGCTGCCCAGTCTGACAACCCTGTTGTTTGGTTCCTGGAACCCATAAGGTAGAAGAGACTCCCAGAGTTGTTCTCTGACCTCCAAAGGTGTTTCATGGCACAGGTGCCCACACATATATAATCACAAAACAAATGTCAAAAATAGAGCTGAGCAGAACATTAGACAGCATCAAAGGCCCAATGACTAAGACAATCGGCAAACGTGGTGACCAGGAATTCCCTAGTCATATGACCTCTGGGGAGTCATCATATGCAGTGTGACAGGCCAGATGGAAGGCCAAAGGTGAGGGGTCATGAGGAAATGGGAGGCAGACAACCAATTCCACCAGCACAGGACTGGGATGCCCCAGAGGACAGGAGAGGCTCTCTTCCCTGGCTATAGGATGATGTCATCAACCTTCAGGGCTCTCTGAGTCCCTTAAGATATTAAGCAGGAGCAGACAAATACAGGATGCTTCTAGCACCACTATGCCAGGCCTGGTGCTCTAGGAGACATAGTTGTGTGCCTGTAAACTTCCCACCTGGCCTTCAGGGGCCAGCAAAGGAACTGGGTGAGAAGCCATCAAGGCTGCTTCAATAATCCTGCACATCCCAGCCGAGCCCCTTACACACAGCTTAGAAATGAGACAGGCAGAAAGACTGCCAGAGCCCCAGGCTCTAGCTGCAGTATGCAAATGAAGGACGCTTTCTCAGAGTGAGCCTGCAGGAAATCTCTGTCAGTGCTAGCTGCTGTCTTCATCTTTCTGGGCTGGCTGGGTAGGGTTGACTGGCTCTCCCCCAACCTCCCAGCATGACTCAGTATCTTAATTTTTTTTTTTAAACCTTTAAATTGCCGTAGTCAGACTGTTCCCCAGATGTGGCTATGTTATCAGCGTGAGCCAAAAGTGACACAGCAAGTGTGTCAGTCCCGTGACCCAGCTGTAGAACAGCAAATGCTGTTGCTGCAGTCTTTCAAAACAGGCAAACAAACTGACTTTGCCCAATCATATATATATAACCAACAAGATCTAACCCCTAAGGGTAGCCATTCCACATTACTGCTCCCTGGGTCCTTGTAAGGGGCATAGTGCTTGCCCACTGTGAGAGACCAGATAGAAGACCAAAGGTAGGAGGGTCCATTAAATCATGAAATCTGCTTTGAATTATCCTCCCCTGAAAGAACACCACACGCTTGTGTCTAGGACTCTGGGCAGCCTGGACACACGTGACCAAGGCTTCATTAAACACAGTCACCCTGAGTTGAAGGGCAAATAACCTTGGAACAGACAAATTCAGACAACCATTGATGTGATTCAATTTTACTCTGATCTACAAAAAAATTCCAATAAGCACTTGGCTCTTCCCTGATAACCACACACCAGGTTTTCCTAATAGAGCCCTGGGGCAGGCTGAGATGTCAGGTACAGAGGGCTTCTGAAGAGCACCACTGCTCAGCGAGAGAAGGTTCCAGGCTGCTGCAGCACTGAAGTCCACCACTGGCCCCACTTCCTACTCCTCCATGCCATTAGACAGAGCCTGAGGAAGGAGCCGGTCAAAAGTACCAAACCCTACTGAGTAGGGACTGTGACAGCGCCCAAAGCTGGACGCTCTTAAACTTTCCCAAGGGCTGTTTCCTCACTTTAGACTGTCAGGCCTGGTTGGCAGTCCCAAGAAACAGGCCAGTCACAGAGCAGGGGGACTCTCAAAGCTCCCAGGGACCTAACAGAAGCTCATATCATGTTGCCCTGGGAGAAATCACAGCAACTGTCATGCCTCCCACTCTGAGGGGACCACCAGAGGCAGCTGACACGGTCATGTGCCCACAGTCATTCACATTACACATGATAACTCTACTTCTTTTTAAAAATGTGGGCCCCAAACGGGTTCCAGGGGATTCCATGAGGCCCACTACTGTGTAAAATAATGAAAGAGAAAGTTCTTGACCAAACAAAAATGAGAAAGGAAAAAGCAAGGACATCAAGGAAGCAGAGAAGGCATGAAACACCTTGCATGTCCTGAAGCAGAAAACAGACCACAGAATACAGGGAAGAAAAGAACTGAGGCAGAACTTAGTCTTCCCAAGGAATCTTTCCTGACCCTGATTCATGAGTCAGCATTCCCAGCAGCAGGGGGACAGATACTGCAGCAAAGGGGCAAGCAGGTCAGGCTGGAGTCCCAATGAAGCAGGGGACTCCGCTGATGGACTGAGGCAGGCTGGTGCTGTATTCCTTCAACATTCTAGGGAGTGAAAGGTTCCCCAGAAACACAATGTGGTTTGGTTTTTTTTTTTTTTTTTTTTTTTTTTGTTCTTTTTTTCGGAGCTGGGGACCGAACCCAGGGCCTTGCGCTTCCTAGGCAAGCGCTCTACCCCACAATGTGGTTTTGATGGTTCTAAGGATGACTGAGATGTTAGGGAGGAGCAGTGTGCTCAGACAGCATATGGTCCGCCCCCTACCCACCTCGCTAGGAGCCACTCCCTACCCAACTAGAGCTTTTCATAGTCAGCAAGTGGATGGCCGTGCCAACCATTTGTGGTCCCTGTATGTATAACAAGGATGGATGAATCCTGAACCTTTATAGTCTCAGGTAGACAACTGACATTTCCTTGAGCCTGTTTTCAGGTTCCTCCACTTAGGCAGTTGCTGGATGAGTCCCTTAGCCTGGCTGTTTCTCACTTTTCTCCTCTGAACCACAAGGTCAGTAAAAGCATCTCAATCACACAGTGGCCGTGAGCACTGAGTATAGCACCAAGTGCCTGGGACACAACAAAAGGATAGGTGTGAGCTGTGATCTATCCTTGGGATTTATCCGATCACTTATCTTCTGGGAATTTCCAAAGAGATCTTCCAGCCAATGTGGTGGAGTACACCTTTAATCATAGCATTGGGGAGGGAGAGGCCAGTCGGGTCTGCATGCTTGCACAACTCAGTTTCAGTGCAGCCAGTGCTATCTCAAAAAATACTACTGCTGCTGCTGACAGTGACAGTGATAGTGACAGTGGTGATGATCTCTAGATTTGAGGAACCACACAGTCACCTGTGTATCTGTAGATTTGTTCTGCCTGCTCCTGGAGGTGCTACATTAATTACAGATTACTAAGTTTCTTACAAAGTCACAAAGTCATGAGATTTCATGAGTACTGCTGAAAAAGGCTCCCAAGTCACACCTGTGACCCACCCCACGACACAGGAGTTAGGAACTCCCATGTCACCAAAACAAGCTTTCCAAGGTGCTTCTTTGCTGTGGTACCACCACGTGACAGAAAAGCGATGTTCCGAGCATAAGGACCAAGCAGTCATCCCAGGCACAAGCAGGACTGTACTGCTGACCACTCCACCTCTGTAGGCTCACTCTAGGGCCAGAGACACACATCTCACCTGCCAGCAAAGAGGCTGAAGCAACGGCTCAGCCAAGGTCAACCAGAGCCAGTGCCAGCCATAGGAGCAGTGAGGGTTTTGACTTCCAATTGCAATACAAACACACATCCCTCATCTGGTCAAAGTGCCCTTGAGTAAAGGAATTACCACACAGAGACACAATTGTGGTCTCAAGGCCAAGGAGTTAGAAGAGAGAAAATCAAGGGACAAAATAAAGTCACAAGACAGCTGTTAAGAGTCTCCAAGCTGTGATTCTATCTGAATAAAATGCAATTTAGAACCACTTAGCCCTGCATCTTGCTTTAACCTTATATAACCCCTTCCTGTTACATCACTAAGAACAATCCCTTCTAATGGGCCCCTGCACCTGAACGAGTGAGACAAACTTCTCGGGCTATGATGCTAGACCTAAACAGCTTTCCCCATGGAAATGCTGGCCTGAGTAGGAACCAAAAATAAACTGTAAAGCCAATTCCAGAGGGACCTGTCATCGGGGAGCTTCATACACACCCCATACCAGCTTCACAAAAGCAGTGTAATCGCAGGCAGCTTCAATTTAGAGACACAGAGTGTTGGGGCAACTTAAAAGACAACACACAAGAGGTGGGAAAGCAACAGTGGGGTGTGGTGGCCATGTCATTTCCAGCACTTGGGAGGTGGAGGCAGAAGGACCAGAAGTACAGAGTTGTCTTCTGCTACAAGGTGGGTTTGAAGGCAGCATGGGTGACATGAGACCCTATTAAGGGAGGGAGGAAGGGAAGGAAGGAAGGGAGGAAAGAAGGAAGGAAGGAAGGAGGGAGGGAGGGAGAAAAACAAGCCAAAATAAGTACCTCCAGGAAAAATCTTGAGCTTGAACTGACAAACAGCAGTCTGACTCTTTCCCCCTAGGAGTGCTCCATCTCAGCATGAGAGGTGGAAGTGAAGACCTCCCTGTCTAGCCAGGGCTCAGGGCAGCTAAGGGGCTGTTGCTGTTGGCTTTATCTCAGAACAGAACTCAAAGGGTGAGTTGGCAGTGCTGGGAAATGGGTGAGCTTCCACAGAGAACACTCAGCCAGGTGAGAAGCTCTGAGCCGAGGAATGGGCCACCAAGGTAAAGTCAGAATGCAGGAAGAGAGAGCCTGGAGGAGCTTAACTGGGTCTATGTAGCTCTGGTTGTCTTGGAACTCACTATGTAGACCAAGCGGGCCCAAAGCTCACAGAGATGGAGAGTGCTACGACAGAAAATGCCACCACGCCTAGCCATTCTTTAGGTTCTAAAGAAGCTTAATCTTGTGCTTGCTTTGGCAGCACATATACTAAAAACTGGAACGATACAGAGAAGATTAGCATGGACCCTGTGCAGGGATGACACACAAGTTCGTGAAGTGTTCCATAAAAAAAAAAAAGAAAAGAAAAGAAAAATATAAGAAGCTTAATCTTGGCTGCTGGGCCTCAAAACCCATGCTTTGTGGAAGAAACAACTATTTCTGCTGCTCATTTAAAGTGAGGGGACAAGAGGGACATAGGGCTTCTTGCCCATCCCTTAATCTTTCTTTATAAATAAATTTGCTAAAAACTTACATTTAGAGACAGGTATTAGGGCTGGAAAGATGTACCAGCAGTTAAGAGCACTTGCTGTTCTTCCCAAGGACCAAAGTTCAGTTCCTAGCACTCATGTCCTCTTTGGGCTTCTGCACTCAAATTTACTCATATTCACTAATAGCCCTATACAGACACAGACACAGACACGGACACAGACAGACAGACACACAGACACACACACAATTAAAAAGAAAAGCACATCTCTTTAAAGAGAGGGAGGTATTAAGCTAGGCATGGCAGACACACTGAAATCCTAATTATTTGGGAGGCTGGGGCAAGAGGCTATGTCTCAGGTCAGTATGGCTAAAATAAAGGGTATTAAGAAAGGAAGGGGGGGGTTTGGGGATTTAGTTCAGTGGTAGAGCGCTTGCCCAGCGTTTAAAGCCCTGGGTTCAGTCCCCAGCTCAAAAAAAAAAAAAGGAAAAAAAAAAAAAAAGGAAAGGGGGGAGGGGGCTGGGGCTGGGGCTGGAGAGCCAGAGCAACAGTTAAGAGAGTCTGCTCTTCCAAGAGGTCCTGAGTCCAAGTCCCAGCAACCACATGGTGGCTCACAACCATCTATCTTGAGATCTGACACCCTCTTGCAGCATGCAGGTGTACAGATATAGCACTCTTGTACGTAAAATGAATTACTAAATCTTTTTTTTAAAAAAAAGTATTAAGCCAGTATTCATATTCTCCAACTGAATATGTAAACTACAAAACCACTCCAGAATGTGAGGAATGCGCCAGCAAACAGACACAGTTAAAATTATTCTATAACTACCAACTTTTTCTTTCAATACAAAATGTCTCTGTGTAGCCTGGGCTATCCTGGAACTCACTCTGCAGGCCTTGCTGGCATTAAAGAAATCAGCTTGCTAGTATTAAAGGTGTGCACTGCTGCTGTCAACTTAAAAAAAACAAACAAAAAAGCCTGTTGTGGTGTACACTCAGGAGGCAGAGGCAGGCAGGGCTCTGTGAATTTCTGGATAAACTACAAGATGCAGAAGTGAAATAGATCTTTCTGAATTAATTATTTCCCAAGTTGTTTTTGGTCATTGTGTTTATCACAGCTCTAGAAACAAACTATGTCCCAGCACTTGGGAGGCATAGGCAGGCAGATCTAACATATCAAGTTCCAGGACAGCAAGAGCTACATAGAGAACCTTGTCCCCACCCCACCCCCCAAAAAATACTCAAAAACAAACAAACAAAACAAACAAAACAAAAAACAAAACAAAACAAAAAAACCAAAAAAACAAAACCAAACAAAAAGACCCAACAAGGAAAAAAAAAAACTGTCACCATAGCTGGATGTGGTGGTGAATGCCTTTGTTTCCAGCACTCGGGAAGCACAATCAGGCGGATCTCCAAGTCTTTGACCAGCCTCATATATACAGTAAGTTCCAGGATAGAGAACTGTCACCCACAAACTGCCAGTAGCAAAGTCCTTCGTCTCATAACAACACTCCTGAGGACCAGGGCTTTGGTACACTGTCATCCTGAGGTTAGAATGAATGAGGTAGAGGAGGGCAGGACACGCTCCCTGAATATAGTGCTACAAGGTCCCAGGACCCACCTCTGTCCTGTGCCCACAGCTCGTGGTACCAGACACCTGCTATCTGAAAATGTACAAGCTTCCCAAAACATGTTCTCTTAGGCCTGTGTCTTGTGGCCTGCACTGGATACTCCTAGCCCACCCCTCCCCGGAATCCCGTTGCTGGAAGCTACAAGGATTACAATAATGAAGGAAACACTACCAGAAACAAGATGGGCTCCAATGCAATCAAACCGAGTTTCAAGAGGGAATTTTTAAAACCTACCCAAACACATGTCTTTTCAAGTTGTTTTCTATGTAACTCCAAAATGAGCTTTTTCAGGTCAAATTGTATTACATGTTGTTGGGGGAGGCAGAGGGGACATAGACCATAGGTGCAAAGTTAACCACCTATGTCAAGATGAACAGGAACAACAGACAGAGGAAATGGCAGTGCCCAGTGGCAGGCAGAACTAGGCTCAGCTTCCTCAGCCAGGGTGGAAGTCAAACTTCTGGAGTAGCTTGACTGATGGAATGTATTTTCTGAACCTTACAGAAAACTGCTGGCCCCACAATGCAGACACAGAATGGGATCAATAACCCTTTTCCCCAGCATTTTTAATAAGCATTCTGCTGCAAAATGGAACATTCTCCAAACACTTTTGCAAATGAACTCAGTTTTCACAAGAATCAGAAGCTGCTGCCTGATTTACATGTTTCTGAGGAGAAGCTGAGACTTTGTGTGTGTTGGGTAGATGTGGGTACACACTGGTTACTGAAAGAGCGATGCTGGTATCAGTAAGCATTCCTGCACAAGAACGAGATCACAGCCTCTACTCAGGAGTCAGGCTTTTTCCTACCTGGTCTCTTGCCATCCTCCATCCGCAGTGTCTCCATTCTTAGGATGGCATGAAGCCATATGCCTCTGCTGTCTTGTTTACTCAGTGTGAGAAACCTTTTTTTGTTTGTTTGCTTGTTTTCTTTTTTTTTCTTCTTTTTTTTTTTTTTTTTTTCTGGAGCTGGGGACCGAACCCAGGGCCTTGCACTTGCTAGGCAAGCGCTCTACCACTGAGCTAAATCCCCAACCCCACTTGTTTTCTTTTTGAGACAGGGTCTTATTATGTAGCTCTGGCTGTCCACTATGTAGACTAGGCTGGCCTCAAACTCAAGAGATCTTCCTGCCTCAGCCTCCCTAGTGCTGGGGTTAAAAGCAGGAGTCGCCCCACTCTGCCTTAGATGAACTTCTGAAGAGCCTCAGGCCCCATGGGTTTCATGGTGTGGCTCCTTTAATCCTTCATACTGTCTAGGCTGAGGTGAGAATATCTAAATTTCCAGGTCAACCTGGACAATTTGGCAAGATTTACTCTCAAAATAAACTAAAATGATTTTAAGATGTAGTTCTACGTCAAAGTGCTGGTCCAGCACCAAGTCCCTGGGTTCAACCATCAGCACTGCAAAAAATAATGAAATCAACAACCTCCCCCCAAAGCAGACCTCTCACTTTCTGGGGACCTAAAAGGAGGCAGGCCTGATTCATCCTCAGAAATGTTTCCTAATGGGGAAGGGCAGGAGAGGGAGAGCTGTGAGGTAAAGATATGTGAGAGACAGATAACAAAACACACAGTCAGGAAAACAAGCCTGCAAACCAATCTTGGTTTAGGTTTATGATGACAGTCCTCTCTCGTAGAACTGCTCCACTCACAAGCCTCTTCCAGAAAAACAGTGGGAGAATGTGGTATTTGCTTAAGAACCCCAGGTTAAAAAAAAAACAAAACAAAAAACAACAACAACAAAAACCCCAGAAATATGCGACAGCTTTTCCCATTGGTCACTCTCTTCTATCCACGATTTCATAGGACACCCCACCCCAAGAAGTCCTTAGACACTCAGTCGCAGCTGCCACCATCTCCCTCAGTACTATTAATATCATGGCCCTGGCCGGTTCATCATTTCCCTCACAAAGTTCTCCTCAGCAATTCAAAGGATGCTGCGGGGTTAAAACGAAAAGGACGTCGGGCCGCTGCCCCACCAAGCATTCCCTCAGCATCTGCCCAACTTCTTCGGTTTTAACCTCTATCTTTGTTTTGGAAGACCCACAGCCAAGCCCTCCCCGGCTCGGCCTTCCCTCCGGGAAGCACAATGCAGCATGGACCTCCTTCAGCGGTGGGGGCTGTCAGCAAAACGCCGCACTAGTGTAACGCCGAACGCGCCTGAGGAGGTCCCCACGGGCATCCGTGCGCCTCCATCACCCTGAGGCCAACACCACAGCCGAGCATCGCTCGCAAGGCCCCTCCCCTCGCCCCGTGCCGGCAGCCCTGCCGGCGTGCGCGCCCAGGCCGGTGTGATGACGGTGCACCGGGCGCTGAGGCGGCATCCCCCACCCCCACCCCTCGGAGCCCTGCTGACCTCCCCGGCCGGCCTTACCTTGGTCTCCTTCACATGCTGCTTGACGCCCTCCGGGTACCACTGGACGCGCACGTAGCCGCGCCGCAGCGGGCTGGCCCGGCCCTCCTCGTGGCCCGCGCCCCCGGCCTCGGAGCAGCCCGAGCTGCCGCGGCCGTCCTCCTCGCCCTCCGAGTCCGAGTCCTCACCGTGGATGAGGCGCACCAGCCCGAAGTGCACCGAGCCGCGGTAACGGCCCGACACCAGGTCGTGAGAGAACAGCAGGCGCTGCGAGCCCGCTTCGGGGCCGGAGTCGGAGGACAGCCCTGAGGCCGAGTCCGTGGCGGGCGCGGGCGGCGGGGCGGCGGCGGGGGCTGCGGCCGAGGTCGGGGCGGCGGCGGCCTGGGCCTGGGCGGGAGCGGGTGCGGGTGCGGGCGCTGGGATCCGCCATAACTGTCTGCGCGAGTCTCGGGCGGCGGCGGCAGCGACAGCGGCGGCGGTAGCGGCGGCGGCAGCCTAAGGCGCGGGAGGCGGGGCCGGCGGGGGGGGGCCGAGCGCGCTGACGTAGGCCTGCGTGCCGCCGTCGTTAGGGCGCCGGGATGCTGTTGCTAGGAGCCGCCGCCCGGTCGCTAGGGGACGCTGAAGATGCTTGGGGCGGGGGCGGAAGGACTGACGCGGGGCGTGGCAGGGCCGCACGAACGAAGAGGCAGGATCTAGGGCAGGAGGAAGGGTAGTGATCTACTGGAGTAGAGGGGCGGGGACTGTATGCAAAGCTGACTATAACTTGTTTTAAAAAAATTATGCCCCAGTCTGATGTGGTGGCCACGCCTTTAACCCCAGCACTGGGGAGGCAGAGGCAGGCAGGTCTCTGCCTGTCCAGGTTACACAGAGAAACCCTATCTCGAAAAACCAAACAAATTAAAAAAAAAATGCGGTTTAGCGATGGCACATGCGTTTAATCCTAGTACTTGGAAGGAAGAGGCAGGAGGATCTCTGTGAATTCGAGGCCAGCCCTGATTTACAGGACGGCCAGGGCTACAGAGAATCCAAAATAAATAAGAGTAATTTAAATTTAAAATTATGATTTTATATATATGTATATGATGTGTGTGTGTGGCAGAAATGTGCTAAAAGTGGAATACAACTTAGTGGAGTTGTTGGTTCTCTCTTTCCACCTTTGTATGGCCTCTGGAGATTGAACTCAGATCATCAGGCTTATGTGGTCAATGCTTTTCCTATTCAGCCAACTTTTTTCCCCCACTTTTCTATAATAATAATAATAATAATAATAATAATAATAATAATAAATGTATATATATTTTTTGAGGCAGGGTCTTACTGTGTAGCCCTGGCTAGCCTGGACTCTTCTCACTGACCCACCTATGTAAACTCACCATGTAAATCAGGCTGGTCTCAAACTCAATTCTGTCAGCTTCTGCCTCTCAAGTGAGTACTGTAATTCAAGGTATGTGCCCTCACTCCTAGTCAGTCAAGTTTCACCAGCTCCCTTAGCATCCCAGTCAAGATGGTAACCCTGCAGAGTGACAGAGTCTGTGTCCTCTAGGTGCCCACATGTGCCCACACTCATATAAGCAGATATAATCACAGTAAGTTATTTTTAAAAAGGTCAGCTGGGTGTGGTGGTGCCTCCAACATGTGCCTAGAGAACAGTCTAGTTGGGCACACAAAACAAATACTCATTGAATGGCTGAAAAAGCAACTCTTAGGCAGCTTGTAAGCAAGGCTGTAATAGACAGGTATAGAGTAAATAGGTAGAGTCCCAAGCAGAACCTGGAAGGTCGTGACCCCTTAGGAATTGGTCTAGAGGTTGTGATGAGAGCCCAGAGCCAAATGAGAAAGGGCGCCAAGGGGTTGGGGATTTAGCTCAGTGGTAGAGCGCTTGCCTAGGGAAGCGCAAGGCCCTGGGTTCGGTCCCCAGCTCCGAAAAAAAAAAAAAAAAAAAAAAAAAGAACCAAGAGAAAGGGCGTCAAATAAGAAACACCAGTGGTTTGCCTTCAATATAAGAAATAAGAAAAAAAAAAAAAAAACACCAGTGGTTTGCCTTCAAAGACCTTTTGGTGAATCCAGATCTCAGGGAGTCCCTCTATACATAACAAGATGGGGAGTTGGGAGTGGCTACAAGTTAGAACCAGGAGGATCTATGTGGGTTCAAGGCTAGCCTGGTCTACATAGTAAGTTCCAGGGTAGTCTATATAGTAAGATCCTGTCTTCAAAACAAGACAAAACAACAATTAAAAAAAGGGGAGCTGTGATTCCAATTCTTGACTGTTTATTGGTTTCGATGGTTTGAATATGCTTGGCCCAGGGAGTGGCGCTATTAGGCCTTGTTGGAGTAGGTGTGTCACTGTGGGTGTGCGCTTTTTAAAAAAGATTTATTTATTTCATGTATGTGGGTACACTGTCATTGTCTTCAGACACACCAGAAGAGGGCATCGGATCCCATTACAGATGGTTGGGAGCCACCATGTGGTTACTGGGAATTGAACTCAGAACCTCTGGAAAAGCAGTCAATGCCCTTAACTGCTGAGCCATTTCTCCAGCCTGGGTGTGGGCTTTAATACCCTCATCCTAACTGCCTAGAAACCAATCTCCTCCTGTCTGCCTTTGGATGAAGATGTAGAACTCTCAGCTGCTGTACCATGCCTGTCTGGATGCTGCCATGCTCCCACTTTGATGATAATGGACTGAACTTCTGAACCTGTAAGCCAGCCCCAGTTAAATGTTGTCCTTATAAGAGTTGCCTTGGGCATGGTGTCTGTTCACAGCAGTAAAACCCTAACTAAGACAAGGACCAAAGCCCAGGCTGGTCCCCTCCTGCACCATCAGATTTGCTTTTCCTGGAAGGACAACGTGAAGGGCCATAAAACCCAAACTAAGACACCCATGATCTATAAAGACAAGCACTGAGCTTCTCTATTCCTAAAACAAATAGTTTGGGGAGTGAAGGAGTCATGGTGCACATTTGGAAGGACAGCTTTCAGGGCCTGTTCTCTCTCTCCTTCCATCAGTGGGGTTCTGGGGATCAAACTTGGATCATCGGAGTTGAGCACTTACCCTCTGAGCCTTCTTGTCAACCCTTTTCTTTTCTTTTCTTTTCTTTTTTTGGAGCTGGGGACTGAACCCAGGGCCTTGCGCTTGCTAGGCAAGTGCTCTACCACTGAGCTAAATCCCCAACCCCGTCAACCCTTTTCTTAATTAAAAATTTTATTAAATTTGTTCTTTATTTGGTGTGTGTGTGTAAGAGAGAGAGAGAGAGAAAGAGAGAGAGAGAGAGAGAGAGAGAGAGAGAGAGAGAGAGAGAGAGAGAGAGAGAGAGAGATTGATGATTTGGGGGCAGGTGTAGGCCACAGCATTCCTGTAGGAGACATAGGACAATCCGAGAGAGTGAGCCAGTTCCGGTTAACTTCCTCTCACCTGCAGTACTGCAGTGCTGAGATTATGATGTGGAACAGGGCCTGGCATTAGCTCTCCCAGTAACGTTTAATCATTGCCGTAATGCTACAAACCCCCTGCCTAGACTAAACCACAGACTGTTACTCGACTGCCCTATGGTCGGCTCCTCATCACCATTGTTAAATATAAACAGTAATTCTATTAATTTGGTGCGTCACCTTGGTAAGGTCCTAAAGATTTAGATACAATCTCAGACAAAGGGTTTCTAATGGGTTGTTTAAAGGAGATTACGCACACTCGAGATCTGCCCCTAACCTTTCCCAATCATAAGCAGTTTTTCACACATTTCTCTAACACCATCCATGGCAGTTAGTCAGGTGCTTTGTTATTACAGTGCTCGGCACTTCAAAAGGGAAAAGAGGCCGAACCCTGCAGGTTGGATAATCTTTGGGATACTGGGGATATAGAACTACACGGAGGGAAAAATTAACACACGCACAGGGCCTGAAGAGATGACTCAGCAGTTAAGGGCACTGGCTGCTTTTCCAGAGGCGCCGGTTCGATTCTCAGCAACCAGTTGAGAGTTCACAACTCCAGTTCCAGGGGATCTGATGCTGTCTTCTGGCCTCCTCCAGCACTGCACCCTTGTAGTAGCAGACATACACACAGACAAAACACCCATATACATACAGTTAATTAAAACTTAGAGCTAGCATGGTGGAAAACACCTTTAATCCTGGCACCCAGGAGCTGAGCCAAGGCAGATCTCTGTGAGTTTGACACCAGCCTGGTCTACCAATCAAGTTCCAGACCCTGTCTCAAAAACAAGTAAAAATAAATTTACAAAAATTAGGAAAGAACCTGCATAGAGCCAGGTCCATGAGATGCCCTGGAACAAATACTTAAATACAATTAATTTTCGTCTCAGGCAGGTTGTCCATGGACCCAGATTTTGAAAATTCAAGTACACACACACACACACACACACACACACACACACACACACACACACACACACCCTTTGGCTAAAAGCAGAAGGAAAGGTAGGATATGATTTAGAAGCAATGTTGACTCTCAAGTCAGGGCTTCCTCCCCCCTCCCGAGGTAGCATGGTCATAAGTTGATGTTAGTTGGGTGTGGTGGTGCACACTCTTTAACCCCAAGCATTCAGGAGCCAGAGACAGGAGGATCTCTGGGTTTGAGACCAACCTGGTCTACATAGTGGCTTTCAGGACAGCCTGGATTACAGAGATGCCATCTCAAACCAACCAAACAAAAACCAAGCAAACAAAAAGTTAATACAATAAGATCTGGGGATGGGGGGCTGGAGAGGTGGCTCAGTGGTTCAGAGCACCGACTGCTCTTCCAGAGGTCCTGAGTTCAATTCCCAGCAACCACATGGTGGCTCCCAACCATCTGTAATGGGATCCGATGCCCTCTTCTGGTGTGTCTGAGAACAGCAACAGTGTACCCACATACATGAAATAAGTAAATCTTTTAAGGGCTGGGGATGAGGCTTGGATGGCAGAGTGCTTGCCTAGCATGCAGAAAAGCCTGGGTACCATCATCACTGAATAAAACATGGCGGCACACGCCTGTAATCCCAGCAGCCGGGAGGTGCAGGCAGGAGGATCAGAAGTTTGTCTTCAGCTGCACAAGAAGTTGGAGGCAATCCTGAGCTATAGGGATTCCTAAAAACCAAACCAAAACAAACCAAAACAAAAAGCAAACAAAACAAAACAAAACATTGCTAAGAGACAAGTTCTCATTTCCTCACCAAAAAAAATCTGGGCAATTTCACAGCTGTCATAGCAGCCTCTTAAGTACCCTTTCTGGTAGCTGGGTGAACAATCACAGTGCCTCAAAACAAAACCCCATTTCTTCCCACACCCCCATAACCTAACTCAATGCTTATTCCATATGTGTTTTTGTGTTGGCACTGTGCCAGGCTCGTTCACCTACGTCATCACAGGCATTGTTAACCCACCTTACTAACACAAGACCCTAGGTACCCACTGCCTAAGGTGCCTGGCACTGATGGCTTCAAGCACGCCAGGCTCTGACGCTCTGCCAGACCTCCCTCTGAGCAGCTCCTGATGTCAGGGAATTATCCACCTGTCCTTTTGTCCTTAGAGGTAGAAGTGGGGGTGAGGAAGAAGGCTCGTGATGTAGGACAAGGCAGGGCCAAATCTGCGTTTAGCGTTCCAAATCCGAGTGAGAGAGAGCACCGGAGAAATGACTTAGCGGGTAAAACACCAGCCGGACAAGTAGGAGAGCTCTTCTGAGTTTGGATCCCCGGCACTCCTGGCAACGCTGGGAGGGAGTGGTAACCTACCTGTAATGCCAGGGCTCGGGAGGTGGAGAGAGGGTAGCCAGAGCAAGCTGGTTACTAGACTAGCTAAATCAGTGTACGGTGGATTGATGTGGGACCACTGTGTGCGGGGTGGTTTCATGTCCATTTGACACAAAACTAGAATCATCTGAGAGGAGGAAACCTCAATTGAGAAAATGCCTCCATACGATTGGGCTGGAGGCAAGCCTGTAAAGCACTTTCTTAATTAGCGATTGATGGTGGAGGGCCCCACCCATTGTGGGTGGGACCAGCCCATTGTGGGCGGAGCCATCCCTGACCTGGTGGTCCTGGGTTCTATAAGAAAGCAGGCTGAGCAAGTCATGAGGAGTGAGCCTGTAAGTAGGACCCCACCTCATGGCCTCTGCATCAGCTCCTGCCTCCAAGTTCCTGCCCTGTTTGAGTTCCTGTCCTGACTTCCTTTAATGATTTCCATTTGCCGTGGAAACATAAGCCAAATAAACCCTTTCCTCCCCAAGTCGCTCTTGGTCACGTTGTTTCACCACAGCAAAATTAACCCTAACTAAAACGCCCTACCTCAATATGTTAGGGTGGGGAACAATCCCGGAAGACACGACATCCACGCTGCTGGCCTACACATCCATAAGCGAGCAGGTGTACACTCACCCAAACACACCCGTGCGCCCACAAACACGAGCACGCGTTCACACCGACGCACACCACACCACACACAGAATCTCAGTGAGTTTTGCGTCTTACTCCCATGTGCACCTGCGTTTGTTGCTCTGTTAGGAAAGAGCAGTGCCCTGCCTCCCTAATCGTTGAGTAGAACTCCAGGAAGATATGCCCCATTTAGTCCACGGCTTCTGGTAATAATGGCTAATAATAGCTTCACTCGTTGAGGTGTAACTTCGTGCCCAGTTCTATACCCAATGCTTTGCAATAGAGTATCCGGAACCTGTCTGGGCTGGGTGCCTCATGTCTGTCTTGTGTGTTTAAGTCTGGCAGCAGCACGGAAGTTTGCTCATGAGTCACATAGGTGCATACAAAATGATGTGAACTTCCCTTCCGTAAGTTTACTGTGCCCCCAATGCACTCTAGGTATTCAAGCCAGGAAGGGGAAGGACCCTGGTTCCACCCAGTTTGAGTTCTACTGGAACCACAGTAGAGACAGAACCCAGATGCGCTTCCTCTGGTGTCCGGCAGGGGGCGCTCCCAAGAGTGTGCCCCACTACATCTGCAGCGCCTGCGTCTCAGCTCAGGTCCCCTAGGAACTGGCCCTTGGCAGAAAATGTGAGGAAAACAACTCCGAATGGCACAATGCAGGATCTGCAAGGCCGACCTCAAGTGCAGGATACATGAAGTAAAGCAGGCTCCTGTCTGAAAGGTTTGTGGTTCCAGGGACCTGTGTCCTGCCCCAGGCTTAGGCAGATGCCCACGGCAGTTGCAGCACTGGACACTCCAACTGCCGCAGGCCTCAGGCCTGGGGATGAGGTGGGACTGCATGAATCTCCTCCAATCTCACTTGTTAGTGAGTCAGCATGCTTTTAGCCAATGATGTCACCCCACCACCTCTGCCTGCCACCCAGGTCTGTACCTGACCTCAACACTGTCCTCCGCTCTGGGAAGGAGTCTCTCTTTTTATTTTTCAGAGTAAGAGAGGACGTTTGCATGTGTGTGTGCTGTTGCTAAGAATCATCCCATTCTGCATCAGTCTTCTACGTGATTCATTGAGCCAGGGTCTCTCAATCAAACCCAGAGCTTGCCAATGTGTCCAGTTTTGCCAGGCAGCTTGCTCTGAAATCCCTTGTCTCTGCCTTGTGCGGTTAGAATTACAGGTGGACTTCTGTGCACACACAGCATTTACCCGGGGCTCAGGGGGTAAACTTCAGTCCCCGAGCTTGGGTGGCAAACACTTTTAACCAGAATCACCGCCCCAGTCTACTGTTCAAGGTTATCAGTGCCTAGCCTCGTGTGTGAAGCAAGATGGTCGTCATAAGTTTGAGCTTAGCTTAGGCTACAGTGAGGGACCAGGTTCTAGGCCAGCCTGGACTTCGAACACACACACACACACACACACACACACACACACACACACGCACACACACGCATACGCACACACACACACACACACACGCACACACGCCCCATAGGGGACATTAGGAACAACCTTGTTAGCAGATTCTGATCCTCATTCTTGGTGGCATTTGCTGCTGCTGTCTATTGTGCCCTTTGGGTTCTGGAACGTGTCGTGATTGTCCCCACCTCATGACCTCGCCATTCTTCCTGTCAATGGCTCCTCTACAAAGAGTCCACACCCCGAAGCCCAGCAGTCAGCGTAGCCAGCATGCCCTCCCCACCGTGCACCTGTCCTTTTACTTAGGCACATTTCAAGGTTCATCTGCATTCCTCCTGTTCGCTGAGGAGCACCCTGTCATATACATGCACAATTTGGTTAGCCACACGTCCCTGCAAGGGGACATTTGCTATCTTACATTATAAAAAACAACAGGGCTAGAGAGATGGCTCAGCGGTTAAGAGCACTGACTGCTCTTCCAGAGGTCATGAGTTCAAATCCCAGCAACCACATGGTGGCTCACAACCATCTGTAATGAGATCCGATTCGATGCACTCCTCTGGTGTGTCTGAAGCCAGCGACAGTGTACTTGTCATATATAAAATGAATAAATAAAATCTTTAAAAAAACCCAACTTTATTACTCATGGCAGTTTTTATGTAGGTGACAGCAAACCTGATTAGAAAGTACTCAGATTCTCCCTCCTCGCCTCCCCATAATCTTCTTCAGGACATCATCCCACACCAGAATGGCCCATTTGTTATGATCCTCAAACAGGGACGCACCATCGTACAGTGTTAGCGTTCACTCTTCTTGTTACACCTTCGATGGGTCTGGATACATACAGAAAGGAATTACGATATTACATGAGTCTCCTGTCCCTAGATATCCTCTGTGCTCTGAGGCATCAACTTTTAAAGGACAGACAGGAGAGGAATCTGACAGGAGAGGAATCTGGGCTGGGATATAGCTCAGTGGTAGATGGCTTCTTGCCTACCAGGCTTGAGGTCTTTGGTTTTAATTCCCAGCAGGAGGTGGGGAGCAGAGGAAGGGTGAAAAAAAAAATGGAAGGAAGGAAGGAAGGAGGCTGGAATGACAGACAAGCAGTGAGAAAGAACCAGAAGAGTGTGAAGTTGCAAGGGAGAGATGTGGTTAGTGTTGCCTAAGGCCCTGCAGACTCGAGTGCCCTGTGTACTTTCAAAGACATCCTGGTTGGAGGAGCTGCTTTTACAGTCCTACCCTACAGTGTTTCTCACTGTGAGAACTGGGCAGGGTCCTTTTGGATTTAACCACTGAGGAGTGGTTTGAGGATAGCCAAAGGTGTGTCGGTCCATGGTTTGGGGATGGCGGGAGGTGTCGGTCTGCTCTCCACTGCTATAACGAGTGCCTCACTCATTCTGGCTATTTCACAAGAGACTGCACCCCTGGAGGATGAAAAGCTTAAGATCCCAGAGCCCCCCTGTGTACTAAGTTCTGGAAGGGCCTTGTGACATATGATATCACATGATGGTGGGAGCATGTGTGTGAAAAGGTATCCCATGTCAAGAGAGCAAGCCAGAGAGATCCTGCCAGACACGCTCTTTACAACAAAACCCTCTCGACAGAAATAACCAGGGCCCCAGGAGAATCACACCAGCGCCCTTTGAAAGCAGTGTGCTTCATTACTGTTCACAGGGACACAGCCCTTAAGGGGTCCACACCCCCTCCTCAGTACACTACTCCTGAGGGACCCACTCTAAACTCATCCCAGCCACCTGATCGCAGGTTGAGGCTGAGAGAGGAGGCATCGAGAACAAAGACTCGGGGCTTACATCCACGTTGTGCTTCGCTATTCAGATGGCGCTTTCCCCCTCCATTCCCCTGAGCCCAGGCAGGAGGTCAGCACTCTGCTCTAATCAGCAGAGCAGACACAAACAGACGCCATTACCAGGGAGGGGTGGCCTCCCCAGGGGAAAGCAGGGGACGGGTGTTTTGAAATGGCTCCATCTCTGTGACATTCTGCTTTTCTCCAGGGATTCTTTTTTGCAGAGTGTGTGTGTGTGTGTGTGTGTGTGTGTGTGTGTGTGTGTGTGTGTGTGTGTGTGTGATTCCCCCTTGCTCCATCCTTAGTGAGCCTTAGTGAGCCTACTGGCCAGTGGGGGCTGAGGGACTCACTCCTCACAAGGAAGACAGACAGGTGCAACACTACCGGGCCCAGAAGGCTGTGGAGGGATCAGAGCTAACAGTGATTCTCAGCTCTGGTGAGCGGTGAGCGTTGGTGGCAGGGGACTGCCCTCAGCTTCTCACATCCTGTTCTAGAATGCTAAGGTCAGAGGAGTCTCTAGGGGTAACCCAGGTGTTGGATTATCCCCACTCCACCCCCCCCCTACCTCCCCCCCACCCCGCAGGGTTTCTCTGTGTAGCCCTGGCTATCCTGGAACTTACTCTGTAGACCAGGCTGGCCTCAAACTCAAAGAGTGTTGAGATTAAAGGTAAGCACCACCACCACCACCTGACTGCTCCCCCCCCCCACTGGAGCTGAGGACCGAACCCAGGGCCTTGTGCTTGCTAGGCAAGCGCTCTACCACTGAGCTAAATCCCCAACCCCACCTAACTGCTTTTTTAACATTATTTTTACTTTACGTGTTTGGGTGTTTTGCCTGCATGTGCGGTCTGTGTGCCACATTGCATGTCTGGTGCCCACAGAGGCCAGAAGAGGCTGATGGATCCCCTTGAACTGGAGTTATACATAGTCGTGAGTCACTAAATGAGTGCTGGAATTGAACCCAGGTCCCAGCTTTCGGTCATGGCGTTTGTCACAGAGGCAGAAAGCAAACTGGAGCTGGGGCTTTTATTCAACAGATTGTTCATCCTGGAGAGACGGCTCAGTGGTTAAGAGCACCATGTGTGCGCATGTGTGCGCGCGTGTGTGTGCATGTGTATATGTGTGTGTGCATGTGTATATGTGTGTGTGCGCGTGTGTATATGTGTATGTGTGTGTGCATGTGTGTGTGTGTGCGTGCGTGTGCTTGTGTGTGTGTGCTTGTGTGTGTGTATTCACATGTTCATCCTCTCAGTTCTGTTCTCCTAAAGAACCCTGACTACCATGCTGCCCTTGCAGAGGACCTGAGTTTGGTTCCCAGCTTCCACATTGGGTGACTCTCCACCACTTGCAGCTCCATGTCTAGGGGATGGTGGACACACTCCCGCCCTAAGCAAGCAACCTCACTCCCGTGCCGCCCTGCCCCTGTTCACACACAGACACACGTAATTTAAAAAAACAATAAAAACAAATAAAACGACTGAATTTCGTTGTTGCTGTCGCTTACTTGACATTTACACGTCAGCGGCCACTTGTATTTTCCAAATCTGCTAACTCTGGAAGTCCTACAAGGTGGGCAGTGTTTAGAAGACAGATATAGGAAGATCCAAAATTCAAGGCCAAAGTTCAGTACAAAAGACAGGAGTGGGGGCTGGAGAGGTGGCTCAGTGGTTAAGAGCACTGACTGCTCTTCCATGGGTCCTGAGTTTAAATCCCAGCAACCACATGGTGGCTTACAACCATCTGTAATGGGATCTGATGCCCTCTTCTGTCTGGTGTGTCTGAAGACAGCGACGGTATACTCATATACATGAAATAAATAAATCTTTAAAAAAAAAAAAAAAAAAAAAAAGACAGGAAGGGGACCAGGTGCGGTGGTGCGTGCGTTTAATTCCAGCAAACCCTATCTCAAAACCAAACCAAACCAAACCAGACACCAAGCCAGGCGTGGCAACATACACCTGTAATCCTATTCCGGACCGGAAGCAGATCTCACTGAGCGCCACCAACAATGGTGTTCAGGCGCTTCGTGGAGGTTGGCCGAGTGGCCTACATCTCCTTTGGGCCCCATGCTGGAAAGCTGGTCGCAATTGTAGATGTTATTGATCAAAACAGGGCTTTAGGGGATGGAGATGGCTCAGTGGTGAGAGGCAGGCCTGCCTTCAAATGCTTGAGTTCAATTCCCTTCAATCCACATGGTGGCCCACAACCATCTGTAATGGGATCCGTATGCCCTCTTCTGGTGTCTGAAGACAGGCAGTGACATACATAAAATAATAAATCATTCCTTATTTAAAAAAAAAAACAGAAAAAAGCAAAAAAGGACAGATTTTGAGTGGATGGACCCTGTCGGGTGAAGGCAAAGAAAATGAGGAACAAATAATGCAGCTGAATTGACTTCATCCCAGAGAGCTTCCCACACAGCTTCTCCTGAAAATGCATGGAAAGCTTGGGCTAAGGCAGACATCAATACAAAGTGGGCCGCAGCACGATGGGCCAAGAAAATTGATGCCAGAGAAAGGAAACAGGACAGATTTTGATCAGTTCAAAGTCATGAAGGCAAAGAAAATGAGGAACAGAATAATCAAGACTGAAAGAAGAAACTCCAGAGAGCTGCTCTCCTGAAAGACCTCCCAAAAAGGCACGCTGTTGCTAAGGACAGCGGCTGCAGCAAAGCAAAGCCAAGGTCCCAGCCGGGGAAGGAAACAGGTGGCCAGAGGCTTTTTGCACAGAAGGTTGCAGGCCGCAGGCCCCCTGCTAAAGGTCAGAAGGGTCAAAGACCCGGGCCCAGAAGGCACCTGCTCCAAGGACGGCCGGCAAGAAAGCATGAGGAGGCTACAAAAAGAATAAAGGTTCTTTTTGACTAAAAAAAAAAAAATTCAAAATCATCCTCGGCCACAGCGCAAGTTTGAGTCCAGTCTAGACTACAGAAGCCCCACCTTCAGGAGCCAAGTGAGCGGGCTGGTGGTGGTGCACACCTCACACCTTTATGCCCAGCAGTTGGGAGGCTGAGTCAGGTGGATCTCTGAGTTGGAGGCCAGTATGGTCTACATGGTGAGTTCTAGGACAGCCAGGGAAGAAAAAGGAGGAGGGGAAGAAGGAGGGGGGAAGGAGGGGGAGGAGGAGGGTGAGGAGGAAGAGGAGGAGAAACCAAATAACGATGGAGAAAGTTGGCTTTCTATCTGAAGATGACTTTAATGGTTCAGAGCACGGAGGACCTGGGTTCAGTTCCCAACACCCTCACTAAGGCTCACAACTGCCCGTAACTCCGATCCCAGGGGGTGGGGTGCTTTCTCCTGGCCTCCGAGAAACCAGGCACACATGTGCAGCATTTACACAGTGCAGGCAACACACTCATACACCTCAAAAATTTAATCTGAATTAAAAACCAACAGCAACCATCTGGCAGTCCTCCGCAAAAGCTGAGGTGAGGCCAATGTAATCATGGCCTCTAGAGAGGAGGAGCCTCCAGGGGCGGGTGTTCTGACAGGTCTCAGTGACGTCTCATTCCACATGGTTGGGAGTAGGAATGTCCCTCTGGATACTGGGGACACCCTGATCTGATCTTTGTTGCCATAAACTTGGGAAGCTTTCCTCTCTCCCATTCTCTCTCTCTCTCTCTCTCTCTCTCTCTCTCTCTCTCTCTCTCTCCTCTCCTCTCCCCCCACCCCATCTCTGTCTCTGTCAGCAGTTGTAACTAAGACTGCCCTTACACTCACTGTGTAACTCAGCATGACCTATGAACTCCCGACCCTGTCTTCCCCTCCCACGTGCTGGGACCCAGGTCTGCGCTACCACAGCAGACATGCAGTGCTGGGCTAGGTAAGCATCGGATCGGATCCATGTGCCCATGCCTGTAGTGTGTTTTCTTCCTATTGGCCAGAAGAGACAGACCCTAGCCATCACCTCCTTTCCCCTCCGTTTCCCTCTCTTGCCTGGTGCAGGCCAGGATCCTCTGGGTTACCAGGTAGGTTACCATGACTAATATATTGCCCTTCCCTGTTTTCAGGGGTTCACTGTGTTTAGAGGTGTTTTCCAGAAGGTACCTGGCCACCAGGACAGTCAAGGGAAAGGAATGCAGACTCACCATGGAACTGTGGGCATCAACACAAGTTTGCGGTTGGACACCAGGGGTGCAATGGAGCCGGTGACAAGGGAGGGACAATCTTGGCAAACTCTGGATGTTGGCAGTATGGGGTGCCTAGCTGAGATTCTCAGTATGCCCCCCCCCAACCAGGCCCAAGGGCTGGCTTTTTGTACTAGCTTTTTTTTTTTTTTTTTTTTTTTTTTTTTTTTTGAGCTGTGGACTGAACTCAGGGCCTTGCGCTTGCTAGGCGTAGCGCTCTACCACTGAGCTAAACCCCAACCCAAGAGCTGGCTTTTTGATCAGCCATGAGAAGTCCATTGAGGGGCTCCTGCAGAGGAAAAATGAAAGTGTCCAGGGAGCATACAGTTAAGGGGAGCAGGACCCCACAGATAGCGACTCTGTGTGTGTGTGTGTGTGTGTGTGTGTGTGTGTGTGTGTGTGTGTGTGTGTGTGTACCGGCCCTGGTCTTCCAAGGATCAGAGTTGGAACTGCACCTCTCTCTCTCTGAGGATCACTGGTCGTAGCAGGTGCACCCTCTGCTGGCGGCTTCAGGGAATGCTCCTCCTGGCTCAGTGCCTTGAGCTGGCAAGGACAGCTAATTCAGAGCCACACGGTGTGGAGCAGGGAAGCATATGGTAAGATGAGCTGACCGGAAGAGCTGAGGGAGGCAGGATGAAGTGTGAGTGGGAAGGGAAGGGGAAAAACAGAAGTGCGTGAGGGACAGAGAGATTGCAGGTGCTGAAGGCCCCAGGGCTGGCATGGTTGGAGCCCCGTTGAGCATAACATACGTGGAGACGGCTGCATGAGTTAGCACTGTCCGACTGAATAGTTACCTTGCCAGTGTCCCTGAGGCCTTCACCTGGGCATCCAGAAGCTGGGTCCTAACATCTGAACTGGATGTTGAACTAGAAACCACCATGTGTTTCTCAGCTCCTGTCACCGCTGTGTTGGTCTCCTTCTGGGGGCTGCATGATGCACCCCCCTTCACACACCCACGGTGACATTTTATATAGACCCATAGTTCTCTCTTCGGTTGATGGTATTGAGGTTTTTCTGCTCCGGAGACTGTGAAAACTGTTTCTAGAGACCTTCCTGCTCTCCTGGTACCTGACTGGGGTCCCTCAAGTAATGGAGCTGAGCCTCAGTTTCCTCCTCTGTAAAATGGACAGCTGCACTCACCTGACAGGTACCCTGTGGGTTGTAGAAGCTGCCTCCCTAGGTATGCGGCTGTAAGTGATAGGTTTCCTGACCAGGAAGGACCCTCAGAGGCATGGGCAAACTGACCTCTGAGGGACAGAAGGTGGTGACTGGTCCCCAGCCAGCTGGAGACAGAGCAGGGATTACAGTTAGACCCCAGGCTTAGCCCATGCTCTCCCTATAGCCTGAGATGGCTACTAGTAATTCTTCCTACGTCCTCAGTACCACCGATGACGCCAGCCCTCAGCAGGATTGGGTCAGGGCCTGACTGCCAAGGCCTGCTGGCATCATACTGCCTGGGTTAACATGGGAGGCAGGGCCAGGGGGATTAGAATCTCTGAGCCATCACATGCTGTCAGGGGGAATGTGGGCTACAGCTTCCTCGCAGGCAGGAGTCTCAGGTTCTCCTCGTTCCTGCACCCAGTAACAGCCCCAGGGTGACCAGCTCTGTGGTGGGGACACCTGGACTCCTTCTTACAGTTCTGGTAAGTGGGCCCCATCCCTGGCTCCTGTATGTATGTATGTATGTATGTATGTATGTATGTATGCATGTATTTGTGTATATATGTATGTGTATGCACATGTGTATGCATGCATGTATATATATGTGTATGTATTAGTGTATGTATATGTATGTGTGTATATGTGTATATGTATGCATATGTGTTTATGTATATGTGTATGCATGTATGTGTGTATGCATGTATTTGTGTATACACATGTGTATGTGTGCATGTATATATATATGTGAATGTATTAGTGTATATATATGTATGTGTATATATGTATGCATATATGTGTTTATGTATACGTGTGTGTGTGTGTGTGTGCGTGTGTGTGTGTGTGTGTGTGTGTGTGAGTGGAGACCAGACGTTAGCTTTGGGTGTCATTCTCTGGGAACTGCAGGAACTGTCTACTTCATCTCTTGGGGCAAGGTCTCTCACTGGTCTGAAGCTCACTAAGTGGGCTGGGTTGGCTAGGGGGGCCAGCGAGCCCCAGGGATTTGCCCAACCCTGTGTCTCAGGCCCCAGGACGCAGATGCTGGGTGATGGGAGCTGGTTTTTCACGTTCCGAGGCTCATGCTTAGGTCCTCGTGCTTGAACCATCGCCGTCGCCCATTTAAAAAGATTCCTTTCCAGTCACTTTATGTGCACGTGCGGTGCACACATGTGGAAGCCAGAGGACTTCTGTGGGAGTCTGCTCTCTCCTTTTATCATGTGGGTCCCTTGGGTTCTCAGGCTTGGTAGAAAGTCGCTTTACCTGCTGAGCGGCCTCACCTGAACTCCTCAGCCCCTTTCGAAGGCTGAGGGATGGAAGACATACTCTAAGGATCACCGCTTTTTAGGGTGTCCTAAGAAAGAGGCTATTGCATTGCCACGTTCTATGTGCCTAAGCTGACGGGACAGGCACGTCACCCTGAGTGTCCTCCAAACCTGACCCTCCTGACGTCAGACTCTCCAGCCTTAGGCTCTTTAACCGTCTTATTCCCCCATCTCCACAGCATGACCTAGTCTGACGTCAGGGCTCACATTAATTAAAGAGCTTTTTCTCCTGGTCTGAGACAATGTAAAAAGCTCTCAGCCCGGGGGAGGATAGATGGCCCAGAGAGTAACAGCGTGTCTGAGTTCCGCTTCCGCCCTGAGCTCAGTTCCCAGCACCCACAGTGGGGAGCTCACAACCCACCTGGAGCTCCAGCTCCAGGAGATGCATCGCCTCCGGGCTCTGGAGGCTCATGCACGCAGCTACACACAGCTACACAGGCACATACATTTCCTTCAAAAAACGAAAACTGGACAAAAACTCTTGGCCATACTGTCTCACTCAGAAGACAAGAAGTCTCTCTCTGGGTGAGGCAAGTCACAGGACTGGCAGTAGCTGCATGACTGGTGGTATGGCGGGGTTGGCGGGGACGGGGAGCTGGGAGCCTGCCCACCCCATAGACTCAGAAGAAGAGGCTACAGGTTCATGCTCCTTGCTCTACTGCGGTCTTGGGGTATGATGCCCACATATGATTATGGTGCTCACAGTCTCCCAAGGCTGGAGGACACGTAGAGTCTGGAGCTTTGACCAATTGCTTGAAGGGACCTCTAGCTCATGAGTGACAGCGAGGAAATCACGCGAACATCGCGAGCTCCTGTAATTGGCCTTGAGGTCCAGGCACCTGGGGACTGGCTCTACCCCAAGAGACGCCTGACATGCATTCTCGCAATGGAGGCCAGACTCTCTCTATTCTCTGACAGGTGCTAAGGGACCACTTCTGAAGCTGGGGAACCCCAGGGAGGGGTCAGTGGCCAGATACCCATGTTGAGCATCCACCCCCTGAAACCTGAGGCCCTGCATCTGCCTCTTGGGACCTCAGAGTTCCTAGGCTGCCAGCGGCGCCACACACTCCCTGCCAGTGAGTTCCGCTGCCTCACGCCGGAGGATGCCACCAGTGCGTTTGAGATTGAGCGCGAAGGTGAGTGGCGGCTGGGTGGGTGCTCTGAGCCAGTGTCACCTTCCCAGGCTTCCCAAGGGGTCAAATTTGAGCTCTGTCTGTCTGTCTCTCTGTCTGTCTCTCTCTCACACACATACACACACAGATACACACACACAGAAACACACACACAGATACACACACATACACACACACAGATACACACACATATACACACACACAGAGACACACACAGAGAAATACACGCACACAGAAACACACACACAGAAATACAAGCACACAGACACACACACAGAGACACACACACAGATACACACACACAAATACACGCACACAGAAACACACACACAGAAATACAGAGCACACAGACACACACACAGAGACACACACACACACACATACCACAGACACACACACATACACAGACACACACACAGAGACACACACACAGAGACACACACACACATACAGATACACACACAGAGACACACACACAGATACACATACACACACAGATACACACACGCACAGAGATATACACACACAAAAACACACACACAGAGACACACACACAGATACACACACACAGATATACACACAGATACATACACAGATACACATACACACATACACACATACACACACAGATACACACACACAAACACACACACAGACACACGCACGCACGCACGCACGCTCGCACGCACACAGAGCGTGTGTGAGGAGAGAAGGGGGAGGGGGGTGTGCTCTAGAGTAGGAAGCAACAGCCCAGAGTCACACGTCTTCCTAGATGGGTGGGGCGGGGATGAGCTGAGTGACCGCGTGTGTGCACAAACAACAGGCAAGCACACAGCAAGCGGCCATTCACCCTTGCCTTCTGCTGCAGCCTTTATCTCGGTCTCGGGTACCTGCCCCCTCCACTTGGATGAGATCCGGCACTTCCTCACCCTGTGTCCAGAGCTGTCACTGGGCTGGTTCGAGGAGGGCTGTCTTGTGGCCTTCATCATCGGTTCACTTTGGGACAAGGAGAGACTTACTCAGGTGAGGGCAGGGTGAGCTCCTCAGAGGTGGGAGTCTCCTTCAGAAGCAAAGCGTGAGTCCAAGCAGCAGGACCCCTCCCAAGGGAAGAGCCCTGTGCCCAACCCTTTAGAGCAGCAGTTCCCAACCTTCCTATCGCTGCAGCCCTTTAATACAGTTCTTCATGTTGTGGTGACCCCCAACCATAAAATCATTTTCACTGCTACTTCGTAACCGTAATTTTGCTCTTGTTATAAATTGTAATGTAAATATCTGTGTTTTCTGACGGTCTTGGGCGCGACCCTTACGAAACAGTCGTTTGACCTCCATAGGGGTCACAACCCCACAGGTTGAGAATTGCTGCTTCAGGGTCTCAAACTGAAGGGAGCCCTGGATACTCCCGGTACTCAGGACACCCTTCCTGTTGGTCTGGTTGGATTTGGAAGAGCAGGTATCAGCAGAAGTAACCCAGACATCTGTCCCTTGCTCACCCCCAGGAGTCGCTGACACTACACAGGCCCGGAGGCCGCACGGCCCACCTGCACGTACTGGCTGTGCACCGAACCTTCCGGCAGCAGGGCAAGGGCTCCGTCCTGCTGTGGCGATACCTTCACCACCTGGGGAGTCAGCCGGCCGTGCGCCGGGCTGTGCTCATGTGCGAGAACGCCCTGGTGCCCTTCTATGAGAAATTTGGCTTCCAGGCCATGGGCCCGTGCGCCATCACCATGGGATCTCTCACCTTCACTGAGCTGCAGTGTTCCTTACGGTGCCACACCTTCCTGAGGAGGAACAGTGGCTGCTGACCCAAGCTGCACACTTGGCCATGGCGAGGGTGGGAGTGACAAGCTTGGGGGCTCCTGTCCACTTCCCAGGTCACATCCTTCTCTGCCCAACTAGAGCTGGCTAGCATGAAGGGAGACAGCAGTTCCCAAGTGGAGTAGAGAGGTAAGGGTCAATAAAGAGGACAGGAGATGGCGTCCCTTCAGCACAGGCTGCTGTCTGTCCCCAGTGGACCGCTTGCCTTCTGAACTGTGCACAAAGGCAAGACCAGGACGTGGAAACGAGAGCAGCGGGAGGTTTGTCCCCACACTTCCTCCTCTGCCTGCTCTGTTTCTGGGCTCCAGTGCGGTGCCCTGGTTCTTGGGAGCCTCACTCTAGGCCAGGCTGACATCCCTTCCTAGCTCCTAAGTCTGGGAATGAGGGGCAGCCAGGAGCGGGGGACTTGTGAATGGTGGCATCATTGGGGTACGGACATGACACAGGGCCACACCAAACTACACTCAGGCACCCATGTGCTGGCCCACCTGCCTCCCTAGTTCCCCTTCTATCCTGGTCCCCCCACCAGCCCCAGTACTGACACTAATAAAGCAGCTATGTTCCCAGTGGCTGAGGCTTGTGGGTGTGTGCAGGGTCTTCTTTGAGCTGACTGGGGCAAACGCCTGGCCTCCTTCCCACTGGACCACCTCTGCCACAGGAGGCCATCCCTGCTGCTGGTCAGCCCCTGATGGCCCCCAAGGCAGGGGCAGAGCAGCTGGGGTTGAGGTCTCAGGGCTCTCTATGTAACCCAGTGCTCCCAGGGTCCTCGGGGGCTCCGTTGTGATCTCCATCTGGTTTCTGGTTCAACTAAACGACAGAGATCCCAAGTTTTCCAGTCTGCTTCAGTCTCATGGCTGCTCTGTGATAGCCACAGGTTTAAACTGTCTTGGCCACGCAATGGTGGCACAACTTTAATCCCAGCATCTAGGAGGCAGAGGTAGGCAGATCTCTTAAGTTCTAGGCCAGCCAGGGGTACACAAAGAAACCCTATCTCTGAAAAAATTTTCTTCTTTTTTTTTCCTTTGAGAAAGGGACTCACTCTGTAGCTCAGGCTGGCCTTGAACTCAGTGCTCCGTCTGCCCCTGCCTCTCAAATACTGGAGTTAAAGGCATGTGCCACAACTCCTTTGCTTTTAAACTTAAAAAACATTTTAAGGGTTGGGGTTTAGCTCAGTGGTAGAGCGCTTGCCTAGCAAGCGCAAGGCCCTGGGTTCGGTCCCCAGCTCGAAAAAAAAAAAAAAAAAAAAAAAAAAAAAAAAAAAAAAAAAGAAAAAAAAAAATTTTTTAAAATTATGTCTGTACCAGACATCCACGCAGGTGCCCGTGGAGGCCAGGTGGAGCTGCGTCCCCTGGATCTGTAATACAGGTGGTCGCCAACTGCCACACGAGCCCAAGGAGCCGAACCCAGGTCCTCTGAAAGAACAGAGCTTCAGTCCCTTCAGTCCCTGTGTGGCTTTTGATTGGTTAAGTCTTTGTCTATTTTTTGAGACAAGGTTTTTCTATGTAGCCCTGGCTGACCTGGAATTTTCTCTGTAGACAAGGCTGGCCTCAATTTCAGAGATTTGCCTGCTTCTGCCTCCCTAGTGCTGGGATTAAAGGCATGTATCACCACCTAGCCCAAATTTTTTAATATTGATTTTTTTAAAAAGATTTATCTATTTTATGTATATGAGTGTACTGTTGCTGTCTTCAGACACACCAGAAGAGGGCATCAGATCCCATTACAGATGGCTATGAGCCACCATGTGGTTGCTGGGATTTGAACTCAGGACCTCTGGAAGAGCAGCCAGTGCTCTTAACCGCTGAGCCATCTCTCCAGCCCCTTAATATTCATTTTTATTTATGTGTGTGTGTTGGGGGGGATGGGTGCTCACAGAGGCTAGAAGACAACATCAGATCCCCTAGAGCTGGAGTTACAGTAGCTGTGAGTCACCTGACACGGTGTTAGGAACTGAACCCAGGTTCTCTATGAAGACAGGAAGTGACATCATCCACCTCTGCAGCCCCAAGTTCTAACCTTTCCTTCCCCTGGAGGTCTGAGGCTAAAAGCAGTATTATGATAAAGAATGTCATTTAATAAACTTGAGACGTCGTCATCCATACAAAGTTAGCGTTACTTTACAAAATTAGGACCACAATATAAACTGGAAAAACAAATAGAACCAAGGGCCTGGCTGAGCCTCAAGCCTCCCCTGGGAGTTAGTCCTCAAGGAGGGCTCAGCCCACGGCCACACAGGAGTGACGCAGCGGTGGTGGGGACAGCCTGGCACCAGAGCCAACCTGTGCAGCCAGACGCAGGCTGGAGCTAGGGCAGCTGATAGGCTTAGGAGATCTGGCTGCTGTGCTTAACAAAAGCCCTTAGCATCCCTGTATAGCCGTCTCGCTACGCTTGTCATCCCCACAGACAACAGCCAGAGCCTTGCCCAAATGCTATGTCCAGGAGCCCCAGGAGCAGGCTCATGAGTCCATGGACAAATCCAGGAAGGGCCTGAAGGACAGGGAGGAGAGGAGAGACAGGAAAAGGGGGTCATAGCAGCATGGTAGAGACCTCAACCCTGGGGACAACTGAGGGAGCAGCTGTGTGTCTGGCGAGGTCACAGTCACAGTGACAGTGGGGAGACAGCACCTGCAGAAGCCCAAGCCCTGGGAAGAAAAGTTATCATCCCTATGGGGCCAGAGAGGCAGGCAGGGCCTGGGACCCGAGCCTCGGAGAAGCAGGTGTCCTGGATGTCCCCAAGACTTGGGTCAGGAACATTGGGACCTGAGAAAGGGAGGTGTCATCTCCCTGGGGAACCTGTCTCGTCTGGGGTCAGCCTTGTCTGTCGTTAGTGCAGCACCTGGTCTAGCTCGTACTTCTCACAGAAGCGGCTGGTGAAGGGAAAGCAGGTGAGGTACTCGATCCAGGGCCAGTTGATGGGGTAGATGTACAGCCACAGCACCAGGGAAGCGAAGAGCCCGGCGAAGACCAGCAGCGACACCAGGATGAGGGCTTGCTTGCGGTACCTATCGCTGGTGCCAAAGGTGATGTAGGGCAGGAAGGCGAAGGCCAGGAGCATGCCGCTGAGGAAACCGAAGATGTGCGCTATGTTGTCTATCCAGGGCAGGAGGCCACAAATGAAGAGGAAAAGCACAATGGCCGACAGGTTGAAGAAGGCCTTCCATGGTCGCTCCAGTAGCTGCCAGCTCTGGAACAGCTCCACGAAGAGGCAGGCGAGGAGGCCGAACTGTGACCCGGCTGGGCCCACCTGGGGTTGGGGAGGAGAGATGTGGCATGTTGATGCTGGGGACCAGGTACCGGGGCACATCTCCCACTCTGGGGATGCCACAGGAGCTGCAGGGCTTGCTCTGTCCAACCCCGCAGCAAACCTGGGTGTGGTACCCCTGCGCTTAGCACAAGCCAGCCTGCCCTAGGGGACCACAGGCAGTGGAGAGATCACAGGCCAGAAGGAGCAGCAAACAGACTCAAGACCTCTCCTCCTGAAGGTGGAGAGCAGCCACATGTAGGGCCTCACAGAACATGGAGGCGGGATCCCTGTTCCCTCCTGCCATGAATTCAGAGACCAATCAATAGGTCCCAGCCTAGCTGCCCATCTGTAGGTAAGCTTGACACAATAGGGACTCTCAGCAGATCCTGGGATGGGACCAGAGTAAGAAGCAGCGGGGTTGGGGATTTAGCTCAGTGGTAGAGCGCTTGCCTAGGAAGTGCAAGGCCCTGGGTTCAGTCCCCAGCTCCAAAAAAAAAAAAACAAAAAAAAACAAAAAAAAACAAAAAAACAAAAAAAAAACAGAGTAAGAAGCAGCATGGTTGGTCCTCCCCACATGCCAAATGATCCTCCCACATGCCCCTATGGTCCTCCCCACATGCCCCTACGGTCCTCCCCACATGCCGCTACAAACCTCCCCACATGCCCCTGTGGACCTCCCCACATGCCCCTACGGTCCTCCCCACATGCCACTATGATCCTCCCCACATGCCACTATGATCCTCCCCACATGCCACTATGGTCCTCCCCACACGCCACAATGCTTTAGATCCAAAAGGAAGGGCTCATCCCACCCTCTCTGCCCTCTCTGCCCTGTCTCCCAAGTTTGTACCTCTGCCCGATAGGGAAGGAAGATGGCGCTGGCCAGGTTGCCTGTAATACCACTGAGGATGAAGATGATGGAGATACGGTGCCAGCCGGCCAGCTTCTCTAAGTCCCTCAGGATGGTCATTTGGAAGACCACAGACACAAGGCAGTGCACTATGCTAGGGTAGAGACACGAGCACTATCAGCCTTCCCTGGGTGCCCACGACCACCAGCAGGTACACCACAGGGGCAGTCAAGCACCCGCAGGCTGAGCCCGTGTGCTTGGTCCAAAAGCCCTTTCTCCAGCATCTAAGACGGGAAACATAGGGGCCTGGGCATGGGGCGGCAAGCCACCTCTTACCCAGCATGCAGGAACAGAGATAGCCAGATCCGGTAGAACTGGTCGGGGATCTCAGGGTTGAGGAAAGGCAGAAGGCCACACACCTCATCCAAACAGTGCACCTGGGTGGGAGACACAGGGTTGTTAGTTCTGCCTTGGGAGGCAAGCCAAGTCTGAGGCTTCCACATGGAGAGGACCCCAATGGTCCTCAGGGTCCCTGCAGCTTCCACTGTGCAGTCTTCCTTCGCCTACCTGGGAACAGAGTGTTGCCTCTTCGTGGAAATAGCCATGCATGAACTCACAATACTCCCGGGTGGTGATCTCACAGCTGTGGACAGGAAGCACATGGGTATCGGCCTCCTAACGGGCATCTGCCCACTAGAGCCCAGCACCTGAGCACAGCAGGCTGGATGGAGCGAGCTCCCTTCTATCTCCCTGCCCCTCATCCCTGCCTCCCCCATCACCCAAGAGCAGAGCAGAGAAGACAGTTCCAGAGGTCCGTCTGTCTGCAGGGGTTGGGGGCACCAGCTCACCTGCCCTTGGTGCCGATGCAGCAGGGGCGGCCTTTGATCTTACAGTCTATGTGCAACAAGCCCGTGCGGTTGCTCTGGGCCTGCTCTGTGCAGATCTAAGAGAGAGGGGACCGATGGCAGTGGGTCTCATGACAGAAAGCCAGCTGTCCCCACCCTCATCCCACAGCCTTCGCCATCCATCTCCTGCTCACCGGCCACTTGGTAATGTCATCAGGCCAGATGTGGGCCCCACTGGAGGCTGGCTCTTCACAGGTCCTGGAAGTGGTGGTCAGATCACCCGATATAAAGATCTGGGACACCCCAGCCTGTCACACTCACCCACCCACCCACAGAAGGCAGCTCCAATAGCTGGGTGCCACTCTGGACCCATAGGAGGCTCTAGGCTGTACCTGGGGTCTTGGTGGCACACAACTGCTGATGGCTGCTTCTGGCCCAGGTCAGACTTGTCTGAGGACTCCGTATCATTCTGCCACTTCACAAACGTGGCTAAAGTCTCCTAGAGGGTGGACAGGAGGTCAGGCCATACCAGGGTGATGTCAGTCAGATGGTATTGGCAGTGAACCCTCCGGGACAAGAACTATTCCTGTCTCCCCAGGACTCGGGTACTTCCTAGGAACCACTGTCCAACTTTCCGAGCCCAGCTTTGGGCTTGCCCACTGGGCTGGGGAGGGAAGGAGGCTGGCAGGGGCAGGACCCACCGAGCAGTCCTTCTTCAGAGTCTGGATGCAGCCCGAGCGGTCATTCTGGACACAGCAGCCAGAGGTGCGCTCGATGTCACGCTCCCTCCGTATCAGCTGCTCAATTTGCCGGTCCTTCCGGATGCAGGGTGAGAACTTTGCTCCCAGGTGGATGAGGTCAATCTAGGGTGCAGGGAGGGGCTGTGAGCCAGCACTCACCCCACATCCACCCATCTGCCCAGTGTGGAGTGGCAGGATACAGGGCTCCCAGGCATCCTGGGCCTCACCGAGCTGGGGCCAATCCAGAAGTTCTCCTGCTGGATGTATTTCACGCTCTCATACACGCCTCTGTTTTTCAGCACCTATCGAGGAGGGAGTTTGTGGCATTAGAGGAGCCAGGGGAGAGAGGGACAGGCAGGAGCGGCAGGGGGCATCCCCAGAATAGGGCATCTGGGAAAGACTCAGGCTATGTGAGCCTCAGGCACCTCCAGCTTGGGCCAGGGTGCTGTGGTGGGAGAAATTGGTGCCAACTGTGCCTAAGCCCCTCGGGGGAGGCTGGGACCCCCAGGAGGAACCCTACTCACCAGCTGGGTGGTGACATGCTGGGCAAAGCCCACAGGTGCAATGCCGTAGGTGCAGATCACCAGCAAGGTGATGAGGATGTGCACGAAGGTCAGCCAGTAGGTGAAGTAGGGTCTGTAGGTGGAGGCCTCCAGTCAGCCTGGCAGAGCTCACACCCCGCCCTTCGTGCCTTCACCCGGGCACGGCAGACATTCCTAGGCTCTCGGATCACCCCAGCCCAGCCTTCCCCATAGACACTTGGACGTATCCCTGAGTGTCTCTCTCTGAGTTCAAGTCCCACGATGGCTTCCCACTGCCTTCTGCATGAAGATCAAAATCACCCCTGCTAACCTGAAAGCCTTGCTGTGCTTGCCTGCAATCCCTCTCCTCTGCTTGTGCTCCCTGAACAGGCTGTGGCCCCTGAAGCCCCAGGGCCTTTGTGCACACATCGCCTGGGGGGCCTCACACACCTCTGCTCTTGTCCTAACAGCGCCCCTCCACCCCAGCCGCTCGCCCGCCCGCCACACCTGTCACACTTCTTACTTTGAATAATCTGGAGTCCAAAGCCCAGCAGGTCACACTGTCAATCCCACGTTGGCTACCATTCTTTTCGCCCCCTGAACATCTCGGTGCCCAGCTTCCCCAGAATCCCTCACTGCAGGGTCCAACTTCCTTTGTTCTCTTTCAACTGCCTTTGGCTTTAAGATAATGTCCCTCTACGGAGCACTAGCTAGAACTTGCTGTTTTAGGCCAGGCTAGCTTTGAACTCATAGACCTCTGGCTGCCTCTGCCTCCTGAATACTGGAACTAAAAGCATGTGCCAGCGTGCTGGGCTTAAAAGATCCTTTTAAAATTTATTATTAGTGTGTACATGCATGACACATAGGGGCTGTGTGTGTGTGTGTGTGTGTGTGTGTGTGTGTGTGTGTGTGTGTGACACGCAGACATGTGGAGGTCAGAGGACAACTTCTCTCTTTCCTTTATATGGGTTCTGGGGATCCCAGGCACAGTGCTCTTCTCTCTAGGCTGTGTCCTAGAGCCTGCATATGGTTGTGCTTGACCATGTTTGTTGACTGACTGACTGACTGACTGACTGCTGTCTGTGGGCTATGTTGAGGATAAGGCAGCAGTGTCAGCTCTTTCTAGGTTACAGGCTGCTCCCTGGGCTTGTGTGTGCCCTGGAGCTTGTCATTACAAGCAGGACCTGCAGGAGGCGCTCTTGAAATGTTTACTGACATGAGAAGGGTCCACGTTGGGGTGAAGAGTCCTGGGAGCTCTAGCAGCTTAGCCCTCTGCCCGGGCCAGCTCCTGAGGCTCACCGGTGGCTGTCGAAGCTCTCCAGCTGCCGCTGCACGGTGCTGCTGATGCTGCGCCGGTAGCTTCGGTTCAGCCAGTTGCCCACCACGCCCAGGCCGTAGTGCCTCTTCTTCCGGTCAAACGCAAAGTGCTTGACTTTGGAGGCAATGCGCTTGCCGCGCTGGGTCCCGGGACCTGGGGCTCGGCTGCTGTATTCTTTTCTGAGGATGACAAAGGCTCTCAGCCTGAGGACCCTGCAGGGCCCAGCAGAGGCTGGAGCGTCCCCTCCCTGTACTCACAGTGGGATTTGCACTCCATCGGTGGAGACTGGGGAGGCGGAGGATGGAACACCTCGGAAGTAGCTAGCAGAGAGTGGAGGAGACTCAAACACGTCATCAGGCATGGAACTCATTTCTTCCTGGGGTAGAGGGGACACCAGAGACAGTGTAAGGAGCCACTGTCGACTGGCACCCCATCAAGGGAAGACACAGCTATCTACATAGTCTCTGCAGGGCGGAAGGGAAGCCAAATGCTTGTCATCTCTGAACTGACTTTCCCAGCCGGTTCATCCCCATCCCCATCTAATGGCTCCACACCTGAGACCAAAGGCTCACCCAAGACACACCCCATCCTGCCTGCCTTAGAACCTTCCCGGGGTCCTAACAGGGCACGGTCACGGCCAAGGTCACTTTTCCCAGCTCTCAGGCCACCCCATCCCCTGCCCAGAGAGTCCACGCCCCATGCTTGCCTTACTAAAAAAGGAGGAGTCGAAGGTGTCTGCTCCGTCCACGGCGTCCTCCTCCAGGAAGCTGGGGTAGACGAAGCTGCGCTTGACATTCCGGCACCGCTGCCCAGTTGCATCCAGCACGGAGCGCCCCTGGGCATGGAACAGAAGTATTCAGGGGGACCCAGAAGCCCAGGACCGGGTCGGCAGAGGCACAGAGCATGGATAAGTGCATGGGCTGAAAGAACTTCTCAGAGCAGAAGGATGGGGCTGCAGCTGCAGCCGGCCGTACACAGCCTCTCTTTCCAGAGTTCGGGATCAGCTCTTCCCTCACAACCTCCTGCCTGCTAATGTGAGCAGTTGGTACCCTGACACTCAAGGCGTCCACATGCCATACCATCAAGCTCCAGTCTGGGGCCTTGTGCCCTTGCTGCAGCCTCTTGTCCCAGCACACCAGGCCCCTCCCATGGCCTCATCCTTTATCTCCTGTCACTCTTCCCATAACCTACTCCAGAGGGGGTTGTGGGGGGCTCACAGGGGAACTGGGGCCTGAAGGATATAGGTTCTGGGCTTCAGGGTACGCATGCGTTCACTGCTCTGACACAGAGGGTCCATATGTGGCTGAGCGGAGTGGCTACCACAGATGGGAGCATATATCCCTCAACTGGGCCTTACCTTGAGGAGGGCTGCGGCTGCCTGAAAGCTCATATGGGCAACAGATATCCTCTTGCGGCGGGGCAGATGGGAGTAGCCAGAGCGGACGCTGGAGAAGGACGTGAGCGACAGGACCCCTGGGGTCAGAGGCGCGTGGGCAGCATGAGGCCGGTCCACCTCATCTGGGTGGCGGAAGGCCCGACCCCGAGCCAGTGGATCCACAATCTGCAAGGGACAGCGGGTGAGCAAAGCTGCCCAGGCCCTGGGAGAGCCACTTACTGCCCCTCACTCCGCGGAGTCCACCTTGGGCATCTTGCACGGTTTTGGAGACTCAGTGCCCTGGAAGGACGGCACCTCCTGGCTGGGCAGCTCCAGTTCTCTCTGGCACGAGGCCTTGAGGCGGCCGTAGTGCACGCTGCAGTGGTGCAGGCTGCGACGCTGCCAGTTCTGTCGCTTGCCCTCCCAGTCGCCGCTGACCCCAAACCACTGGGCTGTGCCCCTGCAGAAGAGATGGGGTGTGGGTGGGAACCTGTGCACGCACCTGTCCTGGTGCACACGTGTGCACCGGGAGTGGGGGTGGGGCGAAGGTACAGGTGTTTAAAGGAGGAGGGAGGGGGATGACAGTACACGTGTGTGCTGGGTGATGCGTGGGTTGTGAAAGGCTGTGGCGCATGTGTTTAGGAGGTGGCCTAGGGGTGGTGGCGTGTGTGTGTGTGTGGAGAGGGGACGTGAGGGTGAAGGCATGTGCGCTCCTGTGACATACAGGGTAACTATGCCATGTACCTTCAGGGCCCTACAGAATCAATTAGTCTTCCGTGAACCCCCAAGCCTAGCTACAGCCCAGTGACCAGGCTGAGGGTGAGGGCTACCCCACGAGGGGTGGGACTGAGAAGGCTGTGAACCTTCCTGTCAGGTGCACGTGCCCAGCCCCCTCCCCCATCTCCGCCATCACACTAGATTCTGGCTCTCCACCTCCACGGGGAGCTGCTACTCATTGTCTACACCTCTGGAAAGGGACACAAGGCTCAGGCCCCGGGAAAGGTCAGGTGCCCAGAATGTGCAGGCCACTGGGGTGCCCACATAGGGCACAGGCGCTCACTTGCGGATGCTCTGGGACAGGGAGGCCTGGCGGCGGAAGCCAGGGCGCTTCTCTGCGCCATCCTGCCATCGTCCCCGGGGTTCCTGGAGGCTGACGCTCTTCAGGAAGGCTGGGTTCTTGGGCCTCTGTGGGAAGACAAGGAGGACGTGAATGAGTGTCTAGCCCACTCACCTGCTGGCTGCTTGTGGGCTCCCTGGAATCCTTTCTATTGCAGTGTTGAAGACATAGCCCAGACCCTTTAGCACACTGGGCCACTTTAACACTAGGCCTGGCTGCACCCACTCCCTCCACAGGCCCTCATTCTGAACCTAAAATGGACATTTTCTAGCAAGGTCTGGGGGTGCAGCTCAAGTTGGCAGAGTGCCCAGCACGCCTAAAGCCCTGGGTTCCCGCCCCAGCACTACACACGCCAGGTGCAGCAGTGAGCACAGGCCACCCAGTGCTGGGTGGGGTAGTACAGAAGGATCAGCAGTTCAAAGACACTGTGACTATAGAGCAAGTTCGAGGCTAACCTGGGCCACATGAGGCCCTGTCTCAACAAACAAAACCCATGTTTTCCACTGATCTCCAGCAAATCCTCCCTACCCACGATCTGCCCGGGAATCAAGATGTCCTGTCTTTTCTCGCCTGTCTTGCAGCACTCAGGGTGAGTGGGCAGCCCCAACACAGCTCCTCTTTCTCTCTCAGGCTGTGTGCCAAGCCCACGCTATCTGGGGTCTGCTCTCAATGAGCCCTTTGTGGGACAGGAGCCCCAGATGGACGGGAACGATGACCTGTCCCCCTGAAGGACAAGGCCCTGCAGGGGTGTGCTGCTGGCACTGTGGGGCCCTAGGCCCACTCGGGCCTCCACAGATGGCCCACAACCCCGCAGGGTCAGGGAGGGGAACTGTAAACAGCCTTCCCAACAAGGCCTTTTCTCAAAGACAGTGTTCCTTGTCCCCTGGCCACCAGGCAGCGGAACTCCCAAGTTTCAGAGTTCAAAGCCTTGCTCCCTGCCCCATCTCCGTACACTGAGGCTGCAAGACTGTCATGGATGAGTGTCTAGGTGCCGTGTGGGCAGTCACATCCGTTGCCTGTGGCAGGCAGCCCCTCACCTCAGGAAGCATGGTAGCCTGCTCGCTGGGGGCCTGGGTCTCTGGTGGCGGGATAGTGATGGATAGGTTGGGTGGCTTCCGGCTCTGCAGGCGGCTACCAGACACGGATGGGAGGTTGCTGCCATTCTTGTCAGCTGAGGCCATGGTGGGCAGGATGCTGGAAGTGAAGACAGCACAGGCGTACAGAGGGGCCGAGGAGCTGAGGGGACGGAGACCTTGGCGCCAGGGAAGGCAGCCCTGGCATCAACCTGCCCTGGCTGGTCTCAGACCCGTGATCCAGAGAGATGTGGCTGGGTGGAGGATCTTGGAGTCTATTTCTGACTTTGATTTGCATTTCTGACCTGCAGGGGTGAGGAAGATCTCGACTCTTGCCTTAGCCCCTTTGTGGTCTCTCTGCTTCAGAGAAAACCAAACCACGACAGGAGCAGAAGAGTAAGAAGTGGGTGTGGTCAGAGCAAGTCAGTGGCCATGGAGTGGGGCGCAGACAAAGGGCCCCTCCTTGGTGCTGAGGGAAGGCTTGAGGGACAAGAACGTTCCAGACAGCCAGACACGCTACTGCTAACAGGGGGCTCCTGGTGTTGCTGGGCAGGCACCAGCTGCTGCGACCAGGGATGGGATCGACTCTGCAGGGCAGGTGCACTTCCTGGGGAACCAGGCCTTGAGTTAAGCACAGGAAGTGGTAGCTTAGCCTAATTCCCAGAGGGACAAGAAACCCACCATGCAGGTCCCCAAGGCTGCCTAGTCCCTCCTTGGAGTTAAGCAGAAGCTACTTCTAGTGGTATGCACCTCTAATCCCAGCTCTCAGGAGGCTGAGGGAGGGAGGATTGTTTGGGTCTGGGAGTTCGAGGCTAGCCTAGCAACATAACAGGCCCCTGTGTAGTTACTACAGGACTGTGATCCCAGTACTTGGAAGACCAAGGACAGAAGACTGCGAGTTTGAGGATAGTCTGGATGTAGCCTGGGCTACATCTGTTAGAAGAGCGGGAATGAGAAAGATAACTGAAACTGCTACTAGCCTGGTATTTCTCCTTTCGCTAAGGGGAACGTCTCAACTCAGGCTGGCCTTGAACCTGCTGTGGGTCTAAAGGTGACCTTGACTTCCTGATTCTCCTGCCTCTCCCTCCCGTGTGCTAGGATTACAGCCGTGTGCTGCCATGGTGTATGCGGTGCTGGAAACCAAGCACAGGGTTTCATGCCTGCTAGGCAATCGCTCCCCCGAGTAAGCCATGTTCCCAGTCAATAAAGGTGACTCATGCTCACTGATCAAAAAGACTGAGTGTGGCAAAGCAGAAACTGAGGTGTGTGTGTGTGTGTGTGGTGTATGTGTGAGTGTGTGTGTATGTGAGTGTGTGTGTGTGTGTGTGTGTGAGTGTGTGTGTGTGTAGGTGTGTGTGGTGTGTGTGTATATGAATGTGTGTGTATGTGTGAGTGTGTATGTATGTGAGTGTGTGGTGTGAGTATTAGTGTGTGTATGTGTGTGAGTGTGTGTGTTGTGTATGTGAGTGTGTGTGGTGTGTGTGTGTGAGTGTGTATGTGAGTGTGTGTGTGATATATGTATATGTGTGTGTGATGTGTGTGAGAGAGAGAGATCCCTCAGGGCAGCGTCTCTCTCCTGGAAACAGCCGAGGTTCTCTGGTCTGGTCTGGACATCTTTCCCTAGAGGACACACATTCTAGCGTGTTTGCCTTTGACAGAAAAGGCCCCACTGAACGGAACACACCAAGGCTCCATTCCTGATAGATGGGTACAGGTTGTCTTGTCTAGTACTGATCATGCTATGCGGTGTGTTAGTTAGACAAAGATCTAGAAGTGGGAAGCCGGAAAGAGCGTGGGTGTGGGAATTTCAGTGGGTCTGGATGGATGGTCCCATCAAGAGGAGGTCACTTTCCTTGCTTGGGCCACTGGACCGTACTGATGTCTCCCAGGCACCTGCTGTCTGCCTCTCTCCCTGCAGCTCTGGGAAGCTCAGGTGTCAAAGACCGGCAAAGTACGGGTGGGTGGTGCCTGACAGGAGTCACACGGAGCTCCAGTTTCCAGTTTGTCCCCATGTGCATGTGTATACTGTGTGCACCCTGGTGACCGTGCATGTACACTAGTGCACAGTAAGTGTGCCCAGTGCCTACGGAGGCCAGAAGAGGGCAACAGATCTCTTGGGACTGAGGTCATGGAGAGTTGCCTGCCCCCATGTGGGTGCTGGGAATTAAACTCAGGGCCTTTTTAAGACCAAGAGCTCTTAGGTGCAGTGCCATCGCTCCAGCCCCCCAGCTCTCTCCACCTTCACCCTTCTCCACAGCCTGCCTGCCCTCCCCACCCTCCATCTGCTGCCCATGAGTCCAGTAGACCTCTGCTCAGTCCCAAGACTTCCTATTCTTTAAGGCCAAGCTCCTCCATGTGGCCTCCAGGTCCCATGGGTTCCTCTCCCTCAGCTCTGCCTGACTGTCCACTTTGGCCCCTCAGTGAGAGAGAGAGAGAGAGAGAGAGAGAGAGAGAGAGAGAGAGAGAGAGAGAGAGAGAGAGAAGCCCAAACCACTGTCACTCAGGTTTGCACCCATGTAACAAAGACAACGCACTCACTACACAAAGGAACCAAAGTATCCCTCAAGTTCGCCCCCAGACACTGTGCTGGGAGGTACCAGCAGTGTGTTCACCAGAGCTAGAAGGTGACAACCACCAAATATCGGAGGGCTAGACAGACAGATGGTGCAGATCCACACAATAGCCTCATCCTGACATCTACTCAACACAAAGGGACCAAGGTGCTGACCCAGGCTGCGACCTTGAGCACCGTCTAAGTATAGATGTCACTCACAAGAGACCACCTGTGGGCTGGAGAGATGGCTCAGCGGTTAAGAGCACTGGCTGCTCTTCCAGAGGTCCTGAGTTCAATTCCCAGCAACCACATGGTGGCTCACAGCCATCTATAATAAGATCTGGTGCCCTCGTCTGTCATATATATGCAGAACACTGTGTATGTAATAAATAAATAGATCTAAAAATTAAAAAAAAGAGACCACCTGTGTTGGTGGCACAGTGACACACATCTGTAATGCCAGCACGCAGAGGACAGAGGCAGGAGGATTGTGAGCTATGGGATAGGGCTGGTGAGAAGGCTCAGAGACCTTGCCGCCAAACTTGACAACGAGAGTTTGATCCCTAGAACCCATATGGTGGAAGGGGAGAATTGTCTCTCACATAAGTTGCTCTTTGACCTCCAAAGGTCCATGGTGGTATGGGTAGCACATAAATATGCATACACACAAGATAAATAAACAAGGTGGAAAAGTGTTTGTTTGTTTGTAAAAAAAAAAACAACAAAAATATTGGAGGCCAGTCTGGGCTACATAAAGAATTCAAGACTATTTTGAACCCTGAGATTCTATTGAAGGGAAAAAGCGGGGGAGGGCTCTTCCAGAGGACCCGAGTTCAGTTCCTAGTACCCACATCGGGTTCCTCACAATGGCCTGTAACTCCAGTTCCAGGCGATCTGACGCCTTCTGCAGATTTCAACAGGCACCCGCACAGACAAAGGATACACACATATACATACACATTCAAAATAAAAGCCAGAGGTGGTAGTGCAAGGCTTTATTCCCAGCACTCAGGAGGCAGAGGCAGGTGGATCTCTGTGAGTACAAGGTCAGCGTGTGCTCAGAGTGAGTTTCAAGGCAGTCAGGTCTGCGCAGAGAAACCCTGTCTCTAAGAGCAAAACAAACAAACTAACAAAAAAAAAGCCAGGCGTGGTGGCGCATGTCTATAAACCTAGCATTTGGGAGGCAGAGGCAGGGGGATTGCTGTGAGTTTAAGTCTAGCCAGGGCTACATAGCAAAGCTCTGTCTCACATACATAGAGTGACAAACAGAAGCTGAGAGAGGTCAGAGGTCGGCGAATGGTCCAGTGTGTTCACGGTCCCGGGTTCTCTCTCCAGCAGGTGGACTCTGCCTGTACCGGTCACTCTGACTGCTGACCATCGTGGGGCAGAGAGGGGCATCTGGCTTCAGCCCGGATGCCACTCCTCAGAGGGGCTCTCCCCGATGCCTGAGATGCACCTCTGAGGCTGAACTCATGTCCTCTAAAGCACATACGTGAATAGAGGTACTGGAGGCCACCCACCTGGCCACCCGCTTCCTTCCTTCAGATGTGCGGGCCTGGGCTCCCTGGGCTTGCCGGAGGGTGTCTACACCATGCTCCACTCCTTTCCTTGATCTCTGGGTCTCCTGGGGTCAGGATGGCAGAAAGATTGACAGATGTCTGTGGGTCAGGCAGGGCAGCTGCCTTAGCAGGCCAACCTGTGAGAACAGAAGCGCGGGTGAGGGTCAGGCCAACTGCCGGATCTTTCCATATTTTGGACCTCAGTCTCCCCACGACGCATCCACCCATCTCCCACGGGCAGGAGACCCCGCGTGCGATGCTGATCCAGGTGGCAGTGACCCTGGAACATTAACCTGCCACCACTTAGACAAGGGTCTGCGCCACGGCTTGACTAGAGCCACGCGTGAATCTCTGCTCCTATTCTATTGCCTTAATATTACCTAGTAAAAGCGTTTAACCTTTAGAGAGAAGGTCTCAAGCAGTCTAGGTTGGCCTTGAACCCGCTACGGAGCTGAGGATGGTCTTGTACTTCTGATCTTCCTGCTCTACCTCGAAAGCACTGGGTTCATAGGCCTGAGGCACTACTCCCAGCTCTCTGTTACCTTGATAGAGATACTCATTCCACAAGTCCAGGAACTGTTGGCTTTTTTTAAAAAAAAAAATTCATTACTCTCTCCTTCCATTGTGGGCACCAGGGATCAAACTTAGCTCACCAAACTTGTGTGGCAAGCACTGCTGGAAAAAATGTGTATGGTGTTCTGCCTGAACGTATGCCCGTGCACCACATGCATTCTTGATGCCCACAGAGGCCTGAAAAGGGCGCTGGATGGTCTGCAATTGGATACAGACGTTTGTGAGCGGCCACTGGGTGCTGGGAACTCGACCACTCAGCCGTGTCTCCAGCCCCAGTGGGCGAGCGTTCTTACCAGCTGATTCATCTACTTTACCTTGTCTTCTGACTAAGACTCTCTCAGGATGGAGAGATGGGCTCAGAACTAAAGTGCCTTTCCATATAACACCCAGGGGCCCTGAGTTTGGTTTCTAGTATCCTCATTCACGACGACAACAACAACAACAACAACAACAACAACAACCACAGCAGAGCAGGGCGTGGTAGCGTGGATTTGTAATCCTTGCCCTGGATCAACGGTGGCAGGAAGAATCCATGGGGCTTGTTGGCCAGAGGCCAAGTTCCAAAGCCACGAGAGACCTTATCTAAAAACAAAAACGTTGTAAGATGAGAATGACCCTGAGGTTGCCTTTTGGCAGGCACGCGTGCGCGCGCGCGCGCGCGCACACGCACACACACACACACACACACACACACACACACACACACACGGAGGAGGAGGAGGCTGGGGCTAGGGATGACTTAATAGATACAGTGCTTGCCATGGAGAACCCATGTAGACCCAACCAACCGCAGTACCCGTAACCGCAGCGCACCTCCAGCAAGATGGAACGCAGAAACAGAGGACCTTCAGAAGCCGCGGGGCAGGAAGCCCGGTGTGCTCACAGCAGATAACAAAAAGATCCTGTCCCAAACAAGGCAGACGTGAGGACCAACGTCTGAGGCTGTTTTCTGACCTTCCCCTGCACCATGACGGACAGGCCCCACTGACGCGTGTGTGTGAAGCCGTGAAAGAGGAAAGGAAAGGGACCAAGGCTATGTAGCTCGCCACGCATGCAGGAGGCCTTGGCTTCAACCTCCAGTGCTACAAAAACACAACGTTTAACTTCTGTTGGTCGGCCTGACACTAGGGCAGTGCTTAAGCAATGGGGACCCTTGTCTGTTTTATTTTCTTCTTAATAATTTACTGATGCAAAATCCACCCAACAGAACATTAACTGTTTGAAAGAGAGCACCATGGTGCCTGTGCTTTAGAAAGCCCTGTGCAGGCACATACCACAAACACAGCACAGGAGCACAGCAGGTCCTCCTTGGCGTGAGCTCCAGGAGCAACTGGGAAGTGGTTTAGTGCCAGGCACAATTAGTGCTACATGTGCCAGGCCTGGCTCAGCCCCACACACACTGTCCCTCAAATCCTTCCCAAAGAGACGTCACTCTGCTTCTGCTTTGTAGATGGGTGACGAGGCTCAGAGGGGTTGATTAACTTACTCAAGCTCACACAGCAGGGAAGGGGTGACATCTGACAGCGGGTGGGAGTCTGGCCCCCTCTTTTCCTAAAGCCTAGGGTACACTGGGGCTGGAAGACTCTTTTTTTTTTTTTTTTTTTTTTTCTTTTTTTCGGAGCTGGGGACCGAACCCAGGGCCTTGCGCTTGCCTGGGCAAGCACTCTACCACTGAGCTAAATCCCCAACCCGGCTGGAAGACTCTTATGGTGGGTCAAGGCAGTCACTCATGCAGAGAGCTATGGCCTAGCATTGTTGTGACTCTCAAAGCATGGTTGGCAGAGGCCCGGGCTGCCCAGAGGCTGCCTAGCATGGGTGAACCAGAAGCAGGGGCTGCTGTAGGCCCAGGCGGTCCCATCTCCAGGCCCTTCTAGGTTTTGCTGTATTGAGGCCTGTAAAACTCTCCACATCACAGATCCCGGGCATTAGGTGGGGAAGAGGCAGAGCTGGCCCAGGTCATTACTGCTTCTTTAAGCCAGCTTTGGCTCCATCACGCCAAGAGTCCTGTCCCTCAGTCCTCTGAGATCCCAGTTGGAAGACACTGGGGGCTGGACTGGCAGACTCTGAGGAGCACTGTTAGTCACAAGCAGACACTGCTTGGGGACAACTCCAGGACAACAGCCTCACCTGGGGCCTCTACACAGAAGCTCAACCTGGCCTGGGACCGGGTGCAGGGAGAGGGCCTTAGTCGGGCGTTAATCTGGGAACCTGATACCAAGGGAGAAGAGCAGGCAGCAAAAGAGAGAAAGGTGGCAGAGGAGGTCACCAGCAGAGATGGGTCCAGCTGTGAGGTTGCACCATGAGAACACTGTCTGCGGCTCTCTGGCTAACAGCAGCGAGACCCTTCTGGTATGAGAAGCTGAAGGCCCAGCCCAGGAGTCAGCCGTGCAAGCTTGGCTCCCACCCAGCCAGCCAGCCAGACTGTGATGGTTTGAATGAGAATGGCACACAGGCTCACATGTGAATGAAGCAGTCGACCTGTTTGGGAAGGATTAGGAGGTGTGGCCTTGCCGAACGAGGTGTGTTGGTAGGGGTGAGCCCATACCAGGCCCGGTTTGTTTCTCGGTCTCTGTCTGCAGCCTACAGACCAGGATGTAACGATTCATCTTTTTCTCCATCACTGTGCACCTGCTGCTACCAAGCTCCCTTCCATGATGGTCATGGTCTCATCCTCTGATACTGTAAACAGCCCCCAATGCTTTCTTCTATCAACTGCGTGGCCATGGCGTCTCTTCACAGCAACAGAACAGTAACTAAGACCCAGATCTAGGCCCTGCACCTCTGCTAAGCGCCCACTCCTGTCTCTGAGGCCCTGAAACCCTCACGCCAGCCTCCAGCCTTGTCAACCTGGCCAACCTCTATTGCTTCTTTTCCCCAACATAATATTTTTATTAATCATTTGGGAATTTCATAAAATGTACCCCTTCCCATTCTTCCAGGCCCACCTTCCTCCCCTTGTGCTCCCCGCAAACCCACCCAAATTCAATCTGTCTTATCCATGGACTCACTGGAGCATGGTCAGACTCCCAGTGGCCAGCCTCTTTAAGAGAACTGAGTCCTTCCCCGTCCCTCGCCATCAATTGTGAAGAGCTACACTTAACGTTTTATCGCTTTTTGTTTGCTTGTTTGTTTGAGGTAGGCTGCTGTCCTGGAAAACACACACACACACACACACACACACGACACACACACACACACACACTTTCTCTCTCCCCTCACACACAGAGGTGGGGAGAGGTTCACAGAAACCTCAATGTCACCCACTCTCAGTTATGACTCTGCAGCCATCAGTACCACTGCAGAAGAAACTTTCCTGCCCACAGCAGCCTGTAGGGCAGCAGGGATCAGGGACATCGATATGGCCTCTGGTGACCGCAATGGTCACAGATATCAACACAGCACAGACCACGAGCCACAGAGATCTTTTGAGAAGACTTAACCCAGAAAGTGAACCGTGGTTCATCTCAAGTGTCTACGTGTCTTCTTGTTGCTCAGAGTCAGGGTGATTGTGTGGCCGGGCAGCATGTGTGCGTGTGCATCTGTGTGTGTGCGTGCTGTGTGTTTGTGCGTCTATGTGTATGTGTGCGTGTCTGTACCTGTGAGTGTGTGTGCACGCATGCGTGTGCATGTGTGTGCATGTCTGTGTGTGTATGTGTGCGTGTCTGTATCTGTGAGTGTGTGCGTGCGTGTGCATGTGTGTGCGCGTGTCTGTGTGTCTCTGTGTGTGTGTGTGCGTCTGTGTGTATGTGTGCGTGTCTGTATCTGTGTGTGTGTGTGCATGCATGTGCATGTGTGTGTGCGTGTCTGTGAGTGTGTTTGTGCACGTGCACGTGTGTGTGCGCACATGTGTGTGCGTGCTGTGTGCATGTGTGTGTGTGCTGTGTGTGTGTGTGCCTGCATGCTGTGTGCATGTGTGTGCGTGCTGTATGTGTGTGCGTCTGTGTGTATGTGTGCGTGTCTGTATCTGTGTGTGTGTGCGTGCATGTGTGCATGTGTATCTGTGTGTGTGTATGTGCGTGCGCATCTGTGTGCGTGCTGTGTGTGTGCGTGTCTGTGTGTGCGCGTGCGTCTGTGTATGTGTGCGTGTCTGTGAGTGTGTGTGTGTGTGCACGTGCGCGTGCATGTGTGTGTACCTGTGCAAGCTCTGGGCTGCTACACATCACCCTGCCCTCGGCATCGGCTGCCCTGCCAGCACCCTGGGCCCTGGGAGCAACGTTTGTGTTTACTGCGTTTCTAAGGAGTGTCACTTCCAGGAAGCCTCTCACCACCCTGCTGTCTCACACTGCATCCCACAGCTCTGTCCGATGGCAGGAGTCCCCTACTCTCGTCTCACACCAGTCACTGCCCATGAAGTCCTGGCTGGATGGGTCTGGTGAGCACAGGAGTCCGTCCAGCTGGGGACAGTCTGCATGGACACTGGGCTGAGGCCGCCTCTCGGATTCTGCAGTTGGCTCTGGCGGTCATTCACCCTTGACCACCATTCAGGGCTGGGGTGGAGAGTGGTGCGTGCTGGCTGACGATGAGGCCTAGTTCTTCAGTTAACCATAAACACCCTTTCCCTTCTGAGGAGCTGCCCTCAGAGCCCAAGCCATTTTTAGCTGGGGACACCCCTCCCTCCCCATACATCCCTCCCTCCCCATATATCCAAGATCCCTGTGCCAATCTCCACGTGGAAAAAGCAGGTGTGACTTATGGCCACAGGACTCAGGAAGTTAACAATCTCTGGGACAATCTCAGGGTGCCCTAGAAAGTAGTCTGATGGCAGAGGTGGGTCAGGGACGGGTAAGGGGTCACGTGCCAGGAAAGTTTCTGCCGCCATTGGCAAAGACATCGCCAGGCTCCATAAGCTGCCTCCCTGTGCCTCAGTTTCCCTTTCTGTCCACTGGCAGTTGGACAAGGCGATGGCTCAGACCTGCTGACCACAGGCAGCCTAGATAATGAAGGGTTTTCTCTGCTGCTTTCTCCCAGAACTTCTCCTAACCCCTCTGCCGGAACCTGCGCGGGGTGGGCCCAAAGTCCAACCCTTCTTGGGACTGGGTGTGTTGGCAGCTGCCTGGCACAGTAGTGGGAAGCATCAGATTTGCTCTAGACTTCTGCGTGACCTATGTCCGCGTAAGGCCACAGAAACTAGACACACACACACACACAAAAAAAAAAATTGCAGGAGCCGCCGCCCTACCCGCCACTTATTTCCCGCCCCCAGAAGTGCTTGCTCACTTGCAAAGGAAATTGTGACATCCTGGGAGTAGGCTTCCTCTTGCCACAGTCATATCTGCTGAGCTCTCCAAGACCCCAGACTTGCTGCCCAGCTGGCCCATGGGTGGGGGTGGAAGGGCCCAAAGGATCCTGGTCAAACTTCTAGGGAGAAGTCTTTAGCCGGAGGGGTGGGATGGGGTGAGGGGGAGAGGGGAGGTCAGTGTTTCCTCTTCCTTTAGGGTGGTGTCTACCAAGGGGTGGGGGTGGGGTGGACAGAGGAAGAATGCAGTGCAATGCCGAGATTCCCCCCAGGTGCCCTTGGCAGATGGCCTCCGCTAGGGTCAGCGTGCTCTCCTGAGAGCCTTCAGACAGTGCCGTCCCATTCAGTGGTGGCCAGGATCAGACACACAGAAACACAGGCTCAGAGACTGCCCAGATGTCCCACAGAATCCGGTTTCCCCACAAAGGGTGGGGCCCAGCCACTCCCAAATGAGGCAGGTCCAACCCAGGCAAGGTAGGCAAGGTCACCCACAGGGGGTGCTCCCCCCAACCACACTCAGCAGGGTGCCCTCTCTTCCCACGAAGGCAGCACAGCCCCCAACTCTGCTCCAGGAGGGGGTCGACCTGTACTCACAAGTCTGATCTGAGGCCCTTCCGGGGACCAATGCACCCTCACTCTCCTGGAGCCCTAGCATTCTTAATAATCCGCTACACCCAAAAGTAAGCTCTGTAGACTCAAGGAGACAGCACACTAGGGTGGCCTGACAGCTGTACTCCCAAACAAACAGGAGCCTGATGGAATAGCCAAGGCCACATACGGCCAGAAATGGGGACAGAGGGAGGGGCCGATGGACAAGAAGTGGGTAGCCCTCTCCCCTCCAGGGAAAGGGAAAGACATTCTTGACTGGATACGGCCAAAGAGGGTTGTTACAAGTCACCTGAACGGAGGACACAAAGGACACCTGCCCCAGAAGTCTCACTCCGCTCTGGGCTGCAGGCAAGTCCTGGGCCATACAGAGATCCGGCAGAGGAGGAGGGGGTGGTGGCAGACAGACCACATGCCAGGTCCTTGCTGAGTCACAGGATGATGACAGTGTGGGCTGGGGGCAAGCAAGCAACTTCTCTCCCCGGTTTCCCTGCCACAGAAACCAAAACTGTATCTTCCCTCCCGTGGCCCTGCTGGGAACCTCTGAGTCTTTAGAAAGCTGCAGAAAGGAAGTAGAACCCTCAACTGTTGCAACCCCATTAAGAAAGAAAAAAAAAAGAGCTTCTACCGCTGACCTCCCAAAGTGCGCCAGCCCTGGTGGCCGTGGAAGGCTAGCCCATGGAAGACAGACTGCCTTCTAAGAAGTCTCCAAGTTGGTGTTACACAGCCAGTGACTCACTGCTGGGCATCCCCCGGCCCTGGGAAGAGGCAGTCGTGATGGAGCCGAAGGCAGAGACGTGAAGAGGCCAGTTCTGGGGACAGGACCTGGGAAGGGTCGTGAAGTACAGAAAATTGGGAAGTGGGGGGGCAGGAAGGGAAGGGTGTCTGGCAGCAGGAAGTGCCGTCTGCTGGGAGGCTGCAAGGACCACAGAGTATGGGGAAGAGGGCTCTGTGCTCCCTCCTGACATGATTTCCCACAGAGGCACGGGGGATAGCAGGTGGTAGCACAAAGTCAGCTCGCTCTGCTGGCCTGCGCCTGGTGGCCACCCACAAGAAAAGAAAACTGGCTTGTGGCTTCACACGCTGTTCCAGACCTCCCAAGCAATAGGCCTCCCTCACAGAGTCCTCACTTCTTTCTCCCCTCTTCCTCCCAGGGCTTGTGCCAAACCCATTTCTCAAGACCAGACCTGCAGGAGCAGGCTCAAGGACTTGGCAACAGGCTGGCTCCTTTGGCCGTGTTCCGCATAAAGACCCCGTGCTCTGGGCTCCCGCTCAGCCAACTAGAGCAGCCTGGGCATCACAACACACTGTGGTACTAGGTTCCAGGGAGCCGCCAACAGGAGTGAGTGTGAGCGTGTGAGCGTCTCTGTGTGTGTGTGTGTAGGGGGAGGGGGCCCTGCTCTTAGGGAGAACCAGCCCTCTCCCCTCCGCACTATCTGTCTGGCCAGACCGGCAGAAATGTGGATGCCTTCCTCCTATGCTGGGGACTCTAGTGCTAGGAGCGGGCTGAGGTAGGGGGCAGGGCAGGTTCTGCATCCCCAGAGCTCACAACTGGGCATCAGTGTCGCTCAGTGGTAGAAAGCTGGCTTGGCATACACAAGGCTTTGGATTCCATCACAGCAACACACACACACACACGCTAACACTGGGAAACCGGTATGCAGCTAGGAGCCCAGTTCAAAACTCCTCTGGAAGCTTCATGACTCTAGAAGCTGCCGGCAGATGCAGGTGCTCTGAGGAGAGTTAGGAACTGAGCCCTCTCACAGCCTAGGCGAGCAGCAGCAGGTCATGCGGCCGGGCTGAAGGCTGGGCTGCTGACCACAGCTTTGGGGGATGGTACAAAGATAGCACATGGGTGGCTGGGTTCTAGGATGCTTGTCTAGCCGGCTGGTCTCCTGAGGAGACTATATACTCTCTCCTACTTCTGCTGCCCCTCCCTGAGGGTCAAGGCATCAGGACAAAGGAGGCTCCCACAGAGGGAGAGCTCAACACTGGACACCATACCAACATGCGCTTACTCTGGGATGGGAGATCTGCCTGTCATGGGAACGTTGGCTACTGGGAACTGGGTTTTCATCCATCTTCAAAACCAGAAGAGTACAGACCGGTGGTTGGGGCAGGATGCGGTGCAGCCTGGGGGACGAGCGGAGGATGGGGTGTGGAAAGGCTGAGTAAAGTGGTGCATTGAACTTCTCTGGGGTTCCCTGACACCGAGATGTGATACACCACACACAGCTGGGGTTTCGCCTGGTAACTTGCAGGTCAATCGCCCACCCAATTTCCATCCACCATCTTGGAGTGTGGCTACAGATAAAGCAAGTGCCTGACTAGGCGAAGCAGGGTCAGGGGTCCAGCTCTACCGTGTGATCATGAATGAGTGAGTGAGCTACTTAATACCTCTAACTCGGGGCTGGAGCGCTGGCTCAGCGGTTAAGAGCACTGGCTGCTCTTCCAGAGGTCCTGAGTTCAACTCCCAGCAACCACATGGTGGCTCACAACCATCTGTCATGGGATCTGATGCCCTCTTCTGGTGTGTCTGAAGACGGCTACAGTGTACTCATATATAATAAATAAAACAAAAAACCTCTAACTTAACGTGTTGTTGCACCACTGACGGACAAAGCCTCACCCTATGAGTCCTTGCACGGTGTGGGTCCTTTAGCCAAAAATGGGCGGTGCCCAGGCCAGGTATGAGCACCAAAGGATTGCAGTGTGCCCTGTGATCATGCCCAGGACCGGGCGCTCGGTCTCCTGCCCTGATCTCCTTCTGCGGGCTGGAAGTCCTTCAGCAGGGAGGGACCTGCCAGCCAAACACTTTTCGGCTTGTAAACCATCATTAAGAAGCTAATAAACTTGATTTCCCAGAACTCTGCCCTGGGGCACCCTACTTCCCCAGGAAGAGGCTGGTCCCAGTCACAGTGGGTGCCAACAGGTTAGGGTACTTGGAAACAGGGCTATCCAAGCAGTGCCCACAGCAGGGTGAACGTTCAGTGCTTAGCACTTTGGGGCAGTGTAGGGCTCTCATTGCATGCTGGGAGCCAGAGTCAGGGCTCACATGTGGTCTGGTTACTCCGTTATGGTTTCCTCTACGAGATGGGGTGACAGTCACTACACAGATGGCATTATACTGCCTGGTGCAAAGCTCACTAATGGCTTTTCCCCTGGGCTGGAGTTTGCCACCATGGCCCACTCATTCGGGCTAAGATGCACCTGACAGGATTCTTCCTGACAGGTGGGTTATAAATCAAGGCTCGATGATGTTAAATCACGGTTCTAGCCTCAGGAAGTGCTGGGGCTGTGGCCTGATAGGGCCCTGAGTTTTTAATATTTTTTTTCTTTTTTTTTTTTCGGAGCTGGGGACCGAACCCAGGGCCTTGTGCTTGCTAGGCAAGCGCTTTACCGCTGAGCTAAATCCCCAACCCAGTTTTTAATATTTTAAAGAATTACTTTTATTATTTTTTTCTCTGTGCGTACAGGTTTTTTATTTTACCTGCATGTATTTCTACGCCCCACACTGCGCCCGTGGAGGCCAGGGGAGAGTGTTGGGTACCCTGGAAACAGAATCACAGATGGTTGCCAGCCAGCACGTGAATGCTGGGAATGGAACCCAAGTCCTCTCCAAGAGCAGCTGGCGCTCTTAGCCCCTGAGACAGCTCTCCACTAGTTCTTAACCCTAGCCCTCTTGAAACATGAAAAGCCAAGCGGCAGAGGCCGCGTCTGGAGTGGCGGCTCGCTCTGTGTAGTCTCTGTGTGAATGCCTTTGGCTCCCGAAAGCCTCGCTCTAGCATCCACTATGAGTGGCAACAACTACTGCTTGTGTGGCCTGACTCAGCTATCAAAGAGTTTTCCACAAGCATTATCTCATACGCTGAGGCAGGGCGGAGGCCACTGTCATTTGCAGCCTGACCGATAAAGTCCCTCAGGGCCTGGCTGAGCCTTCAGCTTTCCATCCTGCGTCTATCCAGAATACCACAACAGGTTCTGCACCCTTTGGAGACCCACCTGGAGACCCCCTACACCAGCTGTGACACCGTGGACATTGGTTCAGCAGCCACCTACTGAGGCGGAGCAAGGCTTTGCGACCGACACACTCACTCCCAGCCCCAAGGGGTCCTCTACCTGACGACGCAGCAGCTTGTAGCATTTAGATGCCCCTGAGGTGCCTTCTAGTCTGACATCTCGGCATCCTACACGGCAGGGTTTCTCCCGTGATCCAAGCCTATGCCATGCACAGCAGCCTTGCTCCAAAGACAAGTAATTTCAGGACTGTGAGGATGCCTCACTTCAGTGTTCCCACCAGTCACACCCAGGCTGGACAGGTCACAGGTCATTAGTGGAATCTTCACCTCATAATCCTCCCCGGCATAGCCCAAGAAACTGAGGCCCAAGCCTACTTCAGTGACTCCCACCCTCCCTACAGACTGCCGGCCCCAGGATCCTGCCTCCTGGATCTTCAGCTTGGATCACCTGCCCTTCCGGTCAACCATGGTGTCTCTCATCCCATACCCTGACAGATCTCACTTGGCTCAAACCACTATGCAGGAGAGCTGGAGCCGGGAAAGTGAAGCTGAAAATGCCTTCCAGCAGCTGCTGAGGCCCAAACGCTTGCATCTGGGTCCCAGACTGAATAAATCTGGTGAAGGGAGGATGGTACCCAGCAACTCTCCATAGCTCTGTGAGGATGAGAAGACAGGTTTTCCTTCTTATGTTTGTCTGCTGCCTGGGGAGGCCAGGGATACTTTGGGGCAATCCCGGAAAAGCCTCCATTCCTCCCAACGACGGGGCAGGCGTGGCTAGCTCCTCTTGAGAGGCTGTCTGTGTGCCAAGAGCTGCCCAGCCTGGCAGCGCCCCTGTCCCAGGGCCATGCTGGCTGCTGAGGTCAGCCAGCACTCCTCCCCCAGCCTGTCTGAGCTGGATAGGAAACTAGGAGCTGCTCCCAGCAGCACAGATGGTGAGGTCACTTTGGAAATCCCCTCGAGCAATGGGGCAATACCTAGACAGGATCCCATTAGTCCCGAGAACACGCTGGATTGGGGTGTGGGGATGAGCTGCCTGGAGAACACACAGCTCCCACATGCTGTGGGAGGGGACCCGGGGCCCAGAAGACAGCATCCAGTTTCCCAAACACAAACACGAACACTTGCCGGCCCCTTGACATCCTCCTGCTGTCATCTGGTGCCTGTCTGGGTCACAGTTTATACAAGTAATGGAGCTAAAGAGATGGCATAGCCGTTAATAGCACCGGGAGCTCTTCTAAAGGACCCAGACAGATTCCTAGCATTTCCACGGCAGCTGGCAACCACCTCTAACTTCCAGGGGATCCAACACCTTCTTCTGGCTTCAGCAAGCGTCAAACACACACGTGCTGCACAGACACACAATCGAGGGGGCCGCTGTCCGGAGCTCAGATCACAAGAAAAATATCAGTGAGCCCAGAGTAGGCCTGAGCCTCCAGTGGTCCTCCTGCTCCAGCCTGCTGTGAGTGATCCCTGCTCTTTCGGACAGCATAGGGTATAGAATGGTCAAGTGAAGCTGGAGTCGCAGGTTTGGGGTAGGTGGCTTTGAGGCGATCTGAGTGTTTTAACTTTATGCCTTAAGAGGCACATACAATAGAGGTAACTGCTACAGCATAGACCCAATTGAAAAGGTCTGGTCTTCCCCTGGTTTTTTGAGACAGGGTCTCATACAGCCCAGAGTGGCCTCAAACTCACTCTGTTACGGAGGGTGACAGACTCCGGACTCTCCCGCCACTACCTGCTGGGATTCCAAAGCACACACCACCAAGTCTGGCTGCACATCAGGCTACTATGGTTAAAAAGACCCAAATCAACCAACCAACCTGAGACACTCCCCGCCACTCCCTTTCCACCCGATGAGGGCCCCCAAGCAAGAAGTCCAAAACTAGACAGGATAAGGGGAGATGGGAATGTTAGTTACCGGAAGGATTCTGGCCTTGACGGACCCAACAGGAAACACCCCTACCTCCATTCTCAGAAAGCTAGGAGTACAACCCAGGGCCCCATCTCACCCTGACCAGGATTCCTACCACCACAAGGACAACCCATCCATCCTGTTGGAAGGAAAGAGACGGGAGCCACAGGGAATCAGTAGATGCCTTATTCCTTGGAAGTGCCTTTCCTGGTGTAAATAACTAGCAGGGTTATTCTGTGCTCGGAAGGAAAATTCCAGTTGGTCACATGGCATCTCCCATCCATGAGGCCTCAGCTTTGGGAAACTCCATGGGAACAAAGTTTGGTCCTGCCCTTCCTCCACCCCCAGGGCTACTCTGGCTCACCCTGGGGTTACGCTGTGTCCAAAGTCATCCTGGGTAAACTACTACAGACCTGTGCTTCGAGGGGCACCACTGTTCCCAGCCTCTCCTCCACAGGGCCAGTGGCCAGCTGGCAAAAGACATTGTGGCACCAACATAGGACACTTGCCAGGGCAAAACCTGCCGGCACACCTCTTTATCTCCCATCTTATTTAGATTCACCCTGGTTCTTCCCACAGCCCCCGGAGAAACTGAGGTAGGGAAAGGAATTCACAAGAAGTACCCTAGTGGGCTGGAGCTTATAGGATGGTTCCTCAATATTGATTTTTTTTGGGGGGGGGCCTCCCAATTCTGTACTGTGGCTGTGACGACCAAGTGGCTCCAGGCATTGCCAAATATCCGTAACGGGCAAAAAGCACCCCTAAGCTGAGAACTACTGCTTGGAACCAAGTTTCATTTTCTTCTCCCTGACCACAGCACAACACGGATGCTGGGGACAGTTTTTCACCAGCAGATGCCACACACACACACACACACACACACACACACACTGGAACCCCCACTCTAGCTGGTTGAGAAACAGCAGCCACTCCACCTATGGGGCAATTACTCAGGTACACCTCACCTGCACGCGCGCTAACTCCCAGCCCCACAGATTCGCCGCTCTGTGTTTCCTGGAGCTGGATCAAGGCATGGATTGGAGTTCCCTTCTGCCCTGGGGTTGAGGTAGAGGTCCCAGCCCTACAGATCTTATGCTCCCTAACCTTCAACCCCTTCAGCTGGAGGCCCGACACTCCAAACCCCTCGGCCCTGAAGCCAGGACTCCTGAGTACACTTTCTGAGCCTCCCCCACCCTCACCCCCGCACCTGTTACCACCACGGCGGCGAAGCTCCACGCACAAACTGCAGCCCGGGGGACTTTGGAAGTTCACCCGGGAGCCAGGGGAGTAGAGCCTTAAGGTCTAAAAGGAATTCTGGTTGGAAGGTGGAGCCGCATGTTCCAACACTGGGCAGTGCCCTCTCTTCCTCCCTGGGCTTTTGAACTTCTGCGCAAACCACGCGCCCAGTCATCTGGTGACTGTGCCCCGGGGAACCCCTTAGGCGTCCTGGTCCTGGCAGAGGCCAAGGATTTGCGCGAGGGATCCAGCGGTCCTGCGGGCACAGAGTCCACAGCCTTGGCCTCCAGGGCGCTCCGCGGGGCGCGCAGCCCCCAGGCCTCCCCGCGGCCGTCCCGGGCAGCCCCGGGACTCCGTAGACACCCGCGGCCTAGCGGACCCGAGCTCCGCCGCGCCTATTTCCCCTCGCTCACCTCTCGGAGGCCCCACGTCCCGGGAAGCGCCTGCGAGCAGAGTGGGCAGCGGTGGGGCGGCGGCTACAAGCCTGGGCACCGGAGCTCCGCCTCTTCCCTACCTGCGCGAGGGCGCAGGGGCGGAGTCTGGGGTGGGCGGGCCTCATAGGGCGTGGCTTCTTGGTGTGGGCGGTGCTTCTGGGGGCGTGGTCGACCCGCTGCCTCTGCCGGGACCTGGGGTTCCTGCTGCTTCACTTAAGGCCACATTTAAACACTTGCCTAGTGTAGGGGAATCTTAGATTTGATCTCCAACAACGCACGCGCGCACACGCAGACGCACACACCCCTAACAACCAGCAAAAAACATTCAAATTCCCCTTCTCTTTCTCGTGCGACCTCAGGCCCCTTTGACTCTAGGAGCCTCGACTAGCTCCATCTAGGGAGCCTTGGTCTTCTCTAGCTGCTGTCTCTCCTTCCTCCATTAGAATGACCTCTCCTCAGGCCTGTCATCCCTTCTAGGCCAGACCAGGGCCTTGATGGAAGTCGGGTCTTGTCCCATTAACCACCCCAGGACTAAACAGAGTTGCAAAGGGGACCGAGCTGTGCAGAGTTATCATGCTTGGAGAGCCCTCCACATCTTGATGTAGTGGTCAGCCTCCTGGACAGTGGGTGGTGGGGCCCAGCTTTAGACACTCTAGCCTAGCCAAAACTCACCAAGTAGCGTGCTTTGTTGTCTGAAACAAGAAATAACTATAAATGGTTCTAGCTAACGGAGCATCCTCAGGAGCTGGGGATTCAAATCCTGACCTGCCATTGACAACCCCCGTGTCCTTAGACAAATCCCCTCAGCCTCCTGGGCCTCAGCCTTCCCCTTTCTGAGTGGTGGTGGTGACAGGAAGCCCCTGTAGGGCACCTGGCTCTAACTCACAGCTGCTGTGACCTTTTCTATTATTAGCAGTGGCGAGGGCAGGACCTCCCTCAATTTTTAAACCAAAGGCGTTTGTCCTCCTCAGCCTACATCTCTAGCCACACTGGGCCCTTCCTCATCTCCCTCCTGGACCCAGAAGTCCTTCCCTTAACTCTGCCCTGGTAGGTGGTATCTCACGATGCTCTTACCAACTTCCCGGTAGGGTATCCCTCTTCATGTTCACACGTCTAGCCCTGTGCAAAGGCCGAAATTTATGACACCCTGTCCAACACTCATATGCTCCGACCTAGAAGCACTCCCTGGACCTGTCCAGCTCTTAAACAACAGCTGCAGGCCGGAGAAGGGCAGGGAGCGTCCCTTATACAGATTCCTAGAACCTGGCTCAGCCCCTCACTTGGGATTTGATGTGGAAACGTGTGGCAGGCACGGAAGGGCACAGGAAAGAACTGTACCCCCAGGTCTGGAGTCCTCATCCTCACCCAACACCAATGGCCTCAGCTTTCTTTCTGGAATCCTGGTCCAGCCAGAGCGTTTGGAAAGACCACCACCAGGGGGCGCTGCAGCAGGGGCTGCTTCCAGAGGTAAGCCAAGACTCTGGCCTCCTGCGTTGCTCTCAGCCACCCTGCCTCCAGCCTGGCTTGGTGGCTTGGGTGGGGTAGAGGTTAAGAGCGCTGAGTGCTCTTTCAGAGGTCCTGAGATCGATTCCCTGGGGTGTCTGAGGACAGCTCATAGACACAAAATACATAAGTAAATCTTGAAAGAAACAGAAAGGGGGAGTCTGTTATGGAATATCAGGACTAGGGAGATCCCTGAGTTCAATTCCCTCACAGCCATCTGTAACGGGATCTGATGCCCTCTTCTGGTGTGTCTGACAGGTACAGTATACTCATAAATAAAATAAATCTTTTCAAAAAATTGTGGAGAAATAATTCTATGGTTGGAAGTCTTTGCTGCTCTTACAGAGACCCAGGTTCAGGAATTTGCTCTGTAGACCAGGCTATCCTTGAACTCAGAGATCGAACTCCTTGAACTGTCTGCCTCTGCTTCCCGGGTGCTGGGATTAAAGCTGTGCACATCTACCAACTTGCTTATTTTCTTTTTAATTTTTTAAAATTTTATATGTATGAGTGTTTTGCCCGCATGTATTCCTACACACTACTTGCATGACTTCTGGCCAGAAGAGGGCATTGGATCCCATGGAACTGGAGTTACATACAGGAGGTGTGAGCTATTCCACGGTTCTCTGAAAGAAGTCAGTGCTCTAACTGCTGAGCCATCTCTCCAGGCCCAGGCCTTGAATTCCTGTTCCTCCTGCCTTAGTCACCCAAATGCTAGTTGGCAAAGAACCACCGTCCCTGGCTAAAATTGATTTATTTATGTTGGGGTTTATTTCGTTTGCTGTTTTAAGACAGGCTCCACACTGGTCTGGACCTCACTTTGTATATACCTCAGGTTGGCCTCCAATTCAGCAATCCTCCTGCCTTTACTTCTTGAGTGCTAGTATTATGGGTAAGTATCACCAGGCCAAGTGTTCTCAGTTTTAATACATTATCATGACTGACTGTAACGTGGTCTCTGTTTAGGTTTGGAGAGATCCAGGGCTGCATTCAGGGCTGAAGAGTAAGAGACTGAGGTAGGGTCCTGGATCGGAGGCCATGTTCTTGCCAGCCATCATGGTGTTCAGGGCATACTGGGTTGTGTGAAGGTGGAGAACCACAGAAGGGCTGCTACCAGAGTCTAGGGTGGAGGAGTTAGGACCCCAGGAAGCATACAGGAAGGATGACAAAGATGTCTCCTTAGAGTGTGGCTGACACGGGCCTAAGGCATGGGTCAGCCTCCAATCCCCCAAGGAGCAAAATCAGATGTCACAGAACTCAGTGAAGTTAAAACTTCAAGGGAAGGAAGGGACCAAGATCATTGGGCAACAGCAGCTGGCATTCATAGTGCATAGTCTCCATCTAGTGGCCATATTCAGTACTGCAAGAAGGAATCCACGTGTCCTCCCCTCACCCCCACTCCCACCCCCACCCCCCAAACAGAAAACTTCACTCTGCAGCCTCAAGGTTAAAAGGGTAAAAAGGTAGGGCAAGGGTTAACTCCAGAGAGCTTGTCAAACCCTAGATAAATCTTTAAGCACTTGCCTGGAAGATCATCGCGCCTTGGAAGGGCGCCAGCGTCCACTTTCTGATCTGCCTGCCACTACTCGGGGAATCAGACAGGAAACTCAAGTGGCCAGAATCTTGGGATTGTGAGAAGTTCTCATCTCTCCCTGGCACCTCCCTCTTGAAGGTGACTTTGTGTTCCGTTCCCGATTTCCTCCCGGTAGCGTACTCCTTTCTAGGATTCCCATCCTTCAGCACGGTCATCCAACTGGCCTTTGGGGATGGGTAGACTTCGTTATTTCAGATCCATTCTCACCTACAGTTAATTTCCCAGCTGGTTACATTGTCACAGTCCCGCCCCTCCACACCGCCCCCCTTACAACGCACTCCTTAGAGCCCCTCCCTCCGGCATCCTCACATCCCCACATCCGCGGAGGCAGGCAGTCTCCGTCATGGCCTGAGAGAACAGCTTTGTTGACACGAAGGCTCAGATGTAATCATCTCTCTACTGCTAGCTGTAGTAGTTAATGCGCTCTAAACTCCCGGCGGATGCGCACTGTTTCTCTCTTCTTTTTTTTTTTTTTTTTTTTTTTTTAAGATTTATTTATTGTATATGAGTACACTCTAGCTGTCTTCAGACACAAAGAAGAGGGCATTGGATTCCTTTACAGATGGTTGAGGTCCACCATGTCAGGACCTCAGGAAGAGCAGTCGGTGCTCTTAACCACTGAGCCATCTCTCCAGCCCCCGCGCACGCCTGTTCTACACCCGCCCAAGAGCTCTGAATTCACGAATGAAAGACATGGACACGCAACCTTTATCTATTTTAATACGTCCTAGGCTAGCTCCGTGGTTAGGCCACTCCTGAACGTCCATGTGGCTAACGCACTTTCCCCTCTGATATCTTGAATCTATGCTTTATCTCTGCTAACCTCAGACCCAAATTGGGGGGCAGTGGCCCCTGCGGTCAGTTTTCCCTGATTCTTACATGGTTGGTTCTCTGTCTTCCACAGCTCACATGTTTGTATTTCCTTTCCTTTTCCTCTGGTGATTCTTCTCTCTCTCCTGCATTTCCTCTCAGAATCCCCAAAGTCCCGCCTTTGTCCCTCTGCCCGCCCATTGGCCACTGGCTCTTTATTGACCAGTCAAAAAAACCAACTGTTGGCAGGGACCTGCAGCAGCCGTGTGAACTCCCACGTGAGCATAATCAAGTCCCCAACAACTAGCTTGTGATGTTAGGGAAACTACCTGGCCTTGGGGTGCTGAGCCTCCCTAAAAAAACACTTTGGGGCTGGAGAGATGGCTCAGTGGTTTAGAGCACTGACTGCTCTTCCAGAGGTCCTGAGTTCAATTCCCAGCAACCACATGGTGGCTCACAACCATCTGTAATGGGATCTGGTGCCCTCTTCTGGTGTGTCTGAAGACAGCTACAGTGTACTTCTATATAATAAATAAGTAAATCTAAAACAAAACAAAACAAAACAAAATAAAACAAAACAAAAATCCACTTTACCCAGAAGCCACCAGCTTAAAGACCATCAGACTCAACAACATGAAAGCATCAGGCCTTTAATCCCAGCACTCAGGAGGCAGAGGCAGGCGCTGTGAGTTTGAGGCCAGCCTGGACTACAAAGTGAGTTCTAGGATGGCCAGGGCTACACGGAGAAACCCTGTCTATTATTAGGCTTGTGTTGACTCATAGTTTGGGGGACAGTCCGTCGTGACAGGGAGGCAGGGCAGTAGCATGAGGCAGCTGGTCACATGGCGTCTTCAGGCAGGGAGCAGAGATGAGAGGTGAATGCTGGTACCCAAGCCATCTCCTTTTTCTGCAGCTGAGGACCCCAGCTGGTGGGGTGGGGCCTCCGGCACTCAGGACAGTTGGGTGGATCTCAGGGTGCCCAGGGTCTTCCTGCCTCTGTTAAGTGAATCTAAGAATGCTCACAGAGGTGCCCAGAGGTCTGATCCTGCCCCGTTGACATTATTGGTTATCGCAGGGACTTTATAAGAAGATGCCTCGTCAATCATTAGGAAAATGAAATTCAGAACCGTGAGGACAACACTACCAGCGTTTGTGTGAATAGATAGCACCCCAGGAGGACCCAGAGCTCCCTGAAGAAGAAGATGCTACAGGCCTGGGATGAAGCATGTTGTATGCCAGGTGAGATCCCTTGTCTACAGCAGGAAAATGACCACGGGTGATTAAGGTACACTATAGTCATGAAATGCAATATACCCATGCCTGAGAAACTCAAATGGCAGATACGCAGAGCTATCTTGAGACTTACAAAAATTCTTTTTTTAATTAATTAATTTATTTTAAGTATATGAATACACTGTAGCTGCATTCAGACACACCAGAAGAGGGCATCCGATCCCATTGCGGATGGTTGTGAGCCACCATGTGGTTACTGGGAATTGAACTCAGGACCTCTGGAAGAGCAGCCAGTGCTCCTAACAGCTGACCCATCTCTCCAACTCTACCAAAATTCTTTTAAGTTGTATTTACTGTGTGTGTGTACCTCATAGCACACTGCATGGGTCAAAGGACAATTTGTGGATGTCCCAGGAGTTGAACTAAGGTCTCCAGGCTTGGTAGTAATTACCGTTACCCGCTAAACCAGCAGTTCTTGACCTGTGGGTCATGATCCCTTTAGGGGTCGAATGACCCTTTCACAGGGGTCACATATCAGATGTTCACATTACAATCATAACAGTAGCAACATTACAGTTATGAAGTAACAGCAGTGAAAATAATGTTACGGTTGGGGGTCACCGCAGCTTGAAGAACTGTATTAAAGGGTCACAGCACTAGGAAGGGTGAGAACCACTGCCCTAAACCATTTCTAGCCTAAGACATTTTAAACTTGCTGGTCCTGAGGATAGGCCTCACACTTTCTGGGCAAGCACTCCACCACTAAGCTACATCCCAGCCTTCCTACTGAGATGTTTTATAATACTTTACTTTAAATTCTTTTAAAATTATGTATATGTGTGTGAGTGGGTGAGTTTGTGCACCCACCAGAGTGCAATGCCTAGAGAGGCCATAAGAGGGCGTTAATTGGTTTTCTCTGCTGACAAAAGAAGCCAATTCAAGCCAAATTAAAAGTACGAAGGCAGGCTTACTGGGGCAGCTCCAGGGAAATCACTATGTAGACATGGAGGAGGAGGAGGAGGAGGAGGGAGGAGGAGGAGGAGGAGGAGGAGGAGGAGGAGGAGGAGGAGGAGGAGGAAGAAGAGGAGGAGGAGGAGGAGGAGGAGGAGGAGGAGAAGAGGAGGAGGAGGAGAGAGGAGGAGGAGAGAGAGAGAGAGAGAGAGAGAGAGAGGTGCTGATGACTAATTTAGATTCTATAGAGGTAGAGAAGGGCCTCTGGGGAAGGGGAAGCTCAACCCCCTTAGACTGAAAACTTGAGAGTAGAGGGTGGGGCATGCCAGCCATACCCTGTAACAGGGAGGAACTGAGGCATGCTGGGAGAACCTGGAAGCCAGGTCCACTCTGATCTGTTAAATAGGCACCTCAGAAACCCAATGGACATTGATGTCCCTGCAGCTGGAGTGGCCGGAGGTCATAAGGCACTTTATGAGGATGCAACGGACTGAATCCTGGTCCTCTGCAAGAGCACACACGTAACCAGTGAAGCCATCTCTCTGGCAACCTATTTATTCTTTATTTTTGACTATGCCTTTGTGTGTATGGGGGTGTGCAGAGGCCAGAGAGGGAGTCAGATTCCTGATCTGGGGTGATTGCCAGGAGCCTGCCTTGGGCACAGGGAACTGAACTCTGGTTCTATGCAAGAGTAGCAAGTGATCTCACCTGTTGAACCAGCTCTTTAACCTGTCTGTCTGTCTGTCTGTCTATCTATCTATCAATCATTCTGTCTATAGACAAGGTTTTACGTTATTAAGATTGGCCTTAAATTCATGGGGTAGGGCTGGAGAGATGGCTCAGTGGTTAAGAGCACTGACTGCTCTTCCAGAGGTCCTGAGTTCAATTCCCAGCAACCACATGGTGGCTCACAACCATCTGTAATGGGATCTGATGCCCTCTTCTGGTGTGTCTGAAGACAGTGACAGCGTACTCACATACATAAAATAAATAAATAAACCTTTGAAAAGAAAAATTCACGGTGTAGCCCAGGCTGCCCTTAAACTTCTACACTTGATCTTAGCCAAAAGGCTGAGAAGCGATGGTCTTAAACTAATCATCCTGTCTAAGGTAGGGTAATGACTGTCTCCACCCACTGGCAGGTGCTTGGCTAATTAATAATCAGTATGATAAGAAGGGTGTGATAAGAGTTGAGCCTTAGGAAGGCCTGGCGCAGAGGTCGGCACACAAGCATATACCAGAGCATTTCATGAGGTGGGGGAGGCTCATAAAATTCCAACGCTCACTCTTTCTGTTGTTGTTTTGTTTTGTTTGAGACAGGGTTTCTCTGTAGCTCTGGCTGTCCTGGGATTCTGTAGACCAGGCTGGCCTCAAACTCAGAGACCACTTGCCTCTGCCTCCTGAGTGCTAGGATCAAAGACGTGCACCACCATAATCAGCTTAAGAATTTCATATCTAAAGCCACAATTATGAAGCAGAGTAATCGAGCCAGGAATGTGAACAGGCTTTGAAACTTAAAAGGACTGCCCAGTGTCAGAACTCCTAAATCTACCAAGACAATGCCACCCAGCAGGGACCCCATACTCAAATCCCTGGGAATATGGGGACATTTCACATTCGAAACAGCAACCTTCGAAGAAAAGATCGGTGTCCAATTATCACACTCTGCTTGGGAGGGAACCCAGGGCCAGGTTATGCTCAGCAACCAAGCAAGCCTCACTTTTTAAGGCACAGTTCCACCGTCAGATGCTCACCGGTACTGTATTGCATGTGGATGTACGGTGAAGTTCAGGGCAGCCGCTGGCCTCCCTGGAGTGGAGTGAAATAAACCAGTCGAGCTGGATTTGTGCAGCAATTGGCTGTGTTGCTGAGAACAATACAGGCCGTGGTCCAAGTACAAGTTGTGAAATGCAAGCTGTGTGACCACACTGAACCTGTGTGAGCGCTTCTGTTTGCATGGGATCTGCCTCTTGCCCGAGGGCCCGACTTTAATCCCTGGGACCTATGTGGTAGAAAAAGAGAGTTTAGCTCCCGAAAATTATCCGATAACCTTCATGATAGAAATATCTTAAAATTATAAAGCCGGGATCTGTTGCTGTATTCCTTTAATCTCCGCACTCTGGAGGCAGAGGCAGGCAGATCTCTGTGAGTTCGTGGCCAGCGTGGTCCACATAGAGAGCTCCAGGACAACCAGGGCTACACGGAGAAACCCTGTCTTGAGAAACAAAACAAAAAACAAAGTGTACTGACTGGTTTTGTGTGTCAACTTGACACAAGCTGGAGTTATCACAGAGGAAGAAGCCTCCCTTGAGGAAATGCCTCCATGAGACCCAGCTGTAAGGCATTTTCTCAATCAGTGATCAAGCGGGGAGGACCCAGTCCATTGTGGGTGGTGCAGTCCCTGGGCTGGTGGTCCTGCGTTCTATAAGAGAACAAACTGAGCAAGCCAGGGGAGGCAAGCCAGTAAGTAACATCCCTCCATGGCCTCTGCATCAGCTCCTGCTTCCTGACCTGCTTGAATCCCAGTCCGGACTTTCTTTGGTGATGAACAGCAATGTGGAAGTGTGAGCTAAATAAACCCTTTCTTCCCCAACTTGCTTCTTGGTCACGATGTTTGTGCAGGAATAGAAGCCCTGACTGAGACACAAAGTAAAATAAAGCAAACAAAAAATAAATTTATGAAAAAAAAGATGAACGCTATACTTTTTGCTATTAGTTCAATATTTTTCAAAAAAAAATTATGTTTATTACATTCTTTTTTGGTTGGGGATATGCCATGCTGCACATGTGGAGGCCCGGGGGTCAGAAGATGGCGTTCAGGATCCAAGTCTTCTACTGTGTAGATTCTGGAGAAGGAACTCCAGCCATCAGGCTCAGTGGCAAGCTCTTGTGCTACAAGCCATCTGGTCGACCTATGTCTTAGTTTTTATAAATTTCATTATTTAGGGTCTGGGCTTGTGGCTCAGTTGGTCAGACACCAGCCTAGTATGACAGAAATTCTGGCTTCAACCCTTCCATCTCTGCTGACTACCAAACAACTGGGTGTGGTGGCCCGTGGCATCAATTCCCAAACTCATCCGACAAAGACAGGAGGCTCAAGAAACTCAAGGGACAAAGACTGAAGAGATGGCTCAGAAACTCAAGGTCCCCTCCTTGATCTATAAAGAGATTATGCCCTCTTCTGGTGTGTTGAAGACAGCTACAATGTACTTTATATATAATAAATAAACTTTAGCATAGCATACATGATACCCTGGCTCAGTAAACAAACAGAATTTTATCTAGAGGACATGACGGGGACCTGAGATAGGGGAGGCACCCGAGAATCAACGGGGTGACCTTAGCTGAGACTCATAGTGGTGGGGATATGGAACCTGAAAGAAGCCACTTCCTGTAGCCAGGCAGGAACCGCAGTGGAGCAATAGGGACACCCACCCAAAATGTATCCTGTCTACAAGAAATGCAGGGACCTGGGATGGAGCAGGGACTGAGGGAATGGCCAACCAATAACCAGCCCAACTTGAGACTCTTCACATAGGCAAGCACCATCCTCTGACACTGTTAATGATACTCTGTTATGCTTACAGACAGGAGTCTAGCATGGCTGTCCTCTGAGAGGCTCGACTCAGCAGCTGACTCAGGGATGCAGAGACCCACAGCACAGCGGATGGAGCTTGGGGACTCTTATGGAAGAGTAGGGGGAAGGATTGAGGACCCCATAGGGAATAGGAACTCCACAGGAAAACCAACAGTGTCAACTAACCTGGACCCTTGGGGCTCTCAGAGACTGAGCTACCAACCAAAGAACATACACGGGCTGGACCTAGGCCTCCCCCCACATGTAAACAGAAGTATAGCTTGGTCTTCATGGGGGTCCTAAACAACTGGAGCGGGTGGCTATCCCAAAAGCTGTTGCCTGTCTGTGGGATATGTTCTTCTGGCTAGGCTGCCTTGTCTGGCCTCAGTGGGAGAGGTTGTGGCTAGTCCTGCAGAGACTGGATGTGCCAGGGTGGGGGATACCCAGGAGGACCTCCACTCTCTCAGAGGACAGGGGTGGGGGATTGTTGGAGGGAGTGGCCAGGAGGAGGGGCAGTGAGCAGAATGCAAAGTGAATAAACAAAAATAAAAGGAAGAGGAAAAGAAAAACAGAAAATCAGAAGAAAAGATGCTAAAAAACAAAACAAAAAACAAAACAACAACAAAAAAACCCACAAAACAACAACAACAACTACAACAGCAAAACACTGCCAGGTAAGGCAGCACATGTCTTTAATCCCAAAGCTCAGGAGGCAGAGGCAGGAGGATCTCTGTGAGTTCAAGGACATCCTGGTCTACAAAGCGAGTCCAGGACAGCCAAGGCTGGTTACAAGGAGAAACCCTGCCTCAAGCAAATCTAAACCCAAACCAAAGCAAAACAAAAAAACCCCAAACCTTTTCATTTTTTTTTTTTCTTTTTTTCGGAGCTGGGGACCGCACCCAGGGCCTTTTGCTTGCTAGGCAAGGGCTCTCCCACTGAGCTAAATCCCCAATCCCAAACCTTTTCATTTTTATTTTTTAGAGATAGGGTTTCTCTATTGTGACCTGTCCTGAACTCACTCTGGAGACCAGGCTGGCCTTGAACTCACAGCCCGTGCCTCCTGAGTGCTGGGCTTATCGGCTTTCTGTGTCAGGCCTGGAGAGGTGACCCTAAGGTTAAGAACACTTGTAGCTCTTGCAGAGGACCTGAGTTCATCCCTGAACTCACATGGTGGCTTACAACTGTTGGGGGGGGGGGGAAGTGTTGCCATCCTCCTGCCTCAATCCCTTGAGCACAGGGACTACAGGCGTGAATCACTTAGCTAGTTGATTCCTGTGAACAAATCCACTTGGCTCTCCCAACGGCTCCTTCATCTCCTGTGGACAAATGGAGCCTTTGCTCTTCAACACAGGCCTGCCCAGAACTGACCTCTCCTGACCTCCCCTGACCTCCCCTGACCTCTCCTGACCTCTCTTGACCTCTCCTGACAAATCAGGACTGCCACTCAGGCCCCAACCCATAGGAGGGGATTCTCCTCTATCAGTCCCCATGCCTACCTTTTCTGCAGGGGTTAGCTGTTTTTATTTTTTACTTTTGTTGAGATGAGATCTCAACCTTGCTGGTTGGCCTGTGTAAAACAGGCTGGCCTTGAACTCACAAGGACCTGTCTGTCTCTGCCTCCTGAGTGCTGGCAATAAAGGTGCCTGGGATTTGCTTCAACCCAGGCTGGTCTTGGTAACCCTCCTGTTACCACACCTGAGCTTCTGTGGAGTCTTACATACTGTGCTTGGTTTGTGCTTGTGTGTGTGTGTGTGTGTGGGTGTGTGTGTGTGTGTGTGTGTGTGTATGTGTGTGTCTGTGTGTGTGTATGTAAGCTGTATTTGCCTGTGCCCATGTGTGCACACATGTGCGTGTATGTGTGAGTGTGTGTATGTGTGTGTGTATATGTATGTATGTGCAGCATATGTGTTCGTGTGTGTGTGGCTGTCAACTAAGCCATCTCTCCAGCCCCATATACGGTTATCGTCCCACGCGTGTAACGAATGTCCCCATGAATGTAAACCCACTACACCAGACCAGAGATTTATGTATTACCATGTACAGTGTTCTGCATGCATACATGCCTGTCTGCCAGAAGAGGGCACCAAGACCCCCCATGTGGTTGCTGGGATTTGAACTCAGAACCTCTGGAAGAGTAGTCAGTGCTCTTAACCACTGAGCCACCTCTCCAGCCCCCTCAAGAGTCTTAATAAAGTCAGTAGATGGGATGTGATCCTGACTTGATAGAATGTGTAGTAACATGATGCTGGGGGTGTGCAGAAGGCCAGGGCGTGGGGGTAGGGTTGGGGGAGGTGAAGGGGGAAAGATGGGAGGATTCTACACCTGTCACTTCTAGGGCAGAGGATTCCTCCCACCCCCTTCCCCCTGGTGATTTCTGTTGTCCTGGCCTTGACAACTCCAGTGCTTCAGGCTGGATTCTGTCTGCTTCTTGGACACGATCGTGGTGTGATTTCTTCTCCCCTAGATGTCTCGTACCGATCTTACAGCACCTTTGACGATCCTGCCTAGGCCTACTGACGCTACACATAAAAGCGTTTAGGACTCTGGGACTGGAGAGACAGCAGCTCAGTGGTTAGAGCTCTGACTGCTCTTGTAGAGGACCTGGGTTCAGTTCCCAGCACCTATGTCTAACACCTTCTTCTGACCACTGAGGGTGCCAGGTACACGCGTGGTATGCAGGCAAAACAGTCATGCACATTTAAAAAATACCCCTAAAAAATATATTTTTTAAAAAGATAAGGTGTGATGGTTTGCATATGCTTGGCCCAGGGAGTGGCACTATTAGGAGGTGTGGCCTTGTTGGAGGAAGTGTGTCACTGTGGGGTTGGCTTTGAGAATCTCCTCCTAGATGCCTGAAAACAGTCTGCTCCCGGCCTCCTTTGTATGAAGATGTAGAACTCTCGGCTCCTCCGGTGCTTGCCTGGATGCTGCCATGTTCCCACCTTAATGATACTGGACTGAACCCCTAAACCTGTAAGCCAGCCCCAATTAAATGTTGTCCTTAGAAGAGTTGCCTTGGTTATGGTGTCTGTTCACAGCAATGGAAATCCTGAGAGATAACATTTTGCTGTATAGCTCAGACTGTCCTGGAACTCACTACCTAGCCCAGGCTGGCCTTGAACCTGTGATAATCCTTTCACCCAAGTCTCCCAAAATTGCAGGGATTATGGGGTGAGCCATCATGATGGGCAGATTGGGACCTTTATAAAAGAGACCCTGAAGCCCGGAATGGTGGCATGTGCCTGCAATGGAAGATGAAGGCAGGAGGGTCAGGAGTTCAAGGTCACAGGTGGGAACATCTATGAACTAGAAAGTGTATCCTGCCATGTTTGGTTATTGGTCTTAATGATTTTGCATGGCTGTTGTGTCTCCACGAGGAAAGCAAGGAATTATGCAGGCCTTTCTCTTTTCTTCCTAAAAATGCATTTTAAGAGTAGCTGACAGCTCTATGGAGGCCCTGGCAGAAGTTCAGCATATGGATGGGACAGGTTGCTGGACACCACTCTCAGTTCTTGGCAAGGTCTGAAGGTGGAGGCAGCGGCCATAGACGTTGCCAGCTGAGCTCCTGGGCCTCCTCAAAGCTGTTGGTGAAACAGGCACAGGTCCCCTTCCCAGGCTGCTGGAAGGGCGTGAAGCTGAAACCACGCAGGTAGGGCCGAAGCGTGTTGTTGATGTCTTCCTAAACTGCCCTTTGACCTGGTTGCATCAAACTGGTCAAGGCCACAGCAGAACCCCCACTCTCCCTGCCCTGAGCCTGTGTTTCCCTGACGCACGCCTAGGGCACGGAGAACAGAGAACAGTGTGGGATTTGATGGCCACCCCGTAAGGTGAGGCCGCCACATTTGTTCCCTAATCTATTGCTCTGATAAACACGATGACCAAATCAACCCGGGGAGGAGAGGGTTTACTTCAATCCACCATAAAGGGAAGTCAAAGCAGGAACCTGGAGGCAGGAGGCTACTTACTGGCTTGTTCTCCAGGCTTGCTTGGCCTGCTCTCTCCTCCTTGGTTTTTGTTTGTTTTGTTTTGATAGAGGATTTTTCTGGCTGTCCTAGAACTCACTCTGTAGACCAGGCTCGCCTTGAATTCAGAGATCCACCTGCCTCTGCCTCCCAAGAGCTGGGTGGCACTGCTCACAGTGCACTGGGCTATCCCACACCAATCCCTAATCAAGAAAATGGCAGGGGTTGGGGATTTAGCTCAGTGGTAGAGCGCTTGCCTAGCAAACGCAAGGCCCTGGGTTCGGTCCCCAGCTCCGGAAAAAAAAAGAGAGAAAAAAAAAAAAAAAGAAAATGGCATCCTGGCTCGATCCACAGGCTCTTCCCAGATGACCCTATCTGGCGTCAAGTTGACAAAAACAAACCACAAAACTTCCTGTCTGATTTTTTGAGACAGGTTCTCACTGTCGCCTAAGCTGCTTTTGCATGTAAAGTGCTTCAGCCCAGAGTGCTGGGACTATAGCAGAGCTTCCTCGTACTCCCCTCCTCCCCCGCCACTCCCCTCCCGCCTCCCAGCTTCTCTCGTTTCTTTTGTTGTGTATAGAAGGACAGAGGGCACGCTCAGGTGCAGTCTCTCTGGAGGCACCCACTTCCGTTTTGAGACTTCCTCCAGGGACCTGGGATTCACCAATTAAGCAAGGCTGGCCAGCAAGCCCCAGGGATCCGCCTGGAAACATCCTGTTTTCTGTTTGTATATTTAGAGAAGGATCAGCCTATATAACTCTGGCTGACCTGGAATTCACTAGAGAAGCCAGGTCCGCTTTGAACTCAGGATCCTCCTCCTCCCAAGTGCTGGGATTGTAGACCCGTGTTATCTGGTGCCAACACCTTCATATATTAATTTTTTCCACTTGGTAAGTGCGGGAAGTTGTTTCCGGTAGTTTTGGGGCTCGGGTTTCAGTAAGGCTCGCATCCCTTTGGGTGTAATGTGGAGGCCAGAAAGCCGGCAGGCTAGAGATGAACGCTTTCTTGGATGAAGTTCATGCTAGTGCCAGCAGGGGTCACTGTGAGGCTGTACTGAGAGCCTCTTTGTCAGGGACGAGGTGGCAGTCTCCTTGCAAATGCTCCCCGCTGGTTGCCCACACTCCCCGGGCTCTCAGCTTGATCTCACCAGGGGGAGCTGACCCAGTTGCTCTGCCTCTCACCGAGAAGGCTGACTACTTGTGGAACACAGAACAAAAGACCAGGCATCGTCCCTGCTCTGGTCTGCATCCTCTCCTGTTCCTTCAGCATCCCCCGGCTGTGGTGGGTGATGGCTCACATCCTTTGTAGAAGGTAGAGATTAGAAAGTGTTCTTCTCAATGGCAGGTTCCAGGATAGCTCCAGTTTCCCGCCCACGCAATTCTCAAGACTTCTGTAGGGAGGCCTTCTCAGGGATGACTCCATCACGACCTGCTAATACTCTACCAGCCAGCGCAGGCTGGACCAAACCCTCAGGGATCAGGAGGCTCAGGGACTCTTTGCCTTTTCTTGTTGCTATGGTACAGCCCCTCCCCCCACTTCTCCGTCTCGTCCCAATGTCTCTCACAGGATTCCTGCTCAGCCGCTCAGTTTGTTCTCGGTTCTCCCGGTTCTCAGCGTCCAGCCATCCCGCGCCCTTCTGAACACCTTCTTTGCGCCCCGCCCCATGCCCCTCCCACTGTCCTGCAAAACCGACTTTTGCTGAAAGGAGTTAACGCTGTGTCTTGCTGTGTAGTCCTCCTTCCTTGGCCTCTCCAGAGCTGGGAGCACCAACACACCAGGCCTCCTATTTTCGAATGGAAGCTCTGAAAATTTTGCTCTCTTGTCCAGAGTCACACAGCAGCGCCGCTGCCGCCGACTGAGTGTGAGCTCGGAGGCCACCCGTCTGGCACGCTCCCTCTTTGGAAAAGGCCTGGCCTGCGCTGCCCTCCCAGCGCCCTGCATCCTCCTTTGGTTCACGGCTCACTCTTGGCCCGTGCGTTTGTCTTGCTTTCTAAGACTGTTGTTTATTTTTTCTTTGGATTTCCAGCGAGTATTCTGCTGTGCCAGGCCCGGAAGATGAAGAGAGGCCCTGCCTACATTCAAGTGCACGGGCTGGGAGACAAGACTTTTCCCGTGTCAGCTGAGTCCTCTCAGACAGCCAGAAGCCTTCCCAAGGGGCAGAAGCGGTTTCCGGCTCTCCTGTACCCCTCCCTATGGTGACCTCCTTGATCCCCCCTCGGAGACTTGATGCTGCTGTTGTGTTGTGACCATTGTCATGGGGGATGGGGATTGGGAAGAGGTTCTGGGCTGAGAGTTTAGGGTTGAAGGTTAATTCCAGCAGGCTTCCTTTCTGCCCTACCCAGGGGGGGATCCTGGAAGCAGCAGGACCTATTCAGCTTCTCAAATGAAATGCCCCCCCCCTCCATGTGTAGGCTTAGAAGGAGGTTGGGGTTTGATTTTTGGCTATGTGACTAGTGCACACAAACAGGGCCCTTCTGTATGGGCACCTAGACAGTACTCCCACCCCACCCCCTTTTTGAGGCAGGGACTCATCATGTCCTCCAGTTTGTCCTCCAACTGGTAATCTTCCTACCTTGTATGATGGATCCGAGCTGGGCGCTCGGATGACAGGTGTGTGCTACCAAGCTCGGCTCTGACAACACTTCCTTTATTCCACACTGACCCTGTCCTTGCCAGATTTCCTGGACAAAATCCAAAAGGCACTGGCTACCCTCCCCCTCACCCCCAGTGGGAGTGTTGGAGGGGGCCTGGGTATTCCCAGGCCAATGTTCTGCACTGAGCTGGGTCCTCGGCCTTCTTCATTTTTTTATTTTGAGACAAGGACGTATTAAATTGCCCAGGCTGGCTTTAAACTTGTGACCTCCCCCCAGCCTCACCTTCATGCCTCAACCTCCCAAGAAAACTAAACCACAGGGTAGGCCTAGCTTCTCTGAAGTTTTAATACAACAGACCCATGCCTTGCTCTTATAAAATCCAGCTTCTAAAAAGGAGGGGGGTGGGCTGGAGAGATAGCTCAGTGGTCAAGAGCACTGATTGCTCTTCCAAAGGTCCTGAGTTCAAATCCCAGCAACCACACGGTGGCTCACAACCATCTGTAATGAGATCTGATGTGTGTCTGAGGACAGCTACAATGTACTCACATACACAAAATAAATAAACCTTTTTTTAAAAAAAATTCAGCTTCTGGCTTTTTTTTCTCAACCTCTGAGCAAATCAACTAGTCCAACCCAGAGCGCTAGGGCCATGGAGCAGCTTGGGCCAGCACGAGGGAAGGGGTTCCCTCGCTGGCACTGTTTTCAGTGAAACTGCCCTTAGCTAGAACTGCTGAGGGGAGAGAGAGGTGAAGGCAGGTCGCAGAGGAAAAGGAGCAGAGGCCAGATACAGGAAGAGCAGACCTGTTTAATGACACAGCTGGGTCTGGTTACAAACATCAGAAACTACAAAAAGACAGGCAGTTACAGGAAGGCTGCGTGAGGGTGGGACCAGAGGGGACGCAGGCACGGTAGCCACAGCAGTAAGACGTCCTCCAGGACAGTACACGTGACCAAGGGGTACACACGGGGTCCCCAGCGAATGTTACGGAGACTAGTTGGAGAGGATGGGCAGGTGGCCCCCGAGGAGGGCAGGAGAGAGAGGCCCTGGTCTCTGCTGAGGGGTTTGAGTATGGCCCCTGGTCCTGTGGCCTGGCTGCTGTCTGAAGTGAGCGGGTGAGGCTGACATTCTAGGGCTCCACGCTGAAGCTGCCCCTCACCCCACCCCCAAATGCCGGACACCTACACTGGCCAGCACCCCACTGGGGTCTCCTGAATTCTCGGTGTGCCCCTTTCCAGAGCAAGTCAGTCGGGCAAACCCTTGGGGAGGGGAGGGGGGCCAGATCTTCTCTTCGCTTCTTGTTTTGTTTGACACGGGGTCTCCCTGAGTCGACCCCAGCTAGCCGGAAACTCACCAAGATGGAGACCAAGCGTAGACCACCTGACCTCAGACTTGCAAAGATTGTCCTTCCTCTGCGTCCCAAGCTCGGGGATTACAGGTGTGCGCCCCGACACCGGGCAAACCAAGTGTTCTCTTTTGGGGGGCGGAAGAGGGAAGATTGCAGGGCACTGAGCTGTGCGGGGTGAGCTGAGTCACCCCGGCTCTCCCACCCGGCCCCGCCCTCTCGTGCTGTTGCAAGCTTTCTCCCTGCTCCCGGTAGAGCTGCCCTGAAGTACGGCCAGGACTCTTCCGGGTCTCCCACAGCTGTGCGAGGCCTAGGCTTCTGGGCCTGCAGGTGCACGCGACAGATATGTACGTGTGTGTGTATATATATTTATATAGAGATCGTATATAGAATATATCTGTGTATATGGTAGACGTGTGTGTGCGCGATGCTCAGAGATGGTGAGGAGAACCTGCATGCTGGTAGGCAGAGTGAAGCAGGGCTAGTTCCTTTCTGAAGTGACTCAAAGGCTTGTCCTCGCTTCCCACCGGCCACATGCCAGGTCCCTCTCTTGACAGTGAAAGCTAAGGAGGGTGTGCCCTCTGCTGCGAGGCAGAAGGGTTCCCCTCTGCTAAATTCAGCATCCAGGTAGCCAGCCCCACCTCCCAGTAACGCGGGAGACCACAGCCATGATGAAGGCCTCCTTTCGGGAAGTCCAGTCAGGGGTTCCTCCAGCTTCCTTGGCACCCAGAAATGGAAGGTCAAGGAGTGTCTTCAGAAGTCAGCCCTTCTGCCCAAAGTGCTGCCAGGGAGGGGGGAGCCGGGAGGGGTCCTATGGCCCTGAAGAGGGCAGTGTGGCTGGTAGGCTGTGGATGAGATGAAGGTACAGGTTACAGGGGTCAGTGGGGGAAGGTGGGTGGGACACCTGGGGTGCTGGGAGAGGTGACTTGGGGGGGTCACGGAACGGGACACTTTCTGCTGAGGGACCCAACACCACTGTATAAGCACCCCCCATCACAACCAACCCCACTGTGCTACCTCAAGCTAGTTGGGTGGCCCACGAGGGGTCTGGATCTGCCCCTCTAAAACGTGGCCGGCTTCGGATAGGCTTGCGCTCTGAGAACAGAAGCATTTCACACACTCTATAAGACTCCACGGGGCCAGCCCGAACTTGTTCTCCACTCATCTGGAAATAGGACGTGCTGCTTGGCCGAGCAGGGCGAGCGCTCCCTGGCTTCTGTGTAGCAGTGTCCCCATCCATGGAACTCCTTCTAGCTCGGTGGCCATCACATGTCCCTGCCCCAGCACCCCTCCACCCACACAGAGTCGCACACCCCGAAGCAGAGACAGTTCAATAAACAGTGGTGTCTGGCTCTCTGTGTTTCTCTGATAAGAGGAGTTGGACGGGGCCCTTCTAAAAGTTGGCCCCGAGACTCGTCCCCACCCTGTGAAGCAAGGAGGTCCTGGCAGTAGGTTGGGTCTCACAGGCCCTGGCCCATGCTCAAGCCCCCAGGATACCAGAGATGGGGGATGAAGGCTGTCAAGGGAGGAGGGGATACTCCCAGTGTGACATCTAGGGAAGCCCACGGTGGGTGCTCAGGCCCGGTGGGTGGAGAGGTGGTTAGGCCCTGGGATGTCTGGTGCCTCATCGTCCCCTAGATTCAGCTCGGTAGGACCAAAGGGGGACAGATGTTTGGGGTTTGGCTAAGTCCCTGGGGTCCAGCTGGGGCAGGAGTGGGAAGGTTCGGCCATGTGTTTCTGATTCACTGGGGCTGGCTGACCAGTTCTTCCCCACAGTCCCTCTAGGCCTAGTAAAAAGCTCCTTTCTCCAAAAGCAGGAAATCTTGTGTCGTGCCTGGTAAACAAACTCATCTCGGGCTGCAGAGCCTGCCCCTGGGGGAGGGGGGGAGCTGGGGATGGGGGGGGGAGTGTGAGCCCCTCTGACTTCTCCCCTTCCAGTCTATTCCCTGGTCCCTCTCAGTGCTAGCTGGAGGTAACCTCAGTTTTCCAGCCTGGCCCCTCCTCTGGCAGGTAAAACTCCAGGGTCTGGGGCAGGCTAGGTCCAGCTGTACACATCTGGAGCTGACCTGCGGGTAAAGAGCAGTTCTTGAGAACTCTGCTCTCCTGGGGAACTGCCGATGGTGGGGGAGGCACAAGTGGACTGGTTGGTCAGCAGCGGGAAGGACAGCAGGCCTGGCCTCTCCCTGCCCTTGGGGACCTCCTCTGCAGAGCTGGGTGGGGAGGCCCGTAAACAGGAGGTGGCTCGGGGGGGGGGGGGGGACCTTGGAAGAGCCTGGGGGAGACGTTGCTTTTTCTGTGGGAAACTGCTGGGAATATTTCTCTACAACACGTGTCCCAAGCCGCTGGCTGACCCCCTGGTTCCTGTTCCCGCCTCCGCTCTCCTCCTCCTCCTTCAGCCCTGCCTCTGCCCTTCCATTCAGCTCCCAGAGTCAGCTCCCTCTTGGAGGTCTAGGGGGGTCTGAGTGTTCCCAGCCGCCCCATCCGAAGCTTCCAGTCAGCAGGAGTCATCGAGTTGGGCCACCCTGTTGGGAGCTGTCCTCTCTGGTCAGACTGGAAGTAAATATCCCCTAGTTTTGTCCGTGTGGGTGACACTCATGTAGGTCCCTTGTGAGCCTGGGCATGTGTATGTGTCCTTGTGACCTTCCTGGCTCCAGCTATGCTAAGGCAGACGATGGATGGAACCACTGACTGGTCACATCGAATGGGGAACAGGCCTAATGGACTGGTACTCCAGGAGGAAGGGTGGAGTTGGCCCACCCTGCTCAGCTTGAGCAGCCATCGCCCTGCCGGGAGGGAGATCATCATAACCTTGGGTGATCTGAGCCTTCCCTGCTCCAGACAAGGAGAAGCCATGCCCAGATACATCTACTTGGAGTTCACGGCTCTGTGTAGCCGAGAGTAGGGGCTGGACAGGAGCTGGCCTGTGGTCTGAGAAGAAGAGTGCTGTGCCCACAGGCCCTCTGCCTTGTGCCTACTTTTCCAGCGTGTCTGCATAGGGCTCCTGCCACAGCAGCCAGTCCCTGTTCCTGGGAGAGATGGGAAGCCCAGGGGACAAGAGAGGGACACCACAGGGAGGCTGCCCAGACCACCCTTCCCCCCTCCTCACGTGGTGGTGTTGGGGACCTGCTGTACCCAGCCCACTTCCTTGTAGGCCGCGGTCACATGGCTGTAGATGAGACCGCGCAGCTTGGTCCAGGCTTTCTGCGTCTCGACGGGGAAGTCGTTGGCAAACTCCTCGGCGATCACGTCCAGAATGACCCCAGAGAGAATCTGGGGGCAAAGAAGGTGGAGTAAGGGCCTGGGCACCCTGCCTCCCGCCTTCCTCAGGACCCCTGCTAGGACCACATTGGCTCATGTGACACAAGCTAACAGCCTGGTGCTTACTGGAGACCATGCTCTCAGGACAAGGACTACAGCGGACTGGTCCCACCTCTCTCTCCTGCTGTGCTGCCCTTTCAGGCCGGCCACAGACTCCCCAGGAGAACAGGCTAGCAGCATGGTGCCCATCTCTGCTATTCTGGGAGCCCTCCCAGAGTCACAGCTATGGCCCAGTGGCTTGTGGGCTCTGGACAAGAGCGAAGGGAAGGAACGGACGTACCTTAAAGTACATAGGTTCCACCTTGTGCTTGAGGGCGTGGGCCTTGCCAACCAGTGCGAGCACAGAGGACACCTTGTCCGGGTCATGCAGGTTCTCCACGACCGTGTTGAGGGCCCCCATGACCCGGCAGGCATGTTTCCGAAGCTGGGGACTCCTCTCCATCTCCAAGGGATCCTCCATGTGTTTAAACTGGCTGAAGTACTGCTTGGCCGACGGGAAGTTCACAAAGAACCTGGGAGGGAGGAACAGGGTGGGCACTGAAGCAGGGGGCTGCCTCCAACTTGGAGGCGGGGGGTGGGGGGTTAGTAGTTACGCTGCCACACCAGTGATGGTTTTTACTCCCATACAGAGCTGTCCTTCCAGTCACAGGCTCTCCAACTTGTCTGGGCTGGCAGCCTCTCGTGCCAGGCCACCGTCCACCTCACCTCTGTGTGCTCTCTGAGCCTACACCCCACTGAGACCTGCTCTCTCATCACCGAGAGAGTCTAGAATCATGGAACAATTGTTTTAATTTTTAATTAAAGGCTCAGTTTGTTGCCCAGGATGGCCCTGAACTCCTGGGCTCCAGTAATCCTGCCTCTGCCTCCCAAGTATGTACCATTCGTTGTACTTTCCTTCTTCTCTCCCTCTTCTTTTCTGAGACAAGATCTTGCCAACTACACGTGGGCTAGCCTGGATCTCTGTGTAGACCAGGCTGGCTTAGAAACTTGCAACATTCCTACTCCCCCCGGGGCCTCCTGAATGCTGGGGTTACAGGCATGGGGTATCAGGCTCCTTCTCCTCCATATCCTGCTTTTTTACTTAGCTTCCCCTCAGCACTGGTGGTTCCTAGGCAAGCACCCATGACTTCTCTTCTCTAAGCCTCATTCCTGTCCCATTAGGGCTGTGAACGTCAAGAGAAACTGTGTGTCTGTCGTCAGCACGGTGTCCACGACACTTGAGGCTCGGTCAACATGGTGTCCTTAGAGGATAGCGAGAGCCCCTCCTTGTGACCAGAGTGAGGCCGGGGGTGACCTGTCTGTGCTCGTGCAGCCAACGAAGAAGAGACGGACAAGAGAAACCCTTTTCTCCTCGCCGACTGGTCCATCTAATTTAAACAGTTGATTTTCCCTTTGTGGAGTGATTTGTAATGACTTATCCGTGAGGTCTTAAACTCACACCACGCCCTGCCTCTGCCTCTCAAATGAGGGATCTAAAGTCATGCTCCACCACACCCCCCGCATCCCCAAAAGAATCCCTTGGAGGGGAATTTGGGCCTTCCCGTCTCTGGTTTATCTAGGTTTGTTTAATTCCCCCACTCTCCTTTCACCGGGTCTTTCACCATCCGGGAAACACCCCTGGGCCCCCTCGTTTACACCTGAGGTAGACACTCCAGACATTTTACACATGGTCCCTGCCCACCTCCCTAGCGCCACGTCTACATTGTCTTTGCCCAGAGTCCTCTCTCTGTCCCAGCCCAGCAAAAGGCACTTAGCATTGGCCAGGCTTCCTTCCCATGATGCAGTGGGATGCCTGACACATGCCCCATGTCAGACCTGCCCTTTTCTGGCCACCCAGGGTGGCTGTCCCTCCATGGCCATTAGTGCCGCTGAGTAGTTTTCTCTGCTACCCTCTCAGTCTGTCGGGCCAGACACCAAACCATAAGCAGTGGCAGGGTCTCATGAAATGCCCTGACCCTTCACCCCGGCTAGGGTGCTTCTGGCTGGGGCGCAGTGAGAGTTCTTCAGAAAGAGTATAAAGTGCCTGACCAGTGGGTGTCATCATCCCCTGAGGCGTTAGAGGAGCTCACAGCTCATCGCTCAGGCCCGAGAGTCTGATGTGAAGGAGACATAGAACATCATGCTGGCCAGCCCGTCTGTGGCCACAGCTGATTTTTGTCAGGAAGGGTCTGACAATGACTGGGGTGTTGTCCACGTGGAGAGGGACAAGGACCCCCTTGGATGCTGAGTGTGACCTTGGACACTTCACGGCCCTTCCTCCTGTCTGTGGAAGTTTGAGAGAAGCTCTGTCGCTTGCTTCTGCAGAGGTGCGTGGGTGTGGAACAAGGTGGCAGCGGGATAACATGCAGGACTTCTCCGGAAGTTTTGTGATGAGGGACGAACGAAGATGCCCCCCGGAGGGCCAGGGAGACGAGTCAATGTGTAAAGTCACTCGGAGTGCAACTAAGTTTGATCCTCGGAGTGTATAAAAACCCCAAAGGCAGGACGCTGCGGCACATGAGTAACCCCAGCCCTCCTTGGCAGTGGGACATCATCCCCAGGGAAGAGTGCAGTGGTGGAAACAAGAGAGACTCTTCCTCAATGACCTCCACATGAATGCCGTGACAGAGAAACATGCCCCTCACCCCCTACACAAAACCACCAGCACCTCAGACTTTAGGGTGTTCCCGATTGCAATAAAAATGAGTTTTATTTTGGCCCCATAGGCTGCCATTTGTAAGCTATTTGAAAGGCATCTCTTACAGCATTCTGTTGCCACAGCCTAGAGGCTATTGGGTCCTTTCCCCTGAGGGCATTCCAGCCAACAACTATCCCTGAACATTGCTTTGCTCCCCATCTGGTGGATCAGGAACTGACTGGTCCCCAAGGCTGCCCAGCAGGCAGGAACCAGGCCTCAGCACAGGTGAGAGTCTCTTGTCTGGGGGTGGGGTGGGGTGGGGTGGGGTGGGGCTGCTAGAGGGATGGCTCAGTGGTTAAGAGCACCGACTGCTCTCCCAGAGGTCCTGAGTTCAATTCCCAGCAACCACATGGTGGCTCACAACCATCTGTAATGGATCAAATTCTCTCTTCTGGTGTGTCTGAAGACAGTGACAGTATACTCACATAAAATAAATAAATCTTTAAAAAAAAAAGTCTCTTGTCTCAACACAGCGGCACCGGCACTACATGTGGCCCCAGGAGCAGGAGCCTTGAGCTCTGCCTACCATGCTGGCTTCTCCCGAACCTGTGTTTCCTCCCACCCCTCCCTGGCTGGCTTGAGCTGCTAGGGAGAAGCCCTAGCAGCCAGTCTTGGGGAGTTTCTCAGCTCTCAGAGGCATCTGGGTTTCCAAGAGCCTGAAATAGGCCCATCTGCGTGTGAGGGGGAACGTGTCAGCATTACAACTGGGGGGGGGGTGGGCGATACTCCCTCCCCAGGCTTCTTTCTGACATGAGTGGAAACATGGATCTGCCTCAGACTCTTAAGGCAACTTCTAACTCAGGATAGTTACATCCTATCTCCAGGAGCTGCTGCTGGAAGTCAGCCTCCTCCTCGCCCCTACCCTGCAGGCGGAGTGGGTGGTCGGGACGGAAGGGGAAAGTGATCAGACGGTCCTGTGGATGAACATGCTGGGCTTATCAACATGGCTTTATGACCAGGATCTATGTATGGATGGGTCCCGTGTGAAGCTGCGAGAAGCTAAGGGGTCTCCCCTTTTCCATTGGTCAGGCCTGGGGCAGACAGGAACAGAGGAGTCGGGGGCATCCGGAGCCACAGGGAGTGGCCGATATAGGGTTGGCCCAGGTTTGTCTGGCTGGCTCTGTGGAGTTAGGTGAAGTGTGGTGTCCAGCTGCTCGGCAAGCCAGATCTGATTGCCATATCAGGTCTCCTCGGGTTCACTGTGGGCCTTTGGGTGCCTTGTCTATCAGTAAATAGCTCTCCCAGCCGGGACTGGTCCCTTGGGTGTCAGGGGGAGAACCAAAGACGAAAGGGCTCACAGGATACAGAATGAGCCCTACTCTCAGGTCCTGTCCTTCTTCTGCCCCCCCCCCCCGTTCCCCTTCCCTATTCCTGGAGAAGCAATTCACTGGCAAATAACAAGACTATGTCCAGGTCCTATGCGCCTTGCCTTGTTTCCACGTATGCTCTGTGGGCCTAGGGGGTACGACATACGACCAAGAGCAGCCCGCTGGGGATGCAGGCTGGTGGACCTGCAGCTCTCTTCTCCACCGTGTGCTTGTGTGTGGGTGCCCACACTGCCAGTCTGGGTCTCTGAGTGTTGGCAGCTTGAGGCTCCCGGTGGCCCTCCTTGGTTCCTGTCACCCAGGGCAACGTTGCCGGGTTAGAGAACTCGGAACTAGCCCTCCCTTCCTCTTCCCCAGGAATCCTCCCCTAACTCCTCCAAAGTGCTTCTGCTCTCTTCCTCAGAAGCTATTTCTGAGTTGGGATCCAGGCATCTCGTCGTCGTCGGTAGGGAGCTGGGTCCCAGACTTGCAGGAGGCAGAGGCAAAGAGAGGAGAAGAGGAACCAGAGCAGGGGTCAGGACTGGAAAACAGCTGCATCACAGCTGGCCTGCCCCCAGGTTCCACCTTATCTCCGCTCGGGAGGCTGCCCTGCCGGCCTAGATTTGACAGCCTGCGGGCTGAGGGTGTATGTGGTGGTTCTGCCTGAGCCCCTGGGCCCAGCGCCTGTAGGAAGGTTATAGATTTGACTTGTAACTAGAGTCACTCTGTAGTTTGTGGAGCTTGGGGACATTCCCAGGATGCAAGGTATACATATGGCGTCACTTGGAGAGGGGGGTCCTTAAGGATACCGGGGTCAGATGATATCCTTCTTACCTGGCTGGAGGGTCCAGAGTGGGGCCCTGTCTCCTGAAAACCCCCATCCCATATCAAAAAATAAACCTCAACCAGGGTTGCATTCCAGGAGTCTGCTGTCTCACCTGCAGCTCTCCCTGGTCTCACTTTTGAGGCAGAAAGGGGCGGCTGGGAAGCTGGGCCTCTTGACCTTTACCCCCTGCTCTCTGCTGTGTTCTTCTAAAGGGCCTGAGTGGACAGGGCGTTCTGTTTCCTCTTTAACCTTCTTCCTGACTGAACCTCAGTGTCTCTTGTCTGTCTCTAAAACCCATACGTCTTAGTTGGATCGCTAGGGTCACTCGTGAGGAGGACCGTGAGGAGGACCGGCTGGGATGGGTGAGTTCTGAGGCCAGGGAGACCAAGCGCTCTCCCGCATCTAGTTATTGATGATGAGCTCTACTCTCAGAGCTAGGAAGGAGCCAGCTAAGGTTTCCATCTCTCCAAAGCACCCTTCACCACGACCTGTCCCCAATCACTGGGGAGGTGGCGCCGGAGCTCGCAGCGGGCCGAGCCCGCCTCTGCCCGCAGCCGCTGTCACCCTCCCCGTCCTGGGCCCCGCCAAGCCGGGAGCGACACCTACCTCACCAGGATGGCCACCCCCACGTCCTCGCAGTTGGCATACAGCCGGGCCCACGTAGCCTGAACCGCCTTCCTCTCCGCCTCGGACAGCTCCTCGTTCCTCTCCCTGCGCTCTATCTCCATGTCGCCCGGCACTTTCTCCATGAGCTGCTCCGATCCCAGCGCAGCTTCGCTCGGCGGCGGGCGCGGGGAGCCGAGGCCGGTGCGTGCGAGGCGGGCGGGCGGGCGAGCGGGCGGGCGGGCGCGGAGTAGAGCGCCGGAGGGAGGGAGCGTGTGTGTGTGTGTGTGTGTGTGTGTGTGTCTGTGCGCGCCAGTGTGTGTGCGCGCGGGTGTGCAGGGTATATGTGCGAGGGGCGGGGGACTGCGAGCTGGGGGCGGGGATGTGGTCTGCTGGGAAAAAAAAATGTTAAAAAAAAAAATGAATCCGCTCCAAAATCTCAGTCCTGTTTTGGGGAGTCAATTTTGGCAAGGTGAAGGAGGTTAGGCAGGATGAGGGGTGTTACGGCTGACGGCTGCCCGCTTGGCTTGATCACCCACCCGTTAGCAAGGCCACCGTGGTCCGGGCTGGGAGAGGTAGGTGTGGCCAATGTGCAGAAGGGGCTGGGAGGATCGGGGGTCACGGGGCGCTGGGCAGCGCGGGGTGTACTGGAGTGTGCCCCGGGGATGGTGCCCAGTCTCAGCTCTCGATATCTGGTGTCTGGACGTGTGTGTGTGTGTGTGTGTGTGTGTGTGTGTGTGTGTACCCTTAACGAAGTAGGGATCTAACTCAAAGTCAAACACACCCAGGCATCGCCTGCTTTGGAGGAACTTGCAGAGAAATCTAGGCTTCCCCTGTAGCCCTGCCACTCCTGAACGGGAGACTGGGCCGAGACACCGTTGTCAGACGTAGGGACTTCAAGTTTTGGCAGGTTTAGAGCGATGGGTAGTCTCTCTTCCCATCTGCTCTTCCAGCTGGCCCTTTGAACTTGTGCACATGTCCAGTCTGGGGAGCCAGAGTCCGGTGCCCCACTTCCCTCCCCACCAATGCCTCCCCAGCGAGTCCTGAGTGGCTAGTTAATGATAGGACCAGACACTGTCCTGAATTATGGCCCTGGCCTTAGTGGAATGAAGTTCCACAGAGAGGCCGTCAGGCAGGTATGATGGATCGGCTCTGGGCAGCTGGAAGTTCTGAGTAAGGCACCGGGCAGTGAAGACATTTGTCACCGTTGAGGGTTCAATTTGAGAACTGAAAGGCAGATCCTTCATCTCCGTAGGCTGCTCAGGGAGAGGTGACACTGGGACAGAGGGGAGGAGTGCAGTCTTGAGAGAACCAGAAACCTCATCTGCCATCAGCTGCTCAGGCCTGCGCGGCAGACAGCAGGACCCCTGAGACCACGGAGGCCTAGTCCTAACACAGATAATTGGGCTGTCTCTGGCTCTCCCCACGTCCCCAAGGCTGTTGCCCAGGAAGTGGTTCTCCCCTTCAGCTTTGGTCCCTGTTGATTTAAAATCTTTAAAGGCATTTGCCCCACAAATCTTGACAGTTTGAGTCCCGTCCCTGGGACCCACAGGGTCGAAGGAAGGAACTGACCCCTGCAAGCTGCCCCACCCCCACACCAACAATTTAAAAATCTATAGAAAATACAGACTTGAAGGTTCAGTCACAGAGGGTAAATAAGAACCTTTGTAGGCCAACAGGGCCCTCCCTGCAGCTCAGTGTTGGGGTGCCTGATGGAACTCCTGGGTGGCGGCATTACCTCCCATCTTGCTTAGGGAAGGAAAGCTGAAGGTCCTGGAGAGGGTGGGGGCGGTGTGGGTTCAGGTCCCAACATCACTCAGCCCTTGTCCCAGCCCCGTGGTGCTGGCTCCAGCTTTCCTGTCCAGGCCCAGGAGGTCCAGGTGGGATGTGCAAAGAATGTTAATATTGATTCTCAACCTCTCTTCTGACTGCCGTACCTCATAACTTAGGACGTATTGGTACGGTAGTCTAGTACATAATTGATAAGCTTATAATTTCTATCTAAATTATATAAGGTTGTTATATAAGATAGAATTTATAGTTCTGTGTGCACACCTCGACTCTGCCTTTTACTGCAAAGGGAGTGTAATTAGAAGAGCTCAGAGGGCATGGGGGAGGTCCGGTGCACACACACACACACACTCACATGCACGGGCACACACACGCATGCTCCGCTCTCTGTCCCATCATCCATTCCTTCTCCTCTCTGCCATTCTCTCCTGCCTCAGCTGCGACGGTGCAGCTCTTCTGCCTGGCGGCCTGCGTCCGTCAGGGAAGATTGGCTACCTTTCCTGTCGGCGGCAGAGTTGGCTGAGGGCCCCTCCTTCTCTGGCACCTGCACGTTCAGACACCTCCTGCGGTAGCTCGCTCTTTCTCTCCTGTATGGGAGACTGAACTTAGGGCCTTGGAACCCCGGGCGAGTACTCTGCCACTGAGCTTTCTCCTCAGACCTCTTTGAGAGACTCTTCCCAGGCTGGCCTCCAATGCTCTCTGTAGCTCCGCCAGGCTTTGAATGTGAGTGAGGTGCTCCTCCCCTCCCCGGTGGCTTACAGGTCTTTGTCACTGGGCCAAGGCCCCAGATCCTCTTTGAAGTTATCCTTGATGCTTGCAATTCCCCAAGTGCTCTGCGGGTGCCTGTAACACTGGATGGAGGGAAGTCACTCATTTAACTCGGTTGCACTACCTGCCAAAAACCTGGATAGAGTTGAACGCTCTGGGTAGGACATTCTGGATAGGCACTCGGGGTCACCTTGCATGTCTTGAAGGAGGCTGGCTTACTCTGCCACTAGGAGGGGAGATCTTGGGCCTGGTGAGTTTAATCTCTCTTCACAAGGTCAGGTCTGCTCACTCCACTAATCAGCTTGAATCTCCTAATCCCTTCCCAGGAACTTCAGGAAACACAGCGGTGGCTTGGGAGAGGCGGCTTGGCCATTGTGGGCCCCCGGGCCTGTGTCCTTCTTCAGCAGGGTTGGTCGTCGGTGGGGATGGGGCAGCTGAACCATGTGCACCACCCTCTTCCTGCTCAGCGTGGCCATGCTGTGGCGCCGTAGATTTACCAACCGAGTCGAACCGTGAGAAACTGATGGGGCTGTGGACTGGGGTGGTGGCTGGGAGGGACTACCAGGGAAGGTTACAGAGCAGCGCAGGGTGAACAGACCTGCTCTGGGAAGGGATTCAAAGGACACCCTGGAAGGGTCACTCTCACAGCTGGTGGTGCTGGGTTGAAACAGCCAGCCCATTAGTCCTGTGCTGCTGGACTGTGGAAAGGAGGTGGGGCCGAGGCTGAGCGTTGCCTACAGGTTCTCTTGCCTGCTCTTCCCTTCCAGAGAGCCTAGCAGAGTGGATGGGACAGTCGTGGGCAGCAGCTCGGAAACAGACTTTCAAGCTACCAGGAGGTAAGAGAGTCAGGGTGGGAAAAGTGGTGCTAAGGAAACTATTGGTGTGCGCGTGTGTGTGCGCGCACGCGTGCGTGTGTGGGTTCCAGCCCTCACCATAGTCACTCCTTGTGTAGTGGGCAGGTTAGGTGGGAGAGGGAGTCCTTGCTCCCCCTTTCAGCACCAATGCTGTGTTGCTTTTTGCTTCTGTGATGTGTGGGGCAGTCCCCACGAGGACCTTCTGTTGAAGGAGCAGCGAGCAGAGGGAAGAGGCAGGAGCCACTCTGGGTCAATTTGCTGCTCTCTTGTCCTTGCCATCCCCCAACCCCCTCCGCCACCGACGGGCTCTGGAGCTCGGTTGCCTGAACCTCCACCGGGATTCGCTGTCCAGTCCCCAATAGAAGGCGCAGGAGGAGCATGACGTCATCGACACTGAGTGCCATTGGCTGGGCAGCCCCTGCGGGCAGGACGCTGTCTCCAGTGGCCTGGAAGTTAACTCTTCCTTAGGTTGAAGTCACGTGGCCTTTGGGGGGGGGGAACAAAGTTGTGCATGCTTCTAGACTTTTCCTTCCCTGGTTTACCAGAGTCTCCACGTCCATCAGGACACTACAAAAGTGCCAAATTAGTACCTATGTGTAAGACATTATGCCCCATGGACTCCGGGGCATGGGCAACATCTCAGGATCAACTCTCATTCCTAGTGAAACCGAAGGGCAAAAAAGATCTCCTGGGGCTCTGGGATTCAGGGCCCACAGAAGGAGGGCATCCTTACTAACTTGGCTCAGCGAGTGTGGGAGGGTAAACATATACCATGCTCCCTAAAGCTGGAGTTGTTGTAAAGCTGCAAAGTTGCTGAAGCACAGGGGAACGTTAACAGCTGAGCTTGTGTTAGCCCAGCCGCACTCCTGGCTGCACAGCCACACTCCTGGCTGAGTACTTGATGGGTGCTTCCTAGTCCTTTCTTTTTTGTTTGTTTGCTTGTATTTATTAATTTATTTTTTGAAACAGGGTCTCACTGTATTGCTCTGATTGGCCAGGAACTTGTTATGTAGACCAGGCTGGCTTCAAACTCTCAAAGATCTGCCCACCTCTGCCTCTTGTGCACTGAAATTGAAGATATGCCCTACTATTCCCAGCTCCCAAACTTTTCTTATACAGTAATTCTCGATAACTATAGGCTTAACAGGAGATGCTGGTTTATAATCGGTTGGTAGTGACTGAGTAACAGCAAGATTTGAATGGGGGACCATCTGACTTTTAAGTATGTCTTGCCTGCAAAAATAAATAAATAAAAACGGGCCTAGACCTCCTGACAAAAGAGAAAAGGCCAAATCTGGGGACTACCTGGGCAGGCCTAGCCTGATGCCTTTTAACTCCTTGGCACCCAGTTACCTGGAAGGTTGTTGAGGGGAGCTGACACAGGGTTGGCTGGACTGCCACAGGGGTAGTGGCTGGGTGGAGGTGGGAGGAAGAGTCCCCAGACATGACAAGTTTAACCCTTCCATCTCCTGACTCCAGTGCTTCTTTCCCTCAGGGAGAAAGGACCTGTGACATAGGCCTTCCCTTCTTCAGGCAGCTTGGCTTTGGGGACTGCAACCCATCAGCTCTGACAGGTAAAGGCAGGGCCATGCGCCCTGGAGGGCAGAAGGCAGGGCATTGGTCCTGCTGTACGGGGTGAGGGAGGCGGTCTTCAGCTCTCATGATCCCCGGTAGAGGTGGAGTGAGCTGGGCTTTTCTTTCTCTCTTTCTTTCTTAAATGATTTTATTTACTTAATGAATATGAGTACACTCTGTCTTCAGACACACCAGAAGAGGGCATCGGATCCCATCACAGATGGTTGTGAGCCACCATGTGGTTGCTGGGAATTGAACTCAGGACCTCTGGAAGAGCAGTCAGTGCCCTTAACCGCTGAGCCATCTCTCCAGCCCAGCTGGGCTTATCTTCAAGCTTGCTACTTGCGCTTCAGGCCACGGGGCGAGGGCTGGCTGGAACAGACTTGAGTGTGGTCCTGACACGTTTTCGAGGCTTGGGGGGGTGAGGTGGTGGCTGAGCTAAGTCCTAAGGGCAGTGCTTCTAAGGGAGAGGCAGTGGAATGGGCCACCCTGAAGCACACATCTCTCCTCTGGGCACCGGGGAGTGAGCTGAACTGTCTGACTTTCCATTCTAGCTCAGTCCTTGCTGGTTCACCTCCCATCCCAGGAGGATGCCGTGTGGCTGGAGGCAGCAGCAGGAGGGAAAGCAGGAGAAGCAGTCATGGAGAAGGTAGGGTCTCCTCCACAGCCCCCAAGTTTGCTGCTAGGCAGGCCATGGCTCAGGCTCCTGAGCAAAGCTGGGCTGGCGGAAAGAACATGGGGTGCTTTGTTTCTTAGGTGCTCATTCCCAAGTTCCTGCTCTAAGGGACTGCCAGGCTGGGGAAGGCACGGGGAGGGGCTCCTCCAGGTTAACTGTAGAGAACCCCAGCATCTCGGGCAAGGGCCAGGTGCAAGCAGGGAGCACGAAGACTCCAGAACCAAGGGAAGGATAAACAATAGCTTGGGCTTAGCCGTTAAGGGCTTCTCCGTTCATTCTCCAATCCTGAGCATAACCCACGGGCCGTACGTACTCTGTGGCACACACAAGAGAAGGCACAGCCCATTACTATGATCTTCGTAATGAGGGACCCAAGCCTAACCCCCCTACTCAACTTTGCTGCAAAAGGGGTTTCTATTGGCCTGGCCATCTGTCAGCTCAGGAGCTGTCTCGCTAAACCCTGGCGGTCTAAGGCTGGCTCGTGTCACTCTGCTCCAGTGATTCTCGTTCCTGTGGCATCTGCCTCCTTTCGGTCCCTAGAACTCACCCTGTCATTGGCTGCTCTCCTGAAATTATCAGTAAGAGGCCAGCTGGATCTGTGGCATATCTGTCTGCCTGAAGCTGGATGGGGGCAAACACAGCTTGTGCTCCAGATGGGCTTTGTGTGTGTGTGTGTGTGTGTGTGTGTGTGTGTGTGTGTGTGTGTGTGTATGTGTACATGTGTGCGCGCATGTGTGTGTGTACCTATGTGTTTTTGAGTGTGTGTGTGCATGTGCGTATGTTGAGTGTGTGTGCATGTGTGTGTGTGCATGTGTGTATCTGTGTATCTGTGTACACACACACTCTAAGTGGGTAGCAGAGAGTGGGAAGGGGAAAGCATGACACTGTTTGTCACTGTGCTGACTGCTCAGTAACTCGGTGGTGGCCTCCCTTGCCCCCAGCTGCTCTGCCATTTCTGTCGTTACTGTCCTGCCTGATCCAGAGCAGAGATAAAAGCACATTTCCGCTCCTGCTCCCAGATCCAGGCTTGCCCTGCGGGCAGCTGCTCCCAACTGTCTGGGAACCATTCATCTTCAAAAGCGCCCCCACCCATGCATCTCTCTTCCCCATCCAGCTCCCCACTGCCAGCCCAGCAGTGATGCCTCTGTCTAGCCAGCCTCTGTCCTTGACTTTCAGGTGGTAGAAGACAGTTCCCTAGACAGCAGGATCCCAGCGCTGTTCCACTTCAGTGGAGGGAGAGAAAGGATGAGAGATGCAGCGGCTGAGGGAACCACGGTTGAGGGAGGAGGAACCCACTGACAGGAGCTGGCTCAGGGGTGTTCACTGGCAGATCTGTGGGAGCTGCTCAAGTAGGGCAGGAGGTGTGTGTGTGTGGGGGGTCACACTAGGGGAAAGAACCTGCCCGAGTGCCCCCGATTCAGGCCATGAGCCCATGGCCACCTGTCTCAGCTCCTGTCAGCCTATTTTCTCCTGGGAGGCACAAGTTGTGTCAGTGACAGGGCTGTGAGGCTGACGGCCAGAGGGCACTGTTCCTAGGACTCTGTCTTCTCTGATCCCAGCGTTGCCCTCACTCTCTAATCTAGTCACCATGTTCCTGTCATTCCATCCTTGTCTCTCCTCTCTGCCATTTCCAAGACGCCCGCCTCCTTCCAGTGATGCGAGGAACTGTCAGGCCAAGGTCATGGAGTGGCACCGGGGCTGGCTCCCCGCCCAGCTCCACTTCTCACAGGCCAGCACCTTTTCTGGAGCTCTCCAGATGAAGGGCAGGGTCGGGATGGGGAGGGCTTGCTGGCAGTGGGGGTGGGGGGTAAGGGACTCCCTGGGACCTGGCAGCTGAGGTGCTGTGGGCTGGGAGGGAGCCGTCCTCTCCCCCAGGGAGCAGGCTGGCTTTGGTGGGAGCAGACTGTGTTTACACCTTCCCCGCACACCCTGCCCACGCTCGCTCAGCCTATTCCCAGGGCCTCTCCCGTCCCAGGCTCTCGGTGCAATCTGCACATTTGCAGCTTTTGCTCAGAGAGTCCCTTCCCTCACAGGGGAGGCTCCTACTGCCCTTGTACACTCCCTCAGCGCAGAACTCCTCTCCAGGAGCCTCTCGGTGCCCAGGTGCCCTCCCTCAGCCTGGAAGTCCTCTACAGGAGGCTCTTACTGCAGAGGTACCTTTCCCTCAGCCCACTAACTCCCACCACATAGGTCAAGGCATGATCTTTTTTTTTTTTTTTTTTTTTTTTTTTTTTTCTGGGGCTGGGGAACGAACCCAGGACCTTGCCCTTCCTAGGTAAGTGCTCTACCACTGAGCCAAATCCCCAACCCCTCAAGGCTGTTGGTTAATTTCTGGTCAGGATGCTGTCCTCACAGAGGCTAAGTCCTTCCCTTTCCGGGCTAGCTGCTGAGAGGAGGCAGGAGCAGGACTATTCCGGCTTTTGGTACACAGAGGTGATTCGAAAGGATGGGGAGCTGCTGGCGCAGGGTGCTGGCTCTGAGTAACCAGGCACCTAAGAGCCAAGGGGCTGGAGCCAGGGCCCCAGAACTTCCTTCCTCTGTGACCTTGGGTAGGGATAGCATGTCTTTGTGCTTCCATTTCCCGGTCTCTAGGACAGAGTTCGTTCTGTGAGGGTTGGAGGGTTGTATAGTGCTCACCACACAATCACACTACACAGCACACGCAGTGGGTGTTGCGGGTCTGCCAGTCTTTGGATGTAAGCTGCTGTACAGCTGTTGCAGCTCCCCCTCTCCCTTACCCCACGCGACTTCTCCCTCTCCTGCCTCCACATACATCACACTGGTGATGGACAAAGGAGAAGAGGCGGGGAGGACGGAGGGCTGGGTGAGAGCACCGGTCCAGGGCCTGAGTGTCTGTGTGCAGAAGGCTGCCTCAGCCCGGACACCTTCCTGGGACAGGCTTTGCTTTCCCAGCTGTGGAGGACAGGAGCCGGCTGGCTGCCCTGGTGCCTCCCCTCCCTTGTCTGGCTGCCCTGGTGCCTTCCCCGCTTGTCTGAATGCCCATCTCTCTGCTGGTGAGAGCCTAAGTGACAGGGAAAGGGCCGCTCTGAGCTGCAGGGTGGCCAAGGGCGGTGGCCAGAGCAGGGGAGTGCTGCTTCTGCGGCTGACACTCAGTATGGCCTCCAGTCTCTCCTGGAGACAGGCAACGTGACCAGAGAACGGATGAGATGTTGTGGGGGGGGAGCAAAGTGGTTAGAGCAGTTTCTGCAGCTGCTGCTGGGTGGTTCCATCCTGTGCCACCTTAAAATGCAAGTATGGCTCTGGGCGCTCACCCACCTCAAACATGTAGCATGTGCACGCATGCAGAACTGTCCCGTGATGGGACTATGGCAGGGGTGCTGGCCTGGTACTAGACTAAGTGAAACCTGGGATCGTTTGAGGCAGGCAGACAAGAGCCTCACTCTCCTGGCCCCATTTTTAATGCTCTTTGCAGGGCTCTGCTGTTAGGGAGAAGCCAAGTCTTAGGCTGATGGAAAGTGCTGTTTCTTTGTGAGCCCCCGGAATAAGGAGACCATCAGAGCCAGAGCGGCTGTGCCGAGGCTTACATTAGCAGAATGCTAATGATGCTAATAATACTATTAATAATGGCTAACGTGGGTCACACTTATTATAAGCCAGGCACTGTGCCCAGTGCCTTATTTGTAAGCATGGTCTCATTGATGAGACAGGGACTGCTGGTACCCTCATTTACCCAGTGAGCCAAGTGAAGTTCACAGACTTTGCTCAAGGTCACAGCTGGCAGTGAAGCCAGGACCTGTGTCTGGGAACCTGGTGGCAAAGCTCATGGTAGAGAGGTCTTGAATCAGCAGATGGGGGCTACAAGGGAATGCCGGGCATGGCTTTACCTACAAGGACACAAGGCCTGGAGCTGTGGGCCTGTCCGCCACGGCTGTCTGTGCAGGTGGGTTAGGGTGCCACAGAGAATCCAGCTGCTTTCTCTTCAGGCACACGTCAATCAAAGGCGGGCCAGAGCCTGGGAAGAGAGTCTGCCTCATTAGGACCCATCAGTGCCCCGAGACAGGAAGTGTTGGCCCCTGACAGGAATGATAGACAGCAAGGCCATTACTCCCTGTCATGTCTCTGTCATGCTGTCTCCTCCTTCAGCTAGGGCCAGGACTCTGGGGAGAGGGTGACAGCCAGCGGCCTGGTGGCAGAGAGGGAGGGCTGAGGAAGGTCAACAGCTTTGGTTTCTTTGTTTGCCACGGGGAGGGAGAGGGGTACAGGCTGTGAGAGAAGGTGGCTTCAAGGATCCATTAACTGCACTGGCACTGGGAGCACAGACCCTCTCTGTGGGGTACCTGTGCCCTGAGTTGGGGGGTTAGAACCCAGGTGTGGCTATGAAAATTCAAACAAACCCAAAGGACTTAAGGACAGACTCTGGGTATATGGACCAGTATGTCAAAGTACCGGCCTCGTTCCTATGTCAACACACACACACACACACACACACACACACACACACACACACACACACACACACACACACACACACACACACACACACACACACACACACACACACACACACACACACACACACACACACACAGACACACACACACACACACACACACACACACACACACACACACACACAAACACACACCCACAAACCCACACACACAACACCACACACCACCACACAAACCCCACACCACACACACACACCACACACACACACAGACACACAGACACACACACACACCACACACACACACACACACACAGACACACACACACACACACACAGACACACACACACACACACACACACACACACACACACACACACACACAGACACACACACACACCACACACACACACACACACACACACAGACACACACACACACACACACACACACCACACACACCCACACACACACACACACACACACACACACACACACACACACACACACACACACACATCAATTTTACAAACAGAGCGGAGAACTTTTACAACTCAGGCTGGAAAGCTGGCTCTGCAGCTATGAGCTGCTCTTCCAGGAGACTGGATTCTGTTCCCAGCACCCCATGGCTGCTCACTCACCTGTAAGCATCTTCAGGGGATCTGACTCCCTCTTCTGGCTTCTGGGTGCTAAGCTGACATGCACAGCCCTCACCCCTACCACAAAGGAAGGTAAACTACTTCTTAAAGGAACATTTCCACAAAAACAAAACAAAACAGAAGAAAAGCACATGGGGCTGTGGTGCTGTGCTCCTTTGATCTCTGGGACGAGGCCAGGACAACTAGGGCTGCACAGAGAAACCCTGCATCGTTAAACCACAACCAACCAAAGAAACAAAGAACCTTTTACAACTCAACATCTAGTACAATTTCTAAAAGGGGGAGGGAACGGCTTTAATAACTACGCTGCCAAATATATATGACTATAGCCAATCAGCTCAAAAGCAGCAGCTGAGGTGCGCAATACGCTTACCACGAGGTGAAATCCTTCCCTGCAGTCTCTTGGGAACTTTAGTGCTGCAGTCTTAGAACATAACCCAGGAATAGTGAGCACTTGTGTCCACGGAAAGATTTTACAAAAGCGTTGACTTCTGCCGAGGGCGGCTCCACACTGAAAACAGCCCAGAGACCTATCGACAGGCATCAGTGGGTAAACGGCGGTGTGCTCAGCGGGATGACACTCAAAACCAAAACCAAAACGAGGGCTTCACCTAAGGGGCAGCGAGCGCAGGAGGATTAGGAAAGCAGACATAGAGGAGGGGCCGTGTGTATGAGATGTTAGGACCAGACAAGAGCCGCTGACTGGGACAGGAAGCAGAGCAGTGCTGACCCAGGCCACAGCTGGACGTGGGAACCGACTGCACAGAGTAAGAAAGAGCCACGTGGGTGCTCAGGGGAGCAAAGACGTTCACCATCTTCACGGGGATGGTGCGCGCACAGGCACGCGTGTGCTTACTGGACTCGGATGGTACATTCTGAATATACTTTATTTTGCGTATCTCGGGCCTCAGTAAGAATGGCTTCCATAGTTAAAACAGAAGCTATTTGTTCACAGTCCAGCAAGAAAGCGAGATACTCATAAGCAGATGTGGCCCCAGTCTCTAGTCCTAGACAGCAGAGGGGCTGACCACGAGGTCAAAGCCAGGCCGTGCAACTTTAGAGGGGTCCCATCCCCCACCCCCCAAAAAACGTAAAAATAGGGGAGAGGAGGACATTTGCCTCACGTGCATGAGCCTTGGGTTCAGGGCCTGTTACTGGAAGGGAGTGGGGGAAGGGAGTGGGGGAAGGGAGGAAATTATGTTAAAACCTGGAATGGGGCTGGGGAGATGCTGCTCTTGTGGAAGACCCGGGTTTGGCTTCCAGCCCCCACCTCAGGTGGCTCGCAGCCATCTGTAACTCCAGCTCTAGGGGGATCTGACTCTCTATGGCCTCCATAAGCGAGCGCACACACGTGCATGCACGCATAAATAAAGCAAATATTAAAAACAGTGGGGCAATGAGTGTTAGAAGAAACGGAAGCTTCCAGAGTTCCCGTGTGTGTGCCCTTAACTCTGTGTCAGGCACTATGCAAGTGCTTTTAGAGATACGGTCTTTTTTTTTTTTTTTTTTTAAATGTTTATTTCATGTATGTGAGTGCACTGTCACTGTCTTCAGACACGCACCAGAAGAGGGCATCGGATCCCATTGCAGATGGTTCTGAGCCACTATGTGATTGCTGGGATTTGAACTCAGGACCTCTGGAAGAGCAGTCAGTGCTCTTAACCGCTGAGCCATCTCTCCAGCCCTAGAGACACAGTCTTAAAGCAGTCCTGTAAGGCTCAAATTATCATCCTTCTCCCTCACTGTCAAAGTGAAGATTTGAAGCTGGGTTTAGTGGTGCATGTCTTTGATCCCAGCACTTGGGAGGGAGAGGCAGGCAGAGTTCTGTAAGTTCCAGGCTAGCCTGGTCTACATAGTGAGTTCTGGGACAAGCGGGAGCTACATAGTGAGAGCCTGTCTTGAAAAGAAAACGAAAAACAAAAAACGGAGAGGAGGTGAAGCGGTCTGTCCAAAGTAGTTCAAGCTGCATTCAGGTGAGCTGGGGTTTCCTCCAGCCTGGTCCCCATAACAGAGCGTGTGCTTGCTAAAGGTGTCACAAGGAAACCCCAGGGTACCGCAGTGCAGGGTGGCAGCCCAGCCAAGCGCACGGAGAGGTGTTTGAGATGAGCTGGAATGTGCCAAGCAGAGGCAAGGCTGAGGGTAAAGGAAGCCAAAGCAAAGGGAACAGACACGAGGAGCAAAGCTTACGCAACACTAAAAGGCAGGGATTTCCGGGAATGCCGAGACATCCAGGAAACATGAGCTGAGGGCCAGACAACACTGCGTATTCCTCAAACTTGTTTATTTTTAAAAATCAGATTTTAAGTGGCAATTTTATTAGAGGAAGTGGCTTTGCAGATAAGGTGGCTGAAGGCATGGCTTTTCTTCCTGTGCGTGTGTTTTGTTTTCTCAACAGAAACTTTTTTTTAAAAATCGATTTATTTTATTTATATGAGTCCACAGTAGCTGCCTTCAGACACACCAGAAGAGGGCATCAGATCCCATTACAGATGGTTGTGAGCCACCATGTGGTTGCTGGGATTTGAACTCAGGACCTCTGGAAGAGCAGTTAGTGCTCTTAACCGTTGGAGCCATCTCTCCAGCTTTGAGACAGAAACTTACCGTGAAGTTCTAGCTGGCCCAGAACTCGCTATGTAGTCCAGGCTGGGCTTAAACTCACAGAGATCCATCTGCCTCTGCCTTCTGAATGCTGAGATTAAAGGTTTGTGCCACCATGCCCGGCTTCTTCTAAGGAATTCTTTTTTTCCTTCCTTCCTTCCTTCCTTCCTTCCTCCCTTCCTTCCTTCCCTCCTCCTCCCCTCCTTCTTCCTCTCCTCCTCCCCCTCCTCCTCCTCGTTTTTATCTGAGATAGGGTTTCTTTGTGTAGCCCAGGCTGTCCTGGTCACTCTGTGGACTGGACCAGGCTGGCCTCAAACTCAGAGATCTGCCTGTCTCTGCCTCCCAAGTGCTGGGAATAAAGGAGTGCACCAGCACAGCCGGCTTACAAGGTTTCCTTCATGAGGAAACGAGAAATGTGGGTATCACTTAGGTTGACTAGAACCAGAACTCTGAACAGGACCCACAGCTTGACACTTAAACAAGGACGCTTCTTTCTTATATCTCACTCTCTGTCTTTCACTGAGACTTTTAAGGCACATCCCGCATACAGAAAGAGTAAACAAAGAAGTGTATCTTTAAACCAAGGAGAGGTGAAAGCCAAGGGTTTCAGGGCTGGCTCTCTCCAGCAGTTGACCAGCAGCCTCCAAGACTCCTTTCTTCTTTCCAGTCCATCTTCACAGGGATTTGGCTCTTGCCCTGAAGGGAGCCTCACAGATTCCAGACGGCTGCACAAGTCAAAGCATCACGCCTCTACAGTGTCCCAGAGCCAGGAGAGAGGCTGTTGTTTTTAAAGGCAAGAAGAATTCCCCAAACTTGGCCAGAATCGGAGACAAGATGGAGGGAGAACCACTTTCCAGGCTGGCCACCGACATGCCCGCGTACAGACACACTTCCTGTGAAACCACGGATGCAGATGCTCCAAGCGTAAGCAGCCAGCGTCTTGGAGGTTTCACCAGCCCTCCTTCCCGATCTTGTTAATAAAATCCAAGGTTCCCTTTGCAGTGAAGAAGGGAACACCAATGCTGTATAGACGGCTTTCTTGCTGTGGGTTTCAGAAACCACATCTTTCTCAAATCCTGTCAGTGACTTCCCCAGCCTGGCAGGCTGGCTGACTAAATTCCTCCTGTGCACTCCAAGGTTGAGTCTCACGGCCCTGGGGTGAGAGTCAGCCTGCCTGCTCTGACCTGAGCACTAGGCCGTGGCACTTCATGAGATAGCGGTAATCTGCACTTGTAGATCTTGTAGCATGGCTAAGGGAGTACAGGAGACTCGGCCGCACCGGGTGCGCATGAAATCACAGTAACATTAGCTCTCCATGCTGAGCAGCTCTGTCCTTGGCTGCTCATTCAGGAATCCTGATGCAATCTTTGAAGTTTCTCCAGTGATTTCTGGACTGCCTACACGGTTGCCCCTCATGTACGCTCAGGCGCAAGACCTTTGGAGTTTGCTCCAGCCTCTTGGCCACTGCCTAGCGGGCTGCGGGTACCCTTGTGTGTCTGTGTCGGTTCCACAATGTATAACTGAGTTGTGTAGGAGAAACTGTGCCCTGTCAGGTATGAAACCCACAGAGACCCGCAGGCAGAGTGAGGTGCTAGGCCTGTCTGCACACTGGGTGGCAATTAGCCTGCAGCCCTGAGACAGCAAAGCCAGACACCAAGTGGCTCCGGCAGATGCTTGTTCTCAACTCACTCTGCCACCGTGTGGCTCAAACCAACAAAGCGGGTGGCCGGCGTCCTTGTGTCAACGTTTCTTATTAGTCTCCAACCGCCTCTGCAAAGACGGAACGTTGCAGCTGGGGACATGGCTCGGTTGGGTTGGCAAAGCAGCCGTTGCACAAGAAGGGGACACTAGGCCAGATCCCTAGCACTCATAGAAGAAGCTAGGTGTAGAGGCCAGAGAGATGGCTCAGTGGCTGAGAGCATTTGCTCTTCTATAGGGCGCAGGTCCTAGTCTCAGACACCAAACGGCACCTTACGACTGTGATCCTAGTTCCAGGGGTAATCTGACACCCTCTTCGGGCCTCTGCAGGCACCAGAAGCACACGTAGCGCACAGTCGTACATGCAGGCAACCCCCACACCACACACAGAGTAAGTAAACAGACAGACAGAGCAGCAGAAGGAGGTGGGAACAGGGTCTGTAGTCTGGGCTCCGGGAAAGCAGAGACAGAAGGATGCCTGGAGCTCCCCGGCCAGTCAGCGGAGCTAATCCGCAAGCTCTAGGTTTAGTGAGAGACTTTTGACTGGAAGCCTCAAGCGGAGAGTGACTGAGAAAGACACCACAAATTGATGTCTGACCTCCACGTGCACCCAAATGCTCACACATGTGCACCTGCACACACATTCCCACCCCCACACAATACATTTTTTTTTTTTTGGATCTTTTTTTCAGAGCTGGGGACCGAACCCAGGGCCTTGCGCTTCCTAGGCAAGCGCTCTACCACTGAGCTAAATCCCCAACCCCTCACACAATACATTTTTAAAGACACACAAACCCTCCTCTGTTTTACTTTTCCCCCTGAGAAGAGGAGTTCTTACGTAGTAGATCAATTCACTCAGCGCACGTAGCAGCTGAATGGTAAAAGCACAAACTCTGTAGGTTAAGATGAAACGGAGTCTGCCAAATACCGGGGTGACTTTAAACAGCACCCTCTGTCAGACGGGATAGTCACAGGGCTTCATAGGGAGGATTAAAGGGACGGAAACAGCGAATAGCCCATAAAGTATCGACTACTGTTATTATCGTGTCTGCAGAATACAAGTTTCGCAAGCGGCTTTGGGCAGATTCTTCAGAATTCCCTCTGCAAGTCTCACAAGCAAGAACTTAGCGTGCTGGGAGAAAACACATTCTTCCCGTCAGTATTCGACAAAATAATCTGTCTTCAAGGGTAAGATAGAAAACTCAAGGGCCTGTGCGCTTGCCGAATCCATTAATGATTATTTCCTCAGAACGTTCTGTGAGAGGACACAGCCAAGCACTAAGCTCAGCACTGTGAGGGAATTAAAAAAGAAAATATTAAGAGAGGCCCCCTGCTACTGGAGTACTCAACAATCAAAATAAAGGAGAGAAATATATACGGATATGGTCATTAAGAGTATGTGTCTGTAACAGAATTCCACATTTGAAAGATGATACAGGCTAAATGCTACAGAGTCCTGATGGAGGAGAATGGGGTTAGGGTCATCTATAAAAGTCTCTTGGTCTTGCAAATTTAAACTTGGCCTCTAAATGGGTGTAAGTTCTGGCCCTGCCTTGACGTTTCCTACGATTTAAAAACGGAGCCAAGATGCTTCGTGTAAAATGATACTCCAAACGAACGACGCAGGATCAAGAGGCTAAGAAAACAACGGCCGTGAAGGGGGAAGGGGGTCCCTCATTCAGGAATTCTGTCAAGTCTCTTGTCAAAAGAGAAGCAAGAATTTTGGTGTAATTAACAACTGCTGAAGGCCCTTTCACCCTTCCCAGATATTAAATTACAATTTTCAGCGACTCACACCAGATCCTCGCTCCCATGCAACCCCTAGTGACTCCAATTCCACCTCTCTGGGGCCAGCACACTTATTTCACTTACCAAGAGAGCAAGAAAGCGGGGAAGGGGATGTCGCCTAGCAACCTTTTAAGATGCAACTCGGATGCTACCAGAATAGTATACAAGGCTAACGCTAAGGCTAATTGCAACTCTCCCTTGGGTCCATTCCCACACTGGGGTAATGCATTCTCCCTGAGCGCCTCTCTTTCTCCTAATCCTCACACTAGATGCCCCCATTAAAATGATTGTTATCTCCCAAGTTATACTTTCTAGTCCTCACCGCTGTTTTCACGGTTCTTCCCCGTGAGAACAGTGCCACAGGCAGGAGAATACCTGCTGCTGCTAACGGTCGCCCCAGCGGCTCTCGAGCGCCCCCTGCCGCCTGCACCCGCTCTCGTCCCCGTCTTAAAAGCCTCTGTCGATTTTCTGGGACTCTCCCTGGACTTCACGAAGGAACCAAGCCAAATGACGCCTCTCCACCCCAGATAAAATTTGCAGCACAATTAATAACGAGCCTCGGTCCCTGAAAACCTTCGAACATTCTCCACTTCCCCAGCCTTAAGCCGGGGACCGCCGAAGTGCTCCACAGACCAAGCTTCTCGCCCCGACCCTCTGCTGCCCCTGGTGGCTGCCACCATCTTACCCTTTCTCTTCACTCAGGCTGAGGTGAGACGACCCACTCTCGGCAACGGTAGCTTTAGAACTACATTTCCCATCGAGCCTTTCTCAACATCGCGAGAGTTCTAGCGAGACTTGGGGGAGAGAAGACTGCGCGCAAGCGCAATCTCGTTCTTTCCGAGGTCCTCTGCCGCGTGCACTAAAGTTATGGTCGGTCCCGTCCGTGGTTCGCTCCCTGAAAGGCCTAGGGTTTGGGTGATGGTGAGTTGTGGAAAAGGGAAGATGGGTTTTTCCCCTACACATACTGTCGACCGTAAGCCCTTCCCTTTGCTATTATAGGCCGTAGGAGGTCTGAGAGTCTTTCTAGGAAAATCTTTCCAGACTGGAGGAATTTTATGCGAAAGAGCTGAAGCCCGATTTGGGCTTCGAACTTCCTTCTCTTGCGGAAGTGGGCGGCGGGTGTCCTTCCCCCTGTGCCTCACAGCCAGCCATGTGCGGAGCATGCAGCTCAGCTCTGCCCTGGGGTCTCCATTGAGGGTGGGGGCCTTAACTCGTGTGGCCCCTGGTAACTGCAGATGGTAACAGAGAGGATTGTAAACGGAAAACCCCCAGTTCTAACATGGCGTAATTCTTCCTTCCCCGAAGGCACGCCATTGCACATGGGACGCAAGCCGCAGGTTCCATCTCAGAAGTAATGGCTGGATCCCTGGAAGCAGACGGACTCGGTGTGGTTAGAGGGCAGAGGTAGATGATGCGCATTGAGCCCTCCTCAGCCCACTTTGGTAAGTGCAGAAGAGAGCAGTGTGATTTGGGGCTACCGTGTCTTCTCAAACTCTGCGCGGTTGCCCGAACGGACTTCCAAAATTGAGTTGAGCTGGCCCGGGATCTGGGAGCCTCTTACCGGTTGAGCTAAGGATGATCTAAGTTATCCCTGTCTGAAACGACAGTTTTGTGAAGAGTCACGGTTTACTGAGGCTCGACTTTTTTAAGACCTGATTTGAGAGTGATTTGAGGTAGCTTCTGTTAAGAGTGAAGTGTGATCTCTTTATTACTCCTTCAGATAGAGGTGTTGTCTCCAGGAAGCATCATCGGAAGGCGTGGTGAGGAAGGGCCTTCGTGACCAGTCTGCATGGTAAGAGCTTCGGAGAACCGCAGGGGCTGTGGTTGCAGGGAAGGATTGATTGGTTGTTAGGTTCGGGGTGAGATTGTTGCAGGATTGATTGTCAGAATGGTTCCGCTCTGCTCTGGGCTTAGCACTCTCACGAGCTGTATTTACCTACCCGGCTACTAGGTAAACTGAAGCCGTGGTGGTGGTGGGGCGGTTATGTTTCTTTCGTATGTGCATGTGCCACCACGCATGTTTCAGTCAGGTTGACTTGCCTGAGTTTCATCTCTTTAGCAACTGAGCTGTCTTTTGGCCTGGAAATTGGATACTGGGTTAAGTAAAGATTTGGGCCTGCTACCTGATAGTGGCACAGAGCTAAGGCTCGCTCTTCTGTGACGCAGAATTACTAGTTTGAAACCTGGACGTATCTCAGAACACGTAAAAAGTGTTAAAATAGGCACCTTTCTTGGGTCCACACTCACCAGTGGATGTAACTGTTCTGGAGTGGCATTAAGAATCTTCGGGGTTGGGGTTGGGGATTTAGCTCAGTGGTAGAGCGCTTGCCTAGCAAGCACAAGGCCCTGGGTTCGGTCCCCAGCTCTGGAAAAAAAAAAAAAAGAATCTTCGGGGTTTGAGGGTGGGCATGTAGAAACGGTTCAATGACTTTTTCCATGTCAGTTCTCTCTAAAGATTTATTTATTATATATGAATACACTGTCGCTGTCTTCAGGCACATCGGAAGAGGGCATCAGATCCCATTACAGATGGTTGTGAGCCACCATGTAGGTGCTGGGAATTGAACTCAGGACCTCTGTAAGTCGGTGCTCTAAACTGCTGAGTCATCTCTTCAGCCTGAGATAGGTTTTTTTTTAATCCTCAGTCTTAAAACAGACCTCATGCTTGCTTTTGTACATGTAGGTGGGGGAAGGACAGACTCCTTTGTGTAGTGTCATCTCTTGGTGGCAGGTGTGGTAACGGCTGTTCTTCAGTGGGCTCACTGTAGTGGGTGCCTGGTACTATTTCGGGAATTCCACTAGAAAGACTTGTCAACCAGTCTGGCTCAGCTGTAAGACATGCTGCTAGGTGTGGCCTTCATCACTCCAGAGTCTTACTGTGGAACCTCTATTGGCCTTGAATTTGTTAGGGAGCATGGGTTGGGTTCAAACTCACAATTCTGTCCTCGTTTCCTTCGTATCTTGTCTTTAAGAGAACAGAGTGACTAGAGAAATGGCTTAGTGGTTAAGAACACTAAAAGCTGTGGGAGCCAGGTCCATGATGATGCAAAGCTATCTGTGCCTGAAGGCCTTTCTGTGTGAGTGGGTGCCTGGCACACTCTGCGTGAGTTAACCTCGTGTGTTTCCTTACCTACAGGGGGAGGCTGAACCGTAGTTTCTAGGCCTTCAAGGGGTGTTGCTGCAGCCACGGGGGCAGCCCTCCTGCGCCTGGACTTATGCCTGCGAGCAGAGGAGCTTCCGCACATAGCTCGTCAGAGCATCCATGCATCTGCACTAAGTGCAGGCAAGTTTCAGCGGGGTTTTGTTTCTTTGCGAGGATGTGTGGCTCCCTTGTGACAGATGAAGCAGTTGTTACCGGTTGAGCTAAGGATGATCTAAGTTATCCCTGTCTGAAATGACACTTCAGTGAAGAGTCACGGTTTACTGAGGCTCAACTTTTAAGACTTGTTTTGAGAGTGACCACGTTAGGTAGCTTCTGTTAGAATGAAGTGTGTTGTCTTTATTACTCCTTCAGATTCCAGGACGGCTCCAGGGGGGCATCATCGAAAGGCGTGGCACATCAGGGCCTTCGGGATGGCTGCGTCCTGGTAAGAGCGTCTTTATAGAACCGCAGGGGTTGTGGTTGCTGGGAAGGGTTGGTGGTTAGATTTGGGGTCGTAGGTGGTAGAGGATGGAGTGTGTCTCTTCCTCCTTTTAGAGTCTCACTGTACAGCCCTTGCTACCCTGCAACTTGCTAAGTAGACCTGGTTGACCTCAAACTTAGTTTGTGGCTTTCCAGATGCTGAGATTAAAGGCATGTGCCACCGTGCCTGCCCTTTTGTGATTTATGTTCTCATTGTGTTCCCAAAAAAGCCCTTAAGCCTATGATGGATTAGTTATCCCTGTCTGAAAATTTGAGCTGAGGGAAATAACACTACTCTGAGGCTTAGGGGTGTGGCTCTGTGCTGAAGAAATCAGCTTTCTAAGGGATCACGGAAGAGAAGCTCGCTCTCCTGTAGAGAACTGGGTGCCTGCCTCCCAGCGTAGGGTCTAGTTACCCTGTCATCCTCTCCCCTGAGTGCTCTGAGGGCGAAGTTCCCAAGTCAGCAGAAATGGACAGATGCCAGCACCCATTCTCTACTCCGGAGTGATGGTGCTTGTCATGTATTTCTAGAAAATGAACGTGTTCCTTTAAAGGTGCAGGAATATAAGGCTTAGGCCAGCTCGTGCCGTGGGAACGCTCAGCAACTCTGTCCTTGCTTCTAGCAGTGCTGACATTTAGGACAGAAGATGCCGTGACCTTGGCAGCCTCCCCAGTACAGCCTAAGTCCTGTCTTGATGGTACAGGAGCAGTGAACTGAGTGGTGGGGCTGGGCGTGGTAGGCTCTGCGCAGCCTTGATGGAGCGTGCAGTGTCCTCTTTTCCATGGAGGCTGGGAGGTGCGGACAGGCCTACGCTTAGGTCCATGGAGGCTGGGAGGCCTACGCTTAGGTTTGGTTTCACCACTGAGGTAGCTGCATTTGTGGTGGAATTTACTGCAGGCGAGAGTGGAAGCCAGGTCTGCTCTGCTTCTGAGCAGACTCGGGTTCAGGTCCTCAGGGATTTGGTTGAATATAAATACTCCAATGTTTCATGAGAAACCTTTCTTGGCCATTTACCAGAACCTCTTAAAACTTTTTAAAAAAGTTATCAGCCATCAGCCTGCGCCTGGAGTTAAGTCAGTCACTTAGCTGGTTCTCCTTCAAATTCTTTGTTTCTAGGTTATTGCCCTGTGGTGCCAGAGAGAACCACACAGCCTGCTGCTGCTCCTGCCTTTAATTTCCCAAAGAGCCATCAAAAGACCTTGGACTTTGTTCTGCAAGAGGAGCTAGCAAAATGGAGTGACTGTGGTCACCCTGGAAGCCTTTGACAGCTGGGGAGGCCCTGCTGAGCTTAGAAAACCATCTGATAGATTTCCTGAGTAAGGATTGGGCTTTGTATTTTGAAGCACAAATAAACTTGATAAAATTAAACTTGGTATCATTGTGGCTGTTCGAATGAGCCTTAGAAACACTTAAGGACCGTTCCAGAATAACACTTAAACTGCAGAATCAGACTTTTCCTAGTGACCGACTAAAAACTGACTTGTCACTTAAAGCATAGGTTAACATTGACTAACACCTCAACCATCCAGTGGTGATGGACTGGAGGGCACAGGTTTCTTCCAGAACACCTGGCTTCAATTCCCAGTACCCACGTGGTGCTCCCGACCATCGGTAACGGTGGTCCTAAGGATCCTATACCCTTTTGCAGACATCATAGGTACCGGGCGTGTGATAGCTATATGCTATATATGTATATCTACCAAATGGAACATTGGCAAGGACTGCTAATGCAACTGCACATTGGGTGGGGAGTGTGCTGTGATCTGAGGGTACTGGGATGTGAGTTGCCAGGACAGTGCTGTCAGTTGTGTGAGGGCAGGAAGGGACTGGTAGTCCGCCAAACTGACAGCTGTCGATGGAGTACAACCGCTCAACTGCAGCAAGAAGTTGTGCCTCCCCAGATAACTAACCCCAGACCGGGTCTCTCAGCCTCCTCCATTGGGGTTAGGGTGGCTGCCTACGTGGTTAGACTGTTAGATGCCTGAGGCTGGCCTGGTCTGCCCCGCCCCCTGCTGGGAATAAAGGATCCCCCACCACCACTCCCAGCCGCACTGGGGTGTTTAGGTCAGCAGTTTCCCTAAACCATAGAACCAACGGTCAGTTCTCAGCCTTGGGGAATTGGCCAGTGTGACGGTGCTGTTTTGAGGTATCTATCTGGCCAGCAGTCCCTAGAGGTAGCCACCCCAACCCCAGCCTTACAGTTTCGGGGCTGTATGGTGTTTTGGTTGGATGAGACTGAAAATGGCTTTGAAAGGCTCATTGGACTGCATCAGGTGCTGTTTATTGAAGCTGTGAGGTGAGGGCCTGTCACTAGTTTCCTGTTGGTGACAAGGACCGCTCCAGCAGCACTTCTCAGCGGAGACGACTTATGCGCAAGGTGGTCAGATGCCACAACCTCCCAGCTGTGGTGCTAGGTGCTCATAGCCTTGGGTCTTGGTGCATGAGCCACCAAGTCTGTCCTGAGTGCCACCACAGCCCTTCCCACCAGACATACCACCTTGCAGTTTGTGTCTTCTACTCTACCAACACACACAAAAGACAAAATGGTCATCCATCACTTACCCTATTATCTACCCTCAAACTACATTCTGCCTCTGGTTCTCATCCTCTCTCGGAGGTTGGGTGGGGGGGCAGGAGGGTCATGTTCTTAGAAACGCGTAATGTGTCCTAGGTTGAATGGCTTTGGCATTTGGGATGCAACCTGCCATTGGTTTCAGCTGGGGCGCAACCTGCCATTGGTTTCAGCTGGGGCGGGTGTCTGTTCCACTGGTCACTGGATACCACTGAGGGGTTCCATTAATGTTCCTAGTCGCTCCAGACCAGGTGCTGGCTTTGAACTACTTAGCTCTGAAATGTGCCTGCCTCTTTGCTGGTGAGGGTCACTGTCTCATATGGGGAGGGTTTATGATCTGTTTACAACAGATCCTACAAAGCAGTCTGCCTTCCCTTGGCTAAGACTTGGAAGAGCTGTCTTGTCGCGTGACGGTGTCGTGCATTGAACAGGCTCTGGTATTGGGATGGGTCTTGTCTCAATACCCTCTGTTGGGAAGCGGAGGGCCAAGGGGAGTCTTGCTTCTTCCAAAGGTTGAAAGGTCAGGAAAAGTGCTTTTGAAGCACAGACATCGGACACTTTGGGGTCAGCGTTGGTACAGCCAGAGGATGCCGGCGTTGTGCAGATCTCGCCATAGCGCAGCTTCCAGGGACAGATCATGGTTTGCGTAGAATATCAGTGGTTTCTTCTCTCGTTCGAAATAGTGGTCTGAGTACTTCTGGTAGTTGTTAGTGATGAATCCGTAGGCACTAACCTAGGCGAGGACAGCCACAGTTAGTGTTCATTGACTTGAGATAAAGAGTGTGCCTGTCCCCAAGCAGGTCCCCTTGTAAAGATGGGGGGTGCACATAGAGAGCTCCACACAGGCCCTGTGCCCTTGGTACACATTCTCAAAGGTGAGTCCTAACCTAACCCCTTGCAACCAGAGGTGTGGTGTAGTCAGTAGTTAGTAAGAGCCGGGTTTGGAACTTAAGTGTGACTCAGCCGTCAACCAGGGCTACCATGACAACAGTCAAGAGACCTCTGCATTAGAGTAGCTGAAATGTCCAGGACCTGGGTGGTGTCTAACCTCCACCCACCTCACGCCTTTACAGGGACCACACCACAGCCTTTTTATTTTTTCTTAAGGTCCTGAGGCTTGAACCTAGGCCCTCATGTTTGCCTCATTTGCATTCCAACGCTTGCCTTTGAAAACTCACTCAGCCTGCCTCTGCCCCCTTGCACGGCACCGGACAAGAACCTACCAGGAACCTTTTACCAGTTTCAAATTTTTTGATGTGGAAGGCTGAACCTGGTGTCTCAGGCCAGCTCTGGGATGTCCCCAGCCAGTTCTGAGAGTTGGCTTTTAGAAGATTTGTTTGGCCAGTGACTCCTTAAACACCACAAAGGAGGGAAGGAGGAAGGGAAGGCGTGGGAGCCGAGGCTGGGCTGACCCAGAACCCACCCTCCTGGTTAACAGGCCGCAGGGAGTTCTGTTGACGGCCCCCTACCTGGTCACAGGCGTGCAGGGCTGTCAGCAATATGAGCGCTCCTGTGCTAGGCATGTACATGTCTCCAAAACGTGTGTTGATCAACTTGGATTTCAGAAACCTGCGAGGGGATCAGAAAGGGTAAAACCCGAGAAGGGGCTTGAGAGAGTTCATAACAGCCCTTATCACAGAGCGTGACCACCCAGTGGATGCCCAGAACCCAGGGGAAACAGGGTGTAGCAGCATGTACCTGCAATCCCAACTGCCCTGTGGTGAGAGGAGGCAGACAGCAATCCCACAAGCTCAAAAAGGTCAGTTAGCCTGGTGAATGCTACATAACCTAACCTCCACAGGCTGCGGCTTCCGTGTCTTTTCTTTTTTCTTTTTTTTTTTTTAAAGGAAGACTGGCATAATAGCTTGGTCCAAGACCTGAAGGCATCCATATTAAAGATTCCTTTTTCTTTTTCTTTTCTTTTTTTTTTTTTTTTTTGGTGCTGGGGACCGAACCCAGGGCCTTGCGGTTGCTAGGCAAGCGCTCTACCACTGAACTAAATCCCCAACCCTATTTTTATTTTTAATGTAAGTACACTGTCGCTGTCTTCAGACACACCAGAAGGGCATCAGATCCCATTACAGATGGTTGTGAGCCACCATGTGGTTGCTGGGATTTGAACTCAGGACCTCTGGAAGAGCAGTCAGTGCTCTTATCCGCTGAGCCATCTCTCCAGCCCCATGTCTTTCTCTCCATGTCTTTTCTTCCATGTCTTTTGGGCCTCCAAAGTTTTTTTGTGTGGGGGAGGGGTGTTATTTGTTGGTCTCCCCAACCCCCCAAGATATAGTTTCTCTATTGGTTGTCCTGGGACTCGCTTTGTAGACCAGGCTGACCTTGAACTCGGAGATCCACCTGCCTCTGCTTCCCCAGTACTGGGATGAAGAGTGCGCCACCACACCCAGACCTCCCCACAAAGGTTTAAAGACCCGAAGAAGACACTCAAGTGTTGAGTCTTTAGACCATGCTATCCACTCAAACAGGCAGGAATAGTTTAGAACTGGGCCCTTCTACCCCAACCAGTTCTCTTTAGAGAAACCACAAGGGGACGCCTAAGTGTGAACGTTTGGCTGAGCGACTCCCCATCTCCCAACCCACAACTGCTGTCTTCTACCATGGTATCTTCAATGCTTGGACACACAGAGATTGCCTCTCTAACCTGAGACCGAAGCTTCTCCCCACCCTCTCTCCCCCATCCCCCGTGGCCAGTAGGAATCGCGGATGATCAGGGAGCACACCCAGATCCTAGCTCTGGGCTCATGGGTGTGATGGTCCTGACCTCGACCTGGATTTGGCACTCAAGCTCACGGGGCTTCTGCTGGCCTCCCTCCCGCTACTGCCCGGACCACTTTCTTCTGAGGCGTTGGCCTTTGTGATGTAGGCTAGGTTCTCTACTGTGAGATGGCTAGCATTGGGCATCACTGCTGGACCTGCGCACTGGAGGACGTTTGGCAGATCCTTGCCTTCACCTACTAATGTCATGCTGTCCATGACAACCAAAATATGTCCTGACAGAACCAAATCACCCACCCTAAGTACTGTACTGGGAACCATGAACAAGGAGAGAGGCATGGAAGCCAAGGGAGCAAGAGAAGGTGTCTCTTCCCCTTGGTTCTTCCGCCAGTGACTTTTGATGGGGGGTTGATTTTTAACACCCAACACCGCTGTGCATCTTCTGGCTTTGTGAAGCTTCCTTGTTTATCTTGTGCTGAACCTGTCCCCCCTATTACCACCTCCGTCAAGATGGGAAAGCAGACAGTGAATGAAACCACAGGCTTTCAGTGGGAGCTCAGTACAGGTTCTGTCTCTGCGTATAGTGAAGCTGGCCCAGCACCCTGGATGTGTGGGGTCCATTAAAAAAGGGAAAAGAGGGGATGTTGGTTCCCCATCTCCCACTCCATCCCCACGCATCCCCCATACCTTCCTGTCAGGTAGCCGATGAAGTCCGGATGCAGGAGCTTGAATTTACTGGCAGAGGTTTCCGGTCCAAAATAGATGTGAGGCCTAGGTCCCACGATAGAAATGGACAGAGCGCCCAGCACCATCGTATTGAAGGGAGAGTGAGGGTAGTGTTAAGCGCCTGTGATAGCGATAGGGCCGGGGCTGGGAGTAGAAGCGCGAGAACGGGGTATAGAAGGTGGCTGGTAGGACCGACGGTACGACGTGCGGCTTCCCCTTCAGCAGGACCTCCGTCGGTGGAGTGTAGGAGAGGGAGGATGGGGGTATGAACAGGGCTGGGGGTGTGGGATAGGAGCACTGGGACTGGGGAACGTGGGGGGGAGGTGGCAGGAGGGGGAAGTAGAGAGAGTCGGGAGGTGGTGGTGGTGGCTGCCTGGTTTGCTGGGCCTGGCATGGGAAGGGGCAGGGGAAGCACCGATTTTGTGGAAGAGGTGCTGTAGGGGGCTGGAAATAGGGTGGCTCTTTCATGAAACGTGGCACATAGGGGGCGATGTAGGAAGGGATGGAACGAATGGGACCAATGGCAGGCCCGATGTAGGAGGCTGAGGCGGCAGGGCTATGGGAAGGGGACCTGGTAACGGTCACCGAGGGTGTCAGGGAAGGGTTTCGAGAGAGGGATTTTAGACCAGTCTGGGAGGGAGATTTGGAGGCTGGAGGGGTAGGAACCTGAGCAGACCCTCTGGGCACATGCTGGACATGGGGACTCGGAGACTGGGAGGAAGCTCGGGAGGAAGGCTGAGAGGCAGCTGGGGTAGGGTTGTGAGAGGTTGGGCGGGAAGCCCCCCGGGTGGGGGAAGGGGAAGGGGCTGAGCCTCCAGAGCTTAGGGGGAGCTGCTGATTATCAGCGTGGTTAGATCGGGACTGGGATGGGGACTGGGTTGGGGACGGATTAGGGGTATGGGAGGGGGAGCTCATTGGTGTTAGGGAGGCTTATGTCCACCCGGGACTCTGAAGCAGTTCCCCAAGGTCGCATTCCCAAAACATCACAGAACCCATCCTCAGTCCTTATGACCTAGAGCAACGCTAGGGAACAATTGTTAGGTAATCACAGGGTGGGGGTGGGGCACCCAGCAGGGGCTAGCCTGGGTTCTGTCCTATCACCCATTAAGAGCTCCTCCAAAGCTGCCCTTTGAGAGAATGGGTCATTAGGTCCCAAGAACCATGAGAGGGGTTTGGTTTTCTGGCCAGGGCAGTGGCTTAAGTTTCCAAGGCACAAGACACTAAGAGGAGTTCAGGCAAGGGCTCAGTTGAGGATCCAAAAAGCTGGAGTCATCTGACATCCAGGAAGTGGGGAGGAGGACTCGGCACCCTCTGTTCTCAACTCTCTGGACCTAGCCTAGGGAGCCAGTGTTCCTGACCTACCAGGATCAGTGATGTGGATACTAGGCCGAGCTCTCTCTGTTTCCAGAGCCCTGTGTTAAGTGGGCCAGCGGCCCTGTTGCTTGTCTGTCTAGCAGGACAGCAGGACAGCAGCTTACAGTCGAGGGGCCAGGGCTGCATGGGCCCCAGCCACCTGACAAATCTGCCTTTAGTTTTAATGGTGACACTTCAGGTAGCCAAGAATTACCTCTTCATTCACTGGACAGAGTCCCATGATTCCCATGGCCCACTCCACCCAGAGGCTCCCCGAAGACGACACCCACTATTAGCTAGATTATAATCCCCTGTGCTAAGTTATGTTGAATATTTAGGGATTACTGAATTCTGAGGAGAGTTTTCCCATCACACACCCTCTGATCATTAGCTGCTCCATCCAGCCAGGGGTCCTCAGAACAAGGGGACATAGCTCATGTGTCCCCTGGCCCCAAATGTCACAGGCTCACACAGTCCAGTCAGCCGCTTGCTCACCTGTCCCCTTTATCTGGTCCTTCTGGAACAGGCACACCCAGAATGGCAGATCTCAGCATCAGGTAATCCCGGATGCTTGAGGGGATGAAGATGTAGCGCAGGTCCTGTAGGGGCATCATGCAAGGCCACCTTCAACTCCAGAGAAAAGTCCTCTGTCCCATCTCCCTACTGAAGCTTGTGAAGGGTCCCTTACCAAGCTGCGTTCCCACTGGGAGGTTCCTGGGTGGTTTCACTGAAAGGCTCACAGAGCTTTAATGTCCCTCCCCATAAGAGGTGACCCATGATTGCCACTCCCTTGAGGACTGGCTAGACACGTGACTAACACATAAAAACTTTCCTTGTGTTTTTTGATATTTGTTTTAAGACAGGGACTCATGTAGTTCAGGCTAGTCCCAAAACTCCCAACACAGCCAAGGAACTCTGGTCCTTTTGCCCCCGATCCTCCTACCAGAGTCTAAAACTAGAATATAGATGGCCAGAGAGCTGGCTCAGTGGTTGTGAGCACTTGATGCTCTCCCTGAGACCTGGATTGGGCTCCCAGCACCCATACGGTGGTTCATAGCTCCATGACAATCCAAAGTCCTTTGGCCTCTGCGAGTGTCAAGTATGCATATGGTACACAGACAGACGCACAGACAAGTTTCTAAGGCACCAGACACTGAACGCGCAGCTCTGGAAACAGAGCTCGGCCTGGTATCCACATCACTGATCCTGGTAGGTAGGCATCCTGCCCAGGAGCCAGGAACACTGGCTCCCTAGGCTCAGTCCAGAGAGTTGAGAACAGAGGGTGCCGAGTCCTCCTCCCCACTTCCTGGATGTCAGATGACTCCAGCATTTTGGATCCTCAGGCAAAATACACTCGGTCTTGAAGACTCAGTCATAAGAAGTTCATGGTTCCCTTGCTCCACCTGGATTGCTCAATCTGGGGAAGGGTCTTGTCGTGAGGACTCTTGAGGGATTTCCAGAAGAGCCCAGGTGGAAGGCCTGGCTTTCCTGTGACACCCCACTCCCTCCCCGCTTTTGGAGGAAAGCAGTTTACTGCTGGAGAGGGCTTGAGAGGACCAATCCCTAGGCCACTCCCAAATTCCTGACACTGACTTGGGATGATAAAACGGGTCGACGTACTCCCACAGAGACGCCATGACTGTGTTTCTGGTCTCTCACAAACTAAAAGCTTCCACAGTGGCAACTCAGTTTATGCCGAGGACAGTTCTGAATGTCCTGAGCAGAGGTAGACACGTCTAGAAACATGGCCCATCCCTTTCTAGGCCCTTACGGAGATCTCTCTCACTCTGAATGTGGCACCCAGAGAGATCAGGGCAGAAAGTATGTATTACGGCCAGTGAGTGTGGAGGGAAGATGCAGGGCAGAGAGTTTCAAGGCTGGCTCTGGCATGTGGGACTCAGCCTCTGTGCCTCAGTTTCCTACACGAAGCTCTGGTGAGGGTTCAAGAGGACCCATATCAGTCTTTGGGGGTAGTCTGGGGGCATGGAAACATCTCCAGAGGGCCTACATCTGAGTAATTCCAATTGAATGCTTTGGACATGTTCCCAACACCCCCTGCACTCCTCTCTGACAGTCTTATTGTATAGACCTGGCTGACCTGGATCTTGCTACGTAGATCAGGCTGGCCTCAAAAATCACACAGATCTACTTGCCCCTGCCCTCTAAGTGCTGTGACTAATGGTGCAGAGTACCCTGCTTGGCAAACCTCTCACTTGCCCTTAACTCTGCCACCGGAAAACAGAGATGATGATTTCACAGGCACTGACAGTGATACTTAGCTCCCTGCCCTCTAACACTCCATGCTCTATAACCCTGAACAGAGGAGGTACCCGATAAATGCCCTCGAGCTGTGAGTAGATAAGCAACTCTGAGGTGGGCACTCTAGGTTTGAACCTTGGGCTGTCTGCTGACTTGCCTCCAGAAGGATACTGAGGCTTCAGTCTCCTCCCCAGTGAAGTGGGGTTCACAGAGTGCCCGTTTATATTCAGTAAATATTAACCCCTTCTGGGATTCCCATGCCTCAGAGGCAGCCCCGAGCCAATAGAAAGAACAGGGAAGTGTCCAGCAGATCTGCCTGCCTTTGGTTATACTGTCTACCTCAGGTGGCCAAGATCTTTCTACTTTTTCTTTTCCTTCCTTCCTTCCTTCCTCCCTTCCTTCCTTTCTTCCTTCCTTTCTTCCTTCCTCCCTTCCTTCCTTCTTCTTTTCTTCCTTTATTTTTTGGTTTTTGTTTTGTTTTTGAGTCAAGGTCTCTCTATGTAGCCCTGGATATCCCAGAACTCACTATGTAGATCAGGATGGTCTTAGACTCACAAAGATCTGCCTGCCTCTGCCTTGGGCATACTGGGATGGAAGGAGTGTGCCTTTGGCCACCCAGATGGTGGCCAAGATCTTAACGCTACCCAGCCATCCACTGGACAGAGTCTGTGAACCCCAAAGCCCTCCTCATACAAGGGTTCCTAAGAAGACAGTGCCCACCACCGTCAGCCACCATGGTTCATCCATTGCTGGCCTCACCTGCCCTTGCGGCACAGAGGTGAAGCCCAGTTTGGAGTAGGAGATGAGCGAGTTCTTCATGGTGTTCACGGTGAAACCGTAGAAGGAGGTCTTAGTGCCCACGTCGAGCTCAAAGCCTTTGGTTATGGCGCCATTGAGTCTGGCCCCAGCAGAAACCTATCAGTGTCTTTGTGGGAACACCACACTGGCTGGCTGACTTCCACCTCCACGGCCCTGTGTCACTAGTCCCCATCCCTCTGGTTTGTACTGCCCCCTTGCCCATGAGAATATCTGTTTGGGGGTCTAGCCTGATCTTCACCTCTTGGGTCCTTAAGGGATGCTCTCTTTACACAGAGCACCTGCGTTCTGACTTCAGGATTGGCTGGTACCTGGCTTAGACCAGCAGCTCTCAACCTTCCTGATGTGTTGACGCTTTAATGCGGCTCCCTCATGCCGTGGGGACCCCCCCCCACCGTAAAATTTTCACCACTACTTCCTGACTGTAATTTTGTCACTCTTATGAATCGTAACACTAATATCTGTGTTCTCCGATAGTCTTAGGTGACTCCTGTGACAAGGCTCTTTGACCCCCTGCCCCAAGGGGTCACGACCCACAGGTTGACCATCCTAACTGCTGAGCCGCCTTGGGCTGGCAGCCACCTTGGCCCCGGTCTCTGGGCAGATGTTCCCTCAGGGCTAGCAGAATGAGGGCTGACCACCCAGCTCCCCGGCCCCTGTCCTCATTACCTGAAGACATAGTCGTGCGCATCGATTTTCTGACCCTGCCGGGACCCATTCAGAATTCCTCCATTACCCACCACGGCACAGCTGATACAGCTCAGGGGTAGTTTCCCGGAAGCACCAAACAGCTCTGCGCTCTCCGGGTCCTTCAGAAGTGTCAGGGTAGAGGCAATGACTGTGGGCAAGGGGGAGCCATGAGGAGCAAGCCGTCCCTTGGCTTGGGACCTGTGTTACGGAGACAGTCCTAGGGAGCACAGGGACAATGTGGGCAGTGCATGTGTGTAGTGGGGATAGAGAAAGGTTGCGGGAAGCTTAGGAGGCTTGAATATCTAGAATAACTGGTTTTCTAGGACTGGGTACACTCCAAAAGAAAAGAATTCAAGGCATGGGGGTGGGCCCGACGGTGGTGGTTGATGTCAGCGGCTACAGTGGTATCACGAAGGCCCTTAAACCTCTGATGTCAGACTACCACTCAACACTGGTCATTCCCCATGCTAGGGAGACCCCGAGGGAGTGAGGGTGACTGAGCGAGGGAATCCCAACTTAGTCCTGGCTGCTTGGATGAAGGAGGAAAGGGAAGGCAGGGGTCATGCACGGAAGAGCCCACAAGGCTTTCCAGTGATACTGTGAAGGCAGCCAGGGTTGGGATACAGAAGGACCCACAGTGGGAAGAAGGGGCTGGCTGAGGGAGAAGGTAGGGGAGAGGCAACAGGTAGCAGGTTACCTTTACGGGAGAGCCCCTGCCATCCGTAGGGGACTTTGTGCTGACTCAGATTATCCCACAGCTCTTGAGTGAAGAGGCCATCCCACAGAAGCACTGGGGTGGAGAGGTCAAACAGGCCCCGGAAGCGATGGTCCTTCTGAATGGCCAGGGATAGCGAGTGTTGGCAGGATCGGCTCTGGGAAGGAGGAAGAGGAGAGGGCTAAACCCATAGGTATGGGCCGAGAGTGTATCTCCCTGGGAGCCTACAGACCTCACTGGAGAGTTCAGGAGGGTGAGTTTCCCTCATCCCTCTAGATGGGGCCATCTCTGAATCTTTCTGCTGAGATTGCCCGTGACCCAGCAGCCTGATAGGGACAGGGAACGTTCTGGATTTAGCCTGGTCAGCCAGCCCTTCCTTGCATCAGCAGATCTGGCTTCATATTCCTTCACATCCACGTAGGCAAACTTTGGGTTCTCTGCAACCAGTGAATCAGTGGATTCAAGCCTGGTAGGGGATTGTCCGATCCCAGTCCTACCTCCTGCTGGGAAGGATTAGGGTTACAGCTGCCCGCCATCCCCTGGCTTCCTGTGAGAACCTTAAACAACATGGCCTGATGTGCCATTCGGATAACTTTGTCCCCAGTTGGTGGAGCCAACCACCGAGAGCATTTGGACCACAAGAGCTCTGTCCTTTATCGGTTAACCCCGCAGACGCACGCACTAATAGTTTGATGGCAGCCCGGCATGGTGACACAGATCTTTAATCCCAACATTCCGGAAGCAGAGGCCAGGAGGATCTCTGCCAGTTTTAGGCTAGCCTAGTCTAAATATGGAATTCTAGGATAGCCAGGGCTACATAGAGAGACCATGTCTCAAGACACCAATACTACTAAAACTAATGATAAAAATTTGATGACATCATCGGGAGATGGTGGAAACTTCTCAGTCGAGGCCTTGCTGGAGGACGTTGGTCACTACACGTTTCGGGGGATCTATCTTGTCCCAGGGTCCCCTTGTGTCCTCCTACCATGCTTACTGGCTGCCACGATACAACTGGCTCTGTCATCTGCCATCTCCCATGATGCTTTGCCTTTAGAAACAACCTATCTAAGTGCCCACGAAACCGCGAGCCAATGTAACTTTTCTTCCTTTGAGGTTGTTCTCTCAACAGTCTGTCACATCCACGGAAAACCTAGTACATCTACCTTGTGTGGAAATAAGATATTTGTGGATGCCACGAGAATAAGGCCTTAGGGGCATAGGCTAGCCCTAAATCTACTACCCAGGCTCCTGTGTGGAGATGGAGTGATACCAAGCCAAGCCAAAGATAGAAGCAGACTAGGGCGGTTTGAGAACCTCTGAATGTAAGGTCCCCTGGTGTGTCCTCTGGCTTTCAGAACCAGTGGAGAGTTGATTTCTAGTGGTGGTGGTGGGGGTTGTTTTGTTTTGGTTTGCTTGGCTTTGTTTGTTCTTTTGCTAATGGTATATTTGCATGTGTTTTCACATCCTAGAGCCGTGGTCCCACAGACAGCTACAGGCCTCAAATCACCCCTGGAGTTGGAGTTCCAGGAGGTTAGGAGTGAGCTATCTGATAAAGGTACTGGAGACCAAACTTTGGGGGGTGGCGGTGGCAGGGAGAAAGCAGAATCCCCTCACAGTCCCAAACTGTTGTTTTAAGTCACCTGGCCTGCGCCCCCAGTTGTGGGAGCCGCAGGAAACAGGACCTCACTTCTGCACTCAGGGCCCTGCAGGAAAGTAGGGTTTTTAGCCGGCTCCGAAGTATCCAGTCTCAGCCTGGATGTGGGGGTAAGACTGGGCTCTGCTACATCTGAATAAGCTTCTTTGTTAAGCCCCTGATCAAAGGACAGGGCAGGAAATGGTCGTACAGTGGTTTCTGCTATCAAGCAACACATGAGCATCCCACACTGTGCAGAGAGGATGCAATTCAACCCACAACGCATGTGGGGGGAGACGTGAGGATGAGGGGCGTGACGCTGAGAACGTTGTCAGTGGTGCATTAAACCAGAGGCAGACACGGATGTTAGAAAGCCACACTTGTGATCCACAGCTGAGGAATACACGACTTTGGCCTAAACCATGACACCCTTCCTTGGGAAGACTGGAGGTTTGCTTGTGGACAGCGGCGTCTCGGGGTGGGTGTAAGCTCTCAGTAAGGGTCAGCAGAGTGGCAGAAAGGGGTTGCCTGGCATCAGAAGGGACGATGCAAGTGGGTGATCCCTGACACAGGGAGACAGCTGATTTTGTATAGTCCCGCGTGGTGCAGTGTGTCTGGTACATTTATCTAGCTATCCTGCACCGTCCTCACCAACAGATGATAAACCAGGCACACTCCAGCTCAGAGGAAGTCCTTGGTCTAAGCCATCAGTAAATCCCTCTTTCTGATCCACGCTGTGGGAGTTTGTGGCTTCCTTTCCATCAATAACTCCCCAATAAAAGACCTTCTATGCAACCCAAGGTGTGTCTGCCTGTCTTTCTTTGGTCTCTAGGTACCTACCTCATGCATTAAGATGGGCTTGTCCCCATTTTAGAGTGCCTTGCTACCTGTGTTCAAAAGTCACTACCGATGTCTGTTTTAAACTAGCTGAGACTACACATCAATTAGCACCAAGCAGAAAACCTGTTGGAAATTTCAAACTGGCCTGGCCCAAGCTCTCAAGACAGCTAAAGCCTCTTCAGCTGCTTACCACGTGCCCTGGACCTGTTCCGAATACGGCTCTCCCTCATCACCTGCCCGGAACCACTTGTGCTGTCTCCTAATGACCGGTCTATCATCACTGACCTCTTGAACACAAGGGCATCTTTTCTCCCTGAACCACCCAAACCTCAGTGAACTCATCCAAGTCCAGTCTCCTAGGCACTGAAAGCTGTGCGGAAGCCTGACTGAATCCAGAAAAGAAACAAGCATTCCCCAGTTCAACCAGTATGGGGAGCTGGGAAGGCTGTATATTATCCAGTATCCGGCCAGTCCTGGGGTCAGATCAGAACTCTCATCCGGGTGGCACCGATTACTGCTGAGTGGGTCTGGGTAAAGCATCTAACTGCTCTGTGCCTCAGTTTCCCCTGTAGAATAGCTCAGCACTATTTACCGCTTTCCTGAACCTTGAGAAAGAAACGGCACATCAGGTATCCGGCTTAGGGTATTGGACCAGAGTCCCTAAGACCCTTGAAGCAAACACGGGGCGTTTCCCAGATGGTGACTACTCTTCAGTGAGCGAGCAAACTGTGACTTATAAGTAGTTTTTAGAGAAATAGAGTAAAGAATCCATTCAACACAAAGATACAGCTTTAAGGAGCTGGAATGATGGCTGGGTGGGTACGAGTGTATTGCTTTTACAGCTTTTACAGAGGACCAGGGTACGGTTCCCCGAGTCCCCTCTGGATGACAGGTAACTGCCTGTAATCCCAGTTCTAGTGGATCCTACATTTTTTTGTATATCTGTACACACCTGGTGCATGTGCACACACACAAGCAAGCACATATACACTACTAAGGGCAAATATTAGCAAATTAACAAAAATAAGATTAATTTTTAAAAAGGGAGATAATTTAAAGGTCCTCGAGTGATGATGACTCAGCGGTGAAGGACATTTACTGCTCTTGCAGAAGACCTGAGTTCAGTTCCCGGCACCCACCCATGACTGCCTGTAACTCCAGCTCCTGTGGGTTCTGCTGCCTGTATCCTCTGTAACACGTGTACTCACACACACATACACGCACAAACGCACACGTGTGCACACACACATACACACACAGTTAAAATAAGGACACAAGACTCCCGAGAACGTTCCAGCTGACTACAGCCCGGGGGTACTAATCTACCCGCTATTTTCTGCTGGGTTACAAGAAACACTAGTGGTCGGATCTAAGATGTCTTGAGAAGATGTTTACCTCTATGCGGCTGGAAGTACAAACAGATCATACCCAGAAGCCTCAGGAATGTCTTGTTTGTTTTCTCCTCGTCTCCTCCCCTCCCAGCTAGAACACGCTCAGACTGCCCCAGAGTGGTAGATCACTGTACCTTTCTGTTTTCCGAATTCGGTGCCTTGGGCTCAAAGAATGCTCTAGGCGTCGTGGTGCTCCTGTGGGGAAAGGCAGAGGTAAAGTGAGGGTCCACCCAGCACCTTAGAAGCTTCTAGACTGATCTCCTCAACTTTGAGACCGACCAAACACCAGGGTTCCCAAGATGTTTCTTTGATCTTTGTTCTGGACCATGGCTCCCTCTTTGGATGTACATTCACATTCTGGATGTGCTCACATTCTGGCCAGCCCCAGAAACCAAGAGACCAAGTGAGTCTCTCGGCAAGGGGCAGAAATGTGGGGTTTATAGGAAATGTGGGGTGGTTAAAATATGAAAACGTAAAACAGGAAATTGTATCTGAGAGGTCTCCTTCCAGAACCCCAGGGGTGAGTGTAGCAGTAAATGCCTTAACTTGACTATTTAGGAGATGGGGGCAAAAGGATCAAGAGTTCAAGGCCACCCTCTACTATTTAGGTTTGAATGGAGGGTGAGCGGGTGGCACAGAAGCCTGGGGAACAGTCCTTGGGACTGAGAGGCCATGGTGTCTTGCTCCTCCAGTGGAGTCTGTTCACTGGTGCGTGTGAATCTCGGTTTTGGCCTCTGTACAACAGTACCTGGATCACCTGGTTGTTGGAAGGGGCCCAAGAGTACAGCTAAATTACCCAACGTGAGAAGGCCTTCTAAATGCCAGCCATTGTCCGTAAGGGAGAAAGACGAGGGATCTCCTATCTCTCTATCAGTCTCTTCTAAAGGGATGCAAGAGGGACAGGGACGCTCACAAGTCCTGGGCACTATGATACCTCAGGGCAGAGGGGGAGAGCAGAGGGAGCCTGTTCAGAGGACGGTGGCCAGATGCTCCACTCCTTTATTACCCCAGCAGCATCCCGGAGGACTTGGGACCTGCAGTTTTGCCTGGGAAACAAAGGTCTCCTGTTAGTCCGGAGCTGGCTGAGCCAGTGTGGAGCCTGGGATCCATGCCACCCTTTGGTTTCCCAGGTTTCTAGTAAGATCCTGGAGGGACATGGGATGATCCCTTCTCGCTCCCCCCCCCCGCCCCTCCTCCACCAGCCAGATGTCCACCCCTATAATCCTATAGCTCCTCCCTCCTCTAAGGAGGCCCTGTAGAGCCCTGCCGGTCCTGAGGTGCTGATGGAGTCCAAGCTCGCTTTTCTACCCTCCCCCCACCCTGTAGTAACTCTTGTCAGGCAGCAGGCCTTGGGACTCCAAAGGGAAACTGTCATGGGGTATTGAGAATGGGGACTCTCCAGAACCCTGGTCCCTCACCCAAGGCCTCATGGTACTTCCCAGCTTCGCTGGGTTTGGTGACTTCATAGCCCTCTCTCAGAAATCTATATTCTTCCTGCTGCCTAGGGCTCCTTAAAGGGAGGTAGGCACCGTACCCCTCTGTGAAGACTTTGCAGCCTTAGAAATAAGCACAGAAACACATGTTTTAATAAAACCAAAGGTGCCCATCAGAGATGGTGGCACCTGCTGTAATTCTAACGCTCTAGAGACAGAAGCAGAAGGATCACGAGTTCAAGGCCACCCTCAGCTATGAAGCAAGTTTGAGGCCAGTTTGAGTTTTCTGAGCTACTTACTGTCTCACAACAAAGGAACAAAGTAAGCCCAAATATATCCGGCCTAACTTAAAAAGTAAGCACGGAGCGTGTACACGTGTGCTGTGTGTGCATGGGTTCATTCATCTGCGTGTATGGACGGACACTAGGGAGGTCGTGTGGAGGTCACAGGAACACTCCAGCACCCTGGGCAGCAAGGGTGTAAGGGTCCAGTGATGGGGGAGGGGGTGTGCTGTGAGACACTGTCTTCCGGCAGGTCATGGCCACTGCCGTCCTGAACCAAAGCTGTTGCAGCTCACTGCCTGCCCTGAGCCCGCTTGAGTTGTGGCCCCACTGGTGAGCCCAGCAGGCTCCCAAAGACAGTTCCACACCCATGCCCACGCAGATCCCCGAAGAAACTCAGCAGTTCATAAAACGAAGCAAAAAAAAAAAAAAAAAAAAATCAAAGGGGCTTACTTGTAGAGAATAAAGGAGTGCTGGTGGACTGGTAGGAGTGAGTGGGAGACAAGAGGGGGAGGGGAGGGGAAAGTCATTAGAATACATTATATACAAGAACAAAATTTTCTTTCTTTCTTTTTTAAATTCCTTGGTTTTTCAAGACAAGGTTTCTTCTTCGTGTAGCCCTGGCTGTCCTGGAGCTCACTCTGCAGACCAGGCTGGCCTGGAACTCAGAGATCTGCCTGCCTCTGCCTTCTCACCACGGCCCTGATGATGTATGGAAATTTCAAAGAACAAGTTTAATTTTAAAACACTGAGCTACAAAAAGTTCCCAGATGGGAGAATTCTCTGGAACCAGAGTCTTGTGAATAGAGGACTAGATCCCCCTAAGGTGCAATGTGCCCCAGGCTCAGCCATTCTCCTATCTGATGTCATTCACAGTCCTGCTCACAGGAAGGACGCTCAGCCTCGGGCCATACTCAGAAAGCCATCTACCTTGCTGGACTACCTACCTGCTGCCTACAGCCAGGCTGAGCCCTCACCAGCCCCTTCTCCCTCACACCCGGGCTTTACTGTAGCGAAGGAACACCATCATAAACAAGGGAAAGGGTGGGCTTTTGATTTATAGCAGATTTTGTCAGGTTGTTGTTGTCTTAGTTCTAGTACTGGGGACCGAACCCCAAGACTTCATGCATGGAAGACAAGCGCTCTACCAGCTGAACTCCATCCCCAGCCCCCAAGTCAGATTCTGAAAGGAAGAAAGAGATCTCTTGAGAAGGAAAAAGGTTTTGCCAGAGTGCACTGAGGAGAGAGTGCACCTCGGGGCTTTTACCCCATTCACAAAGAACTACAGTCAACTCCGCTGAGAGAGAGCGGGAGAGACAGGAAAGGGCACGCCAGCTGGTTAGCCAATACCAAGTGGTCAGCCCTGAAAACATATGTACAAATAACATCATACAGACTGAGCAGGCTATAGTTGGGATTATATATGTCTGTGTGTATTATGTATATGCGTGTATACATGCATGTATATGTATATATATGCACATGTATATATGTATTATATATGTATATATGTTGTTTTGCATCTGATGTGTGTGCCCTTCAGCCAGACACTAAATACCCATTTTGGTCTCATGTCAGCAAGGTTTGCTCAGGAGTGTGCAAAGGTGCTAGGAGGACTCGGGCAGGCTGCTGAGGTCTCTGCCTGCTACTCTGTGCGTTCTTCTGGTCCCCCAAGCCCAGATATGGTTTGGTTTACCTCTCCGAAAGAAAGCGGAAACCCTTTGGAGGCTCCCTCAGTCAGCCAGGTGGAAGGCTCAGAACCAGTTCTGTGCTGTTCCAGATGGAGCTCGCCTTCCCCCAGGGCCATACCCAGATGCAGCTTAGCAAAGTAACTACTCAAATAATAAACAAAGATAAAAGGGAGCCAGATGCAAGTAGGCCGGAGCTCAGAGCCTGGAGTGAGCGGAGCAGGAGTTTGGCCACCTGAAGAGTAGGATAAAGTTGGAAAACAGGGGACTTGAGTCCCTACTCTAAAAGTGGATCCAGGAAGAAAGTGGTAACAGGAAGCCTCCCAATTAGGCCTGGGCAAAATTCACCAAAGACTCCAGGGTCGCCAGCGAGCTCCAGGCAGGGCAAAGGCCCAGAGTTCCAGAGGCAGCACGAGATTAAGGTGGCAAAAGGCGTGTCGCCGCTGCGAGTCACTCCACCGTGTCCGCGGGCGTCCGGAGAGCTGGGAGCGCGCGTGCCCTCCCCGCGCCCTGGGCGCAGCGCCCCGCAGCGCTTACCTGGCGGGAACCTGGGTCTCCGGGGACCCCTGCCCCGCCGAGGAGTACAGCATGAAGAGAATCCCAGAGCTGGTGGCGACGAGCAGCAACATTCGAAAGAGCCAGCGGCGCGGGAGGTCCATGCCAGCCTGGCCGGGGTGCGCCCCGTCTCCCGCCCTGCGCACTGAGGCCCGGAGCGGAGAGGATGGTCCCTGTGGGACGCGCGGAGGCGGCCGCCCTGATCTGCCCCGCCCTGCTCACGGGCCGGCCGTAGCGCGCCTCCGGGTCCTGCAGCTCCCCCCTGTGTCTTCGCCAGGCCTGAGGTCGCCGTAACTCCAGAGACGGAGCGTCACTAGGGCGGCCCCGCGAAAGGCCGTCGTGCAGCTACTGGTGGCTGGAGCCGGGAGCGCTGTTCCAGGGCTGCCCTCCAGGGACTTCGATGGCGGTCACCCCTGAGGCTGCTCTCCAAGGACAGCCACACCCCGGACGTACCTATTCCAGAATTGGGCAGGGATGTTCGGTTCTCACCGTCCAGGGCTAGCATGTGCAATGAAGGGTAGGAAGGGCACGAAGAGACAAACTGACTGAGCACCGTGCGCTTAGGGACGCCCACTTCAGGTTTCTGGACCAGAAGCGGGTTGCTGGCAGCTGTGAAGCAACCTGTCCGGCTCCCTCACAGAGGACTTGATAGGTTAAGGCTCTATTCAAAGGATGGAAAGAAGCCCCTTAGCTTAGATTTGGGGTTATAGGTGGAGGGTTCAGGTAGGGAGCCTGCCGGCCGTGGGGTGCACCGAGGGACTTAGGCGGTCATCTCTTTGTTTGGTGACTACCCATTGAGATGGAGGACGTCATGTAGGGAGCCCACGGTGATGGTTGTTACTGCTCTGTTTGGCAACATGCGAGAAAGGCCAGCTCTCTCCATCCAGTGCCCAGACTTGGCCTGAGAGGCAGAGAGACACTGAGTGGGAAAGATGGAACAGGACATCAGCGTCACCGGGGGGCTGGGGCAACTGGACTGCTTCTTGGAAGCAGAGCCTTTTCTGTCTGTGAACCATCCAGGAGGTGGTGTGTTCTTCAGTAAGCCGCGCTTTAGGCCCCAGAGCCAAGAGTCTGGGGGGTTGGGGGTGGGGTGAACCTAAGCTTTAACCTGGTCTGATAGCTGAGAAAATTGGGGTCCACCAATTGGTATCTGCCTGATGTTAGGCTTCCTAGACCCTTGGGTCTGTGGATAAGAGTAGCTCTTCAAAGTCTTCTGCCTAGTCCTATGTGGACCAGGACGGAGTCCCTGGAGTGTAGTCATCAAGTCAAGAGCGGCTGGGAGTGCTTCGGTGCTAACGGCCAGGGCTATGAATTTGTGGTTTCAAGGTTTGTTTTATTTTATGTGTCTATATGTATGTTGGTGTGCAAGCACACGTATGGAGGCCAGAGGCCAATTTGTGTGGAAGATCTGGTCTCTCCTCCTACCATGTCTGTCCCAGGAATCGAACTCAGATCCTTAGACTTCGAGGCAAGCACCTTTATCTGCTGAGCCATTTTCTTGACTCCCTGATTTCAAGTTTTCCCTTTGAATCTTTGTGCTCTTCTTTTGTCAAAACTGCTGTTACTTGGCCCCATACAATTCCTGGGGGACGCTCTGTGTCCTCCTCGGTGGGAGTTGACCCCTATCCACGTTAACGATGTAGGTCTACCTTTTTTTTTTTTGGGGGTGTGTGTGTGTATGTCCCAAACCAAAGCCTCCAGCTGTCCTCCACAGTCCTCACTCCCCCCCCATCCAGTCTCTCAAGCCCCTGCAATCTCTCCCAACACCTCAAGAGCTTTCTTTTTCCGGGTCATAATCTCTGTTGCTGTCTCAGCAGCACGCAAATCCACTTGTGGGCTTGGCTTTCCGCCCAGCCAAACTCCAACACAGACTCAAGCTTGGATCTGCGCTACGGGGCTCCCTGCCCCCGCCCACCCACTCATTCCAAAGCGGAACGGAACCACCAGAAACCCAGCTCAGCTCACTTCTTGCCAGCCATTGTCCAAGCATTGGTTGACGTCAGCTCCTGTTGTGCTTCCCGGTGACTCGGGAACATCACATCAAGTCCTCTCTTGTCTCCGCCATACTTCTGAGGAAGGAAGATCACCGGAAGTGAGCATGGGGGCTGGGGATTTAGCTCAGTCGGTAGCATGCAAGCCTAGCATTCATGAAGCTCTGTGTCAGTCCCCAGCACTACGTACATCAGTTCGGTAGCATACGCCTATACTTTTTTTTTTTTTTTTCTTTTCCTTTTTTTTTTTCGAGCTGGGGACCGAACCCAGGGCCTTGCGCTTGCTAGGCAAGCGCTCTACCACTGAGCTAAATCCCCAACCCCATACGCCTATACTCTTAGCAGGGTAAGGCAAGAAGATTAGATGTTCAATGTCATCCTTGCCTATTTAGAGAGTTCGAGGCCAGTCTGGGATACATGAGACTCCGGCCAACGGTTACTGCTAACTGTTAACACGACACAAAGGAAAGCGTCTGGATGGGACCTTGCCTCGATCCAGGTCGATTTTTTTTTTTTTCTTTGTTCACCCTTTTTTTTTTTTTTTTTTTTTTGGTTCTTTTTTTTTGGAGCTGGGGACCCAACCCAGGGCCTTGTGCTTCCTGGCAAGCGCTCTACCACTGAGCTAAATCCCCAACCCCTCTTTTCTTTTTCTTTTTTTGAGGCAAGGGCTGCCCATGTAGCCCTGGCTTGCCTGTGTAGCCCAGCCTGACCTTGATTTGGCCTGCGTGAGTTCATCTCTCAGACTAGCTATTTCAGGTTCCGTGGCTTCCGTGCGGTGCTGTGCCACAACCTGGACTGGAAGGAAGGTGAATAAACACTTTTCTCCTTGACCTTACTTTTGCCGGGGTAGTTTATCATAGCGAAGGCATGGCACTCAGATGCCCCGTGTCAAAAACCAAGCAAATACAGACCAAAACCTCTGGTGGGGTGGCACACACCTTTAATCTCAGAGCTGGAAGGCGGAGACAGGCAGATCTGAGAGCTGAAGGCCAGTCTGGTGTACAGAATGAGTTCCAGGACAGCCATGGTTGCCTAGTTAGACCCTGTCTCAAAAACAAAAGCGCAAACCTGTTTTTTGGGGGTTTTTTTTGGTTCTTTTTTTTCGGAGCTGGGGACCGAACCCAGGGCCTTGCGCTTCCTAGGCAAGCGCTCTACCACTGAGCTAAATCCCCAACCCCAGCACAAACCTGTTTTAACTAGCATGCCCCTCACCACTGTTGGAACTGCAAAGGCCTTGAGATGTTTCCCTGTGGTCAGGAGACAGGTCAGCCACAGGCACAGGTTCAAGACTCGGGTCAAGAAGATACGGCTCCTGGATGAGAGTGCCATTTTGGCAAAGTAAGCAATATGGCCTCATGCTTGGTCTTGTCTCATCCTGCAAGCCCGCAGGGATGAGGCAGGGAGGTAAAGGGCCTGCAGCACAGCCAGAGAACTCTGTACCGAGGGAAAGGAAGCATACTGAGTGAAGGGCCAGCTTCAAGCACAGTCGCATTTCCTGGACAGAGAGAACTTGATTACCCTCGACAGGACAAAATGTGTCCCCTGCTCCAGAGGAAGGCACCGTCTTCATCCTCCTAGGTTGCTTACTGACTAGACAGGTTGGAACAAAAGGGTGAATGTGTCTGTCCTCAAAGGTGTGACTAACGGCTCAGAATTGTCTTCCCACACAGCTCACACCTGTGCTGTGGCATCCAGGCTCTGACATCCGGTCCCGTCCCCCGCTGCACGGTCCTCCCATGAGTCAGGTTTTGCTTTAGCAGCCATTCCTCCTCCCCACAACCCCGCTGCGGAGTCCTGACTGATCCCGTTCATAAATGCAGGGACACGGAGCCGGCTCAATGAGTAAAGGTGTTGGCTGCCAAGTCTCGAGTTCAATTCCTGTGACCCACAGCGTGGGAGGAGAGAGCCGACTCGACAGCCACCCAGTCTAGCCGTGGCATTGTATAGATGTGCGTACATATACACTAAATGTGGTGATGACCATGATAGCATCTTCAAGCGACGTCGCATCCTCAAAGGCTAAAGGGCAGACAGCACACTGTTCAGCGGGTTCTTACCCTGTTTCTTCCCAGTCCGTCCTGTGTCCTCTCCTCTCGGAAGCTGCCTTCCACGGCTGCAGTGTCACTGTGGCTGAGCCACCATTCCCAGTGTTCTCTGGGTGTCACCGTGGCTGAGCATCTGCCTGTGAATTCAACTCGTAATCTCATAATCTCTCCTTGGAATGCTTTCCTCTCGGGAAGCTAACAGCCAGCGCTTTGTTGGCCTGCGAGTCCGTCTGTCTCTATCTCTGTCCTATCAGCAGCTCATTTGCTTAGCTTCAAAGGGGCGCCCTGGAAACCGGAGCTGCTGCTGCTGCTGCTCTTTTGGCTTTTCAAGATAGGGTCTTCTCTGTGTGGCCCCGGCTGTCCTGGGACTCACTCTGTAGACCAGGCTGGCTTCAAACTCAGAGATCCATCAACCTCTGCCTCCCAGTACTGGGACTAAAGGTGTGCACCGTGCACCTCCTAACTAAGCTTTTTTTTTTTTTTTTTTTGGAGCTGGGGACTGAACCCAGGGCCTTGCGCTTGCTAGGCAAGTGCTCTACCACTGAGCTAAATCCCCAACCCCTAACTAAGCTTTTTATTTTACATGCGTGGATTATGTACTTGCCTCTATGTTGTCTGGGCACCAGTTGCATGCCCGGTGCCTGCAGAGGTCAGACAGGAGTGTTGGATCCCCGGGACTGAAGTTAGGGACCAGTGTGAGCTGCCAAGTGCTTTCAGGGAGTCAAACTCTGGTCATCTGTTGTCTGGAAGAGCAGTCAGTGCTTTTAACTGCTAAGCCATCTCTCCAGCCCTACCCGAGCTTCTTTAGAACCACCTCCGCTTTCCCACAAGCCCCTCTGCCTGCCCCTCTGTCTCTTTTAACAGCTGCCTCTGTGACCTCAGTTGCCAGCCTGGAGCCACACTTGAAGCTTCTCTTTCCTTCACGCTAATGCAAACAAGGCTGAATCATTGGACAAGTTGAGGCCGTTTTATTTTCCTGTAATCAAATGCTAGGCGGGTGGGTGTTACTGTTTGGGTTTTCATAGTTCTTCTGTCTTTCTCTTGCAACAGTTTCTCTATGTCTGGCTGAGTTTTCGTTTTTGTTGTTTTTTTTTTTTTTTTTTAAACTTTGGCCTATTTATAATTTTTTTAAAGATTTATTTATTTTATATGTGAGTACACTGTTGCTCTCTTCAGACACACCAGAAGAGAGCATCGGATCCCGTTACAGATGGTTGTGAGCCACCATGTGGTTGCTGGGAATTGAACTCAGGACCTCTGGAAGAGCAGTCAGTGCTCTTAACCACTGAGCCGTCTCTCCAGCCCTATTTGTAATTTTTAAAGGTATATTAATTACAAATTTCAAAAGCAATGGGGATCCCAACAGTGCCACAGCCATAGAGTGGAATATTATGCAGTCTTAAAGGCAAAGTTTGGGGCTAGAGAGACGGCTCAGAGGCTAAGGGCGTGTTCCAGTCCCAGCACTGGGTGGCTGGAAAGTGCCTGTTACTCCAGCTCCGGCTCTGACACACTCATGTGCACATCCCCACACACAGATGCGCATACTTAAACATCGCCCCTGGCTTTTCCTGGCTTTTCAAGACACGGTTTCTCTGTGTAGCCCCGGCTGTCCTGGGACTCACTCTGTAGACCAGACTGGCCTTGAACTCAGAGATGCTCCTGCCTCTGTCTTCTCAGTGCTGGGATTAAAGGAGTGTGCCAGCTTAAAAAGAAATCTTTAGGAAGTAAAAAAATGGGGTGCTGGGGGAATGGCTCAACCCTTGCTGCTCTTGAAGAGGATTGGGGTTTTGTTTCTAGAACCCACGTCAGGCAGCTCATAATCTACCTCGATCCAGTTCCAGAGGATCAGACACCCTCTTTTAGCCTCAGAGGGCACAGTATGCATGCAGTGACCATACAACCAAATGGACACACAACGTACATATAAATAAAAATTACATACACACATACATACACTCTCACATACACATACACTCTCACATATACACTCTCACACACACACACACATATACTCTCACACACTCTCATACACATACACTCACACACTCTCACACATACACACACACACACAGACACACACTCTCACACACACACACACACACTCTCACACACACACACACACACACACTCACACACACACACACACACACACACACACACACACACACACTCACACTCACACACACACACACACACACATACACTCACACACACAGACACACACTCACACATACACACTCACACACACACACACACTCTCACACACTCACACACACACTCACCCCTCCCACAGACACACACTCTCACACACACACTCATACATCCCCATACACACGGAAAGCCTGACATCTGCTACAATATGAATGACATTGTGTGAAATAAGCCTGTCACAAAGAGCTCCACACCACGTGTAGGATACACTTATGTGAGAGTCAGAGTGTAGAATTAATGTTACTAGGTGTGGGGGAAAGGGAGATGGGGAGTCATTTCTTGGGCTCAGAGTTTTATTTTTTGCAAAATAAAGTGTTCCGAGTATTAGGCTACAATACTAATATATTTTTTAAAGGACTTATATATTTCATGTATGTGAGTACACTGTTGCTGTCTTCACACACACCAGAAGAGGGCATCGGGTCCCATTACAGATGGTTGCGAGCCACCATGCAGGTGTTGGGAATTGAACTCAGGACCTCTGGAAGAGCAGTCAGTGCTCCTAACCGCTGAGCCATCTCTCCAGCCCCTATAACACAAATATTAACATTAATGGGTTGTTTCCTAAAAAGGGTTGGGATTTATGTTCTGTGTGTTTTGCCACAGTTTGTTAAAAGGTGTTCGAGTGGAGCTGGAGGGATGGCCTAGAGGTTAGAGCACTTGCTGCTCTTACAGAGGACCTGAGTTTGATTCCCAGCACCCACACAGCAGCTAACAACTGTAAGTCCAGTTCCAGGGGATCTGATGCTCTCTCTGGTCTCCATGGACACTGCGTGCATGTGGTCCACAGATATGTGCAGACAAAACACTGATAAACATAAAGCAAAATAAAGCCTCAAAATATTAAAAATAAGATGTGTTGTGTGAAAGAAAGAGAATTGGGCCTGCATGTACATCTGTGTACCATGTGTATACCATGTGTACCACACATGTACCATTCATGTACCATATGTAAACCATGTATATACCACATATGTACCATGTATTACCAAGTGTGTACATGTATGTACCATGTGTGTACTATGTATGTACCATGCATGTACCACATATGTACCATGTATATACCACATATGTACCATGTATTACCAAGTGTATACATGTATGTACCACGTGTGTACCATGTATGTGCAATGTATGTACCACATATGTACCATGTATGTCTGGTGCTGGTTGGGGTCTGAAGAGGGGGTCAAACTGCCTGGGCCTAGAGTCAACATGTGGGAACTGAAATAAATCCCCTGGAGGAGCAATGAGTGCTCTTAAGTCAGCCATCTCCTGCCCTATTGAAGCATTTAAATTAAACTTCTGTTCACAAAAGTTCTTAGAAAGCTGCAGCTCTGAATGAGCCTTCGGCAAGTCTAGTTGATTGACTAGAACACTGTGATCATGGATAGTTGGGGTGTTGCAAGTCCAGGGGCAAATTTTCTTGGGCCAATTTTAGTCCCTCCCCACCCCCATACTCCCAACTCCCACCGCACCCCTGCTTCCTGGAACTGGCTTAGAACTGCTCCATGCCTGACCTAACGTCTTAGTGACCATTAAGTCAGTCTTCTGGAATGTACAAACAAAAACACGTTTGCCACTCAGCTGGAAGGCAAGGAATGCCAGGGCTTGAGGCCCCTGTTCCGCTGTTCCGCTCACCTGATGTTTCCACCGAGCCGTTGGAAAGTGCTTTGTTTATGACTGACTTACTTTGTTCAGTTACTATAAGAACTCAATGAAACCGCCTTCGTGATGAAACACAGATTGTTGGGTACCGTAAACCTGCGTTCCCGGGCCAATGCTACTCATATTTGACTTCAGAGTAAACTCTTATTGCCTTGGAGACAGCTGCAGGGCCATGTGCAGCAGCACACTTACTTCTGACCAGGGTAGGTGCAGTTGTCCTTTACCCAGTTTCCCCAGATACCGTCTTGAGAAAACACGCAGCATACTTGAAAGTAGGATTTTGAACTGGATGAGGTGAACATAAATCTGTTTCCTCTTATTGATGTCTGACAAGGCCATCCTCTGCTACATATGTAGCTGGAGACATGGGTCCCTCCATGTGTACTCTTTGGTTGATGGTTTAGTCCCTAGGAGCTCTGTGAGGGTTTGGTTGGTTGATATTGTTCTTCCCATGGGGTTGCAACCCCCTTCAGCTCCTTCAGTTCATTCTCTAACTCCTCCGTTGGGGACCCTGTGCTCAGTCCAATGGTTGGCTGTGAGCATCTGCCTCTGTATTTGTCAGGCTCTGGCAGAGAGGCCCTTGGTCCTAGGAAGGCTTGATGCCCCAGTGTAGGGAAATGCCAGGGCGGGGAGGTGGGAGTGGGTGGGTGGGTGGGGGAGCACCCTCATAGAAACAGGGGGAGGGAGGATGGGTTAGGGAATTTCCAGAGGGGAAACCAGGAAAGGGGATAACATTAATGGGGAACAAAATAAAAGGCTTATATAAGTCACAAAAAACAAAAAACAAAAAACAAAAAAACCCCAAAAAACCCTGTTTCCCTGGCTACTGGATTCCTCAGGCTGCCCTTTCAAAGTCATGCCCTCTTTCCCCCTGTCCTCACCTTCCACTTCCACTCCTCTCTCACCCCTGGCTAATCTTTATTTCTGTAATTCTGTCACTTCAAGAAAGCATCCATTCTCCAGCTTTTAAAAACCTTTTAAAATCATGTTATTAATCAGTTAGTTAATTTTGTGGTGGTCAGAGAACAACTTGCAGGAGTCCATTCTCTTGTTCTATGTGAGCCTCAAGGATGGAACCCCTGTTGTCAGCCTTGCTACCAGGTGGCTTTACCTGCAGAGCCATGTTGTGACCACCCCTCCCCCCAGTATAATTCTTTTTTTTTTTTTTTTTTTTCTTTTTTTCAGAGCTGAGGACTGAACCCAGGGCCTTGCGCTTGCTAGGCAAGCGCTCTACCACTGAGCTAAATCCCCAACCCCTGAGCACGTTTGTTTTTATTGGGTGCTGCAGGATATTTGATCACACTGTGAACCCCAAGAACAAAGGTGAATCAGAGAAAGATTTGATGCAATAGGATGTGCCCAACTCTCAGGAGAAGAGGGAGGAAGGGGAAGCCACTTGAGGGGAAGAGAAAGGAGGCAGTTTTCCTGGGACTGTTGTACAGAGACAGGGTGTGGAGAGAGAGAAGCTAGACACAGGTGAGAACAGAAGGAACCAGAGAATGAGAAGGAGACACAAGGTCAGGACAGATTGCCGGAGTTTTAGGCCAAGCAAAACAATTCAGGAGAAGCCCGGAGAAGCCACATTGAATCAGTCAGCTTGGAAAGGAATTTGAGTTAAACCAGCGAGCCAGAGCTCAGAGAGAACTAGAAAGGGTGAGTTTATTCAGCAGTAAGTCTCAGAGGCTGAAAACATTCTAGGCCTAGATTAGATTGTAAGGAGGCTAGAAGCTTCCAGGTCTAGGCCTAGGTTAGCAGGTGGGGGTAGTTAAGGCCTAGGTAAAGTGTTAAGGCTCAGGTAACTGTTGTCCGTCTGGCCTGCCATTTTGTGCCCTTTATTAATGTCATGAGGAAACTTCCTCAGATGTTGTTTCTGCTGAACATCCTGAACTAGGATGTTCTGTGTTTGGATGTCCTTGGACACCAATCATAACATGTCACTTAGAACTGTTTTGTGTAGTTAGCCACAGTAAGCTTGGACATGACCCAACCACCAGGCAGTATTTCCTGCACCTGGGTATGAGATTTTATTGTGTTTGCTTTTATAAGCTACCCTTGGATGAACCCCACCATAAGAGAGACATCTATTAGGGGTTGAGTAAATAAGTTCCCAAGACCTCCCTGGGAACCGATGTCCCAATTGGCAGAAGGAGCAGGTGCACGGGTAATTAACATCTTGGTTGGCAAGACATGTTGGGCAAGGCTCCCACTACAGTTGAATACCCCAAGTAATGGGAACAGGGTAAGTGAAGGACAAAGTCGTTTCTAAGGAAATCCCCTATCCCTAAATCCTGATTGGTGGGAGAGCTTGGCACAGATATTTATGACTCTTAGGCTTAAAAGCCCTATAGGATCTTAACTCAATGCCGCATAACCAACTTCCAAGTCTAGTCTGTGGCCCTGACCAATCAAGTCTTGGGGTGTGGCATTCAATGAATCATCCCTGTCAGGCTGAGATTGTGCGATGGATCCCCAGACCTCAATAGCAGTAAGCCTCTGAGATGATCATTACATCGGGCGATTAAAAGTTACTTTTACTTTTGGGGAGTGTTACTTTTCTTTGTTATTTTTATTTGAGGGCTTTATTGTTGTTGCTGTAGGGACAAGGGACAGGGTGGCTGTGTATTGAAGGATGACTTTAAACTTCTAATCTTCCTGCTCCTCCTTCCAAGTGTGCGCTACCACACCCGGCTTCCTGGTGTCTGTGGTGCTGTGGTCCGAACCCAGTGCTTCCTGTGTTGCTTGGCCTTCCTGCTTTGATGCGAAGGTGTCTTGGGACTCGGAAGCCCAGGGAAGGGCATCCTGAGACACGGGATCCTAGGAACTCTCAGCTCTGAGAGGAAGCCTCTTTAGCAGAGGTGTGCAGCTCCCAGAAGCGAGTATTCTCAACTGCGCTGAGCTCAGGGACCTCAGCCCCGCCCCTTCTCTTCGCTTCTTCTCTTTGTTGCTTCTTGTTTTCGGATGAAATTCACATCAAGGAGCAAATCTCATAAAAGAGATTTATTGGAAGGTCCAGGGTGTAGAGGAAAGAAACCAGGAGTAGCTGCATTAGACCTCAGAAAGGAACATACAACCCAGAAGCAGAGAAGTGGACAAAAACACAGTGCTTATATAGGGAGCTTGGGAGGTGGAGCTTTCTAGGCTGGAGATTTCCAGGGTGAGGATTGGTGGGACTTCAAGTCCTGAGCTTGAGGATTGGTGAGTTTTCTTGTTCGGGATTGGTGGGTATTTGTGCTCAGGGATTGGTGGCTTTTGTCCCAACTTTTCACCTAAAATTAGCATAATCTGGGGAGGGTCCGTTTGAGGGGCGGGAGATGACCTTTGTGACAGTTACAGAGGCTGGGGGAGGGGCTTGGCTGCTGGAGCGCCTCAGGTCCGGGCCTGGCCACTTTCCCGCCTTGAAGGTTTAGGAGCTTTACAAAGTGTACAGTGTTCACAAAGGGAGTCCAAGGCAGGGAGAGCCTTGAGTGGCGTGACTATCCGACGCCCTGTGCTAGGCGGCACTCCTCCAGCTGAGTTGCATCCTTGGCTAAGCTGTGGCTTTTTGACTCCAAGTGGTTTATGTGACTGGCCAGTGGAGTCGAACACCTTTCCCCGCGTTTATTTCCTGTTTCTTTATCCTCTGCGGTGAACAGTTGGTTCATGACTTTTAGTCCATTTTCTAACCACATTTCTGAAGTTTTGAAGGTTCTGAAGTTGTTTGCTTGTATCGCGTTCTTTATGTATTCCGTATACATACCACCAGTCAGTCTGATGTTGTCAAATACGTAGATTGCCGTTTTTCTCTGACTTTTTGTTCTTCTAGAAAACTCTTTCCAGAATAAAATAAAATCCAAGTTGCCAGATCTTTTTTGTTAGCGATTGTGTCTTAGGCGTGTCAAGACTTAAAAAACTCTTTGCTTAGTTTTGGGTCTCAAATGTTTTCTATTTTTCCCCCCTTAAAGTTTATTGGTTTTTTTTGTTTTGTTTTTGCTTTTAGTTGCATTTTACTGTGTGTGAATGCGGGTGCATGGACTTTATACACAGAAATCAGAGGACAATTTGCAGGGGTCAGGTCTCTTTCTCCTACATGGGTCTCCAGGGCGCCCTCAGGTTATTGGAATTGGTGGCAGGTGGCTTGACTTGCTGAGCCATCTTGCCAGCCCTTTGTGGGAGGGTACAGGATTGTGTTTCAAATTTAAATGCTTGCCCCCACTGAACAGCTCTGTTGTCTTGCTGTTACCATCTGGTTGCTCCCCTAGCCCAGTGAACCGATTGTCTGGCATCACCTGTCGCTCTCTCTTGCCTAAGTTCTTTTACTGCTACTGGTAAGTGTGTTGCTAACATAGGAGGGAAGGGTTAAGCTCCAAACAAAGGCAGTGACTAGGGTTTGGAAAGGGAAGCCTCAGGACTGAAACAGGGCTGGGTGAGGCTGGGTAGGTGACAGACAAATGGCCTTGTGCCCACCTATTGAGAGCTTCGGGTGCTGCTTCTAGGAATTTGACCTTTGTCACTGGCCTCTGACAAGAAAGTGGGCTCAGATAAGAACATCAGAAACAGTGACGGAGGGGCTCTGTTTACTGCTTTGCTGAATGGCTACCTTACGGGATGATCCCTTTGGCTGACTACTTCACTTACTCTCTTGTGTCCTCTCCTTGTTTACTTCTTTGCTTGATTACTTTGTCTTTGCTCTAAGAGCTGACCCTGTGGTTTGGATGTACCTAGAATGATATAAGAGCGGGCTGGAGAGGAAAAGAGGGCCTTCAGCCTCAGTACGGGCTGGAGTCATGGTATAATTTTATCTGTTTTTCTTCTTGTTCAATCCTCACTCCCTCCCTTGAGACCCTGTTGACTGACTGAGCTGGCTTGGTCACCCACCCAGAGCCAGTTCCCCCAAGAGCCTCTTTCATAGTGTCATAGAGCCTCTCCTCCATCCAGTAGCAGCAGCAGGGAAAGGACGGTTAGGCAATCACAGGCCGGGATGAGGCACTTAGATGGGGCTGGATACAGGATGCACAGGACTGGGCCTGGCCTGGCTCTAGTGGCCACCTATAAAGACCGTATCTCAAGCTGCTTTTGGCCAGGGGAGAGGACAACAGGTCCCGAGAACCACGAGGGGGGTTGGTTATCACCTCAGCACAGCGGTGATACGAGTTTCTTTTGTTTTTGCTTCTTTTTGGTTTTGTTGGAGACAGGGTCTCACCATGTGAAGCCCTAACTGGCCTGGACCTTGTTCCATCGAGCAGGCTGGCCTCAAACTCAAGAGACTCAGCTGTCTCCTGAGTGCTGTGACTAAAGATGTGCACTGCCACACTGCTGAGCTAAAACCTCTTACCAACTCCAGGACTCAGTGATACCCATGAAGGGTGGAAGGGACTCCATCGCTGTTGGCCACTCTTGTCTTGGCTCAGTCTCAGCAGCGGGCTTTTGCCTCACTGAAGTGGGGAGCAGGATGCTGGCCTCAAATGCAAGGCAGCGTACGTTAGCAGACCTCAGGGAGCTGCTTTGTTGGCTCGCCTCCCCTCGGAGGGTTTTTCTTCCATAAGTTTCTCTAATGACTGGGTCTGTGGAGTTCCGTCTGCGGTTTTGTTGGTTTTCAGGGTCTCCTGTGGCTCACATTGGCCTTGGACCCACTGTGTAGCACAGGCTGGGCTTGAAATCCTGACCCCCTTCTTCTGTTGAAACGGGGTTTCTCTGTGTAGCTCTGGCTGTCCTCGGACTCAGACGTTTGCCTGCCTCACCCTCCCTGCATACTGGGATTAAAGGTGTGTGCCGCCACCACTCAGCTAGTGGTTCTTTTTAAATATAATAATTAATAATAATAATAATAATAATAATAGTAAATTTATAAGGGGCTGCAGCGATGGCTCAGTGGTTAAGAGCACCATCTACTCTTGCAGAGGTCCTGGGTGGATTCCCAGCATCCACATGGTGGCTCACAATCCTCCATAACTCCACTTCCAAGCGATCCTGTGCCCTCTGTTGGATGCCTCTTCTGGCCTTCCTGGGCTCTAGGCATCCACGTCGGTCACATATGTGCATGCAGGCAAAACATCCACACACATAATTAAAAGCCTGAGGTCCCAATTTTCCCACCCCCATGACTGGAAGACGTCCATCAGACTCCATCTCTTTTCTTTTTTAAAAATATTTATTTATTTCATGTATGTGAACACACTGTCGCTGTCTTCAGACACACCAGAAGAGGGCACCTGATCCCATTACAGATGGTTGTGTGAGCCACCACGTGGTTGCCGGGATTTGAACTCAGGCCCTCTGGAAGAGCAGCAGTCAGTGCTCCTAACCACTGAGCCACCTCTCCAGCCCCAGACTCCCATCTCTTAAAGCAGTGGTGTTCCGCCTTCATGTTTTGAGCTTTTAATACGGTTCCTCACGCTGCGGTGCCCGCCCCCAGCCGTAAAGTTGTTTTCATTACTATGTTCATAACTGTAATTTTGCAAATTTTTGAATCATCATGTCAATATCAGATGTGAGGGATACCTGATATGTTACTCCTGTAAAAGGGCCGTTGGGCTCCGAATGGGTCGCCACTACAGGTTGAGAACCACGGTCTTTTTCGTTGGGCTCCGAATGGGTCGCCACTACAGGTTGAGAACCACGGTCTTAACAGGGTCAGTCGCCTTCCGCTGTTCTGATGGCGCCTCAAGGCTTTGAGGCTCACACCCAAAGCACAGCCACAGGTGGAAGAAACCGGTAGCTTGTTTTAAGGATAGCAGTGTTGTGCGTGGCTTTGTTGGTGTTTTGCTGGTTGTTCCTGGTTTTTGGCTGTTTGGGTTGGTTGGTTTTGAGAGGGGATTTCACGTGTTCAAGCTGATCTCAAACTCTGCATCCTCCTGCTTTCTCAAGTGCCAGGAGATGTGTCACCAAAGCCTGCTCTTATGTCACTGTGGATGGAACCCAAGGCTTCAGACAGGCTAGCAAAGCCCTCCTGCTCTACCCACTGAGCGACGTTCCCAGCCTTCCTTTCTTTTCATTTATGACTCAGTTTCCCAGTGTAGCCTTGGATGGCCTGAAACTTAGTCTAAGCTAGCCTTAAACCCTCAGGACTCCTCTCACCTCAGCCTCCCAAGCACTGTGACTACAGAAGTTGAGTCGCGATGCCCAGCCGCACTGCGGACCTTTTGAAGAAGATGTGTTTTGATAGTCAGTAGGATATTGATGAGTGAGCTTGTCTATTAGTGATGGCTAGGGAGCAGACAAAGACGAAACGGTGGACTATCAGACCATTGTTGGTCCCGTGCAGTTTTTTAAAAACGCGTTTGAAGTTTTTGATAAACAAGCTGAAATTGTTTCTTTTGTCTGCTTATGAAGGAATCTCATTCTAGCAATAAAAAATAATAATTAACTTGAAATAAAAAAAAATATTTAAAAGTGGCCAGACCATAGTGGTGCATACTTTAATCCCAGCAGGTGGGAGGCAGAGGCTGGCAGGTAGGTCTCTGAGTTCGAGACCAGCCTGCTCTACATGGAGAGTTCCAGTCCTAACAGGGATACATAGGGAGACCCTGTCATCATCTTGGGCTACAGAGTGAGTTTGAGGTGAGGTGACAGGAATATTGAGAGTTAAATAAATAGAGTTTGTAAACACACATCTCAGGTGAGATGGGTTATAGATTCATGGCTTCTTATAAACCGTGAGATGCCCTGCACTTGCAAGGCAGAGACAGAAGACCTCCTGTGAGTCCATCCTGGTCTACAGAGTTCCTGGTTAGCCAGGGCTGCAGAGGGAGACCCTGCCTCAGTAAATATTCATTTTATTTTGCCAATTCTAACTGCATACAAATTCATTAAGAGAGGTATTAGACTTTAGGTCTGGTTAATTTGGGGCTGTGATGTTATTACGTGCAAAATTTTCAAAACTAATGGAGAGAGAGAGAGAGAGAGAGAGAGAGAGAGAGAGAGAGAGAGTTAGTTTTTCAAAACTCTCACTCTGGAACAACTCCGCATAAGCAGCTCCCGCAGCCACATTTTCACAAAAATCTTTTTCTTTCTTCCCAGTGTCTAATGGGGGCTGAATCTCAACCAAGTTCCCAATCAAAACTCGTTCGACTTTCTGCACACCAGAGCCTTATTTTGTCGTTTCCATCAAAGTCCCTTTGAGATGATTAATGGTTTTATGGGAAAGAGTGAAATAATGATAATTGTGCTGGCGGGGTGCCAGCAGCATCCCGAAAGGTAAATTTACACCCAGAATTCCTGCCGAGGGGAAACTGAGTTTGCAGAAATGAAACGCAGCTGATGGCTGAGCTTTGAATGTGAACAGGGACATTCCGATCTGGCCAAAAATGGATCAGCGCCTGTGACCCACACAATCGGAGCCTAATGCCTTTCAGAACTGGGAAAGTATCTTCTTTGTCCCTAATTCTATAGACGAATTAATGGGAAGGCTTCCATTCAGCTTCTTGAAAACACAGTATTTTGTTGAAAAATGAGAAACTAATTTTGACAATCAGTAATTCGCCCACTTGTACCGCAGAGCCATCGACAACGTTTTGCACAGTTTCAACAGGCCCCGGTGACGATAGGAAACAAAAATCCTCACAATTCTGGGACTTAAAACCCTCCCGACGCTGATCTCAGTTCTTTAATATTGCTTGTGTTATGTGGTTCGACTGTCTTAAGAACAAACCACAGTGATTTATTATTCTTAGGGGAATCGTCTTGTTTTGGGCGTGAAATGCTCACAAAAGCACACGAAGACTGAAGTGCTTGTCGCGCTGCAGATCGAGGGTGTAGCCCATCATGGCGGGGAAGCCATGCTGGCTGGTCACATCACATCCACAGTCAGGAAGCTGAGAGAGATGAACGCTGGTGCTCAGCTCGCTCTCTCCTTTCCGTGTCCTCTGAGACCCCAGCCCGTGGGGTCGGGCTGCAGTTAACATCCGTGACCCCTCACAGACATGCCCAGGGATCTGTTCAGGGTGATCATAAATTCTATCAAGTTGATAATGGAGATTAATTGTCACAGGTTTACTAAAAGCATCCATAGATTGCCCACAGTGATTCTGTTTGTTCTGGTCTGTCTGTCTGCCTCTCTCTCTCTCTCTCTCTCTCCTCTCTCTCTCTCTCTCTCTCGGTTTTGAGACGATGTCTCATGCATCTGGAACTCACTATGTAGCTAAGAATGGTTTTGAGCTCTTGATCCTCCTGGTTCTAAACTTCCAAGTACTGGAACTACAGTTATCATCTCCACACCTGATGACGAATGGTTTGTGTTTTTGTCTCCCCACTACTGTGTGTGCATGTGTACGTGAATGTGAAGTTTGGGATCCAAGTTAAGTCCATGTTCTGTGTTAGGGACATACAGGCCAGTTTGAGCTACATGAGACTATCAACAAACACACGCCTGGGGCTCGTTTTAACTCACAACTGTGGAGATTTAAGAACCGGATGGTGGGGGCTGGGGAGATGGCTCAACGGTCAAGAGCACTGACTGCTCTTCCACAGGTCCTGAGTTCAATTCCCAGCACCCACATGGTGGCTCACAACCATCTGTAATGGGATCTGATGCCCTCTTCTGGTGTGTCTGAAGACAGCGACAGTGTACTTACATATAATTAATAAGTTAATTAATTAGAGAACTGGGTGATGATATGTTCGGTTCTGGTAATGGCCTCCTAGCAGATGATATCACAAAGGTGGGGAAATGTATGGAAGAGACCACATGGGGAGCAGGAAGTGAGGATAGCCCCTCGATTCACAGCACCTCGCTGCCCAGTGTACTACTCTACCGTACAAGCCCTGAATTAGCCCCTGAGGAAGAGGCTTCCCTGCTATCCACCCATCTCCAGCTTGGGGCTGCACCTCTAGAAGCTTTGCTTTTCTTAATGTTATGCCGGTGTGAGATTTCTAGAACATAAACTGTGGGAAAACAATAGCACCAAGCGAAGGGCTGTTTTCTTCCTTCGGCCTTCAGAGACGTGCTCTGGAGGATAGCGAACACAGGTTCCGAAGAGCCTATCAGGATGGGGAGGCAGGGCACCAGGTGGGCGTGGCGATCAGAAGAACGGGAAGCCGAGAGCTCACATCCTCCACCACCAGCAGGAAGCAGAGAGAGTGAAGAGGAAGTAAAGGAAAACCCAAACCTCTCAAAGCTCATCCATGATATCCACATCGACGAACTCTCTCGAGCAAGGTCACACCTTCTAAACCTCCCCAAGAGGTGCTGGCACCTGGGGCGGGGGTGTTATTCAAATATTGGAGCCTTCAGGAGACATTACTCAAACAACTAGCCTGGAAGATACATATAAAAGGCACAATGTCTAAATAATAGAGCTAGAAAGAGAAGGAAAAGAAGTGAAAATAATTCCATACATTTTTTTCTAGAATCCAGGCCACATATCTGTAGTAAAAGGACCAACAGGGGCTAGAGAGATGGCTCGGTGGTAAAGAGCACTGGCTGCTCTTCCAGAGGTCCTGAGTCCAAATCCCAGCAACCACATGGTGGCTCACAACCATCTGTAATGAGATCTGATGCCCTCTTCTGGTGTGTCTGAAGACAGCGACAGTGTACTTATATATAATAAATAAATCTTGAAAAAGAAAAAAAAACAATCAGAAAAGAGTCTACAGGACTTCAGAGAGGAAAAAATGGTCCAGTCTGTCGGAGTTCTGGGTTATGAGGGATGCCTCATCTGAGGAGAGAGACTGCGGCCTGCTTCTTGTACTTGCTGTCATCAAACCATTAAGTAATAAAAGACGATATAAAATTTTAATCATATTTTATTTTTATTTGTCCCCTTGAGATTTTTGTTTGTTTTGTTTCTGTTTTGAGATAGGGTCTCTTTACATAGTCTTGGCTATCCTGGAACTCACTGTGGAGATCAGGCTGGCCTTGAACTTACAGAGATGAGCCTATCTCCCTGGAGATTTCTAACTAATCTCCCATTAGTAGTCCAGCTTGTCTCAAATCGTAAACTACCTGTTCTACTCTGTTGACTTCAAGTTCGGTAGAATGCTTGCGCCAGGCTCTAGTAATCAGCAGTGTGAATGTCTTTACAAAGCGCCAGCCCAGTGGTAGCAGCAGGGACAATAATTACTAATCAATGCGATAACCCCCACAGCTACAGCAACAATCTGTGCAATCATCCGACGAGTTCTTCTTAGTCCTCTTCTAGCGAGCTTCTGCGCCAGAGTCATCCCAGGCGAGTCTTGCCAGGGTCTCAACGGCTTCACCAGTACCGAGACTGCCTGGCTCTGAGAACGTATGTAAACTTTCAGAGGTGATCTTTAAGGGCAAGCTAGAATTGGGTATAAAGAGTACTGTTGCGGTAAAAATGCTCACAAGTAATAACATTGTTGGAGACAGTTTCCTGAGTCCAGCCATCTCAGGAACGAACCTCGCTGGCAGGGTCAAAACATGTTCGCAGGTCCCAGAACTAACTCCTGTCCTGTTCTTCACGCTTGCCTGTTAACCAGTAAGGGATGTAAAGAGGGAAGACGCTCTTATCCCGTTGTCTAAAGTCTCACAGGTCATAAATGCGCTGCTTGTCTTGACATAATCGACTACGTGCTTAGCTTGCCCACTCCTTCATTCCCGTATCAGTCTAGACCGGAGGGGACCTGGCTGCAAAAACCGACTCAAGGACCCCGAAACCACGTGACCCGGATAAGGTCCAGTCACGGCACTAACTTCCCTGCTTAACCCCTTGTGTTAAAATATGATTGGTCAATACAACAGCCGACCCCTCCCCCTCAATTCCTGTTTCCATCCTATAAAAATGTTACACAGTCTCCGGGGATGCAGTTCAGATCCTGAACCGGCCATCACCCTGAGCGCTCAGAAAATGAAGCTTTCGTTTTTAAACTTCTGTCTCTGAAGTGAGTTCTCTCGGCTTCCACCCTGAGCCCTGCACTGTAATTATTGGAGTGTCGTTGCACACGCTCTTTCAGAATAAGTAAGGTAGTGGCAGGAATGCCACAAAGGGGTGATTTTGACTTAATCTAAAAGACAAGGTATACTTACCCTCACTAATGTTTAACCTGCTTTTCCATGCTTTAAGAGGACGGGAGCTTTAAGAGGACGGGAGACACTTTTTAATTTCCACTAGTTTGAAGTGAATCACCAAATTGCAAGAGGGGACCTGACTCTCCAACTCCATGCCAGTGAATAGGTTCATTAACAGTAGAACTAATTCCCACAGTTCCACTGGAACGACACCATTGCCATCTCATCCGAGGGAGGATATTTTCCTTGAGGGAGGCCAGAGGGGCGCCAACCAATGGTTTCTCCCTGAGAGATATCAATAAGCACTTTGACATTGTTGCCAACGTATCTTGCCAGATTCCTTCCTTGCAACCCACATCTCACAAAACGGCAGATTTATGGAACTAGTCGCGTTAATGTCCCGTCCCTTAAAGCCAGATGCATGGGGCATGTAAAACTTATTATGAAAATCCTAGGTAGCATTAACTCTAGATAACCACATTTGAAAAGTTACGTTTAGACTTTGAGTTCCATCAGTCTCCGTTACCCGGACAATTACCAGAGAGGGCAAACCGAAGAACAGAGTTTTAGCATTCAGGGGTACCTCGGCCTGTTGAACCATTGCTTCCCTCATCAGAGAAGTTCGATGGTATCCACGTCATTTCGTCTCCTGCAGGAACATGAGCATAACCCGGGCTCCATCTTCACAACTCTGATGTCCATTCTGACGTTAAAACATCCCTGTAGTAAGTACACAGGCTGACTCAATTCAACAGTTTTCTTTTTTTTTCCTTTTCCCACAATCCAAAGCCTTTCAGCGGCTGACGTCTCTGCTTCATTAGCATCTGAAAAATTGAATTTAGTAAGAGATTAGGTCATCTGTCCCTGGGAGGCCCCATAGCCCCCTTTGTATAAAAAGATGCTGCTCTGCTTCTGCTTCTGCCTCTCCTCCTCCTTCCTCCTCCCCCTCCTCTTCCTCCTCCCCTCCTCTTCCTCCCCGTCCTCCTCCTTCCTCCTCCCCCTCCTCCTCCTCCTCCTCCTTTTTTGGAGTGCGATTAGACAGAAACCATTGCTTGTCCTGTAGGATTATATGGTGCCGCTGTAATGTGTTTTACATTATAAGAGGCAAAAGGTTGTCTCATTTTACTGGGAATGCAAGCAGGAGTGTCATAACTTGCTTTTTTTTTTTTTTTTAAATCAGTAGCCCATTAGAGCCATCACTTCTAATAAATGAGCAGAGTCAGCCTTTACAGAACTCAAGGCAGATGCCCGTTGAAATCCAAGGTATATATCAATACTATAATGTATACACCTCAACTTTCCAAATTCTGCTAAATGAAATACATCCATTTGGCAGATTTTATTTTGTTGTGTGCCTTTAGGATTATTTCCTACAGGTAAAGAAGTTTGATTAGGCAAAGAAGTAGCACTTTTTTTTTTTTTTTTTTTTTTTAATGATTTCTTTAGCTTGCTGCCAGGTGATAGAAAAACTTGTAAGTCTTTACTATGATAATTTTTACTGTACGTGATTTTTTTTATGATGCTTCCAGTACCTATCCTATTAGTAATTGATTAACGTCATAATTTCCTTTTGCTAATGGCCCAGGCAATCCGATGTAAGATTGAATATATTATACAGTAGATAATATCTATCCCAGATTGCTTGTCACGGTTGCATGGATATCGAGGTTAATTCTGAATTATAAGGAACAAATTCAGCAGTTTCTATAGGCAATACAACCCCTTCTGCATATGGAGAACCTAATTATATTAAGAGATTCATTAAAATCTAATAAAACCATCAGGGTGACATATAACTCTGATTTTTGGGCCGAAGCATGTGGACTTTGAATTACTGTGTTTCCTGCTTTATAACTAGCCATTCCTACACAGGAGGGCCCTGAACTTCAAGGGCCTTACAGCTTTCTGACGTTCTGTATTGGCATTTTCAAAAGCCAAAGACTCGATTAACACTTGCTTAGGCTTTTATCAGTAAGTGATTATTTTTATGGCTACGTCCTTAGTGGCCACATTTAATAAACTAACAACCCATTCTATTCAGGTGTGACATTTTTATGGAATTTAACTGAGAGGTTTTGTTATGAAATATAATGCATCAGTGAGAGTAAGGGGGTAGCTGGGGGGCCCTCACCAGGGTGCTCCTCTGAGAAATCACACCCTGAGGCAGATCTGATATAAGGAGAGTTTATTATGGGAGCAGGGACCTGGAAAAGGGGTAGAGGCAGAGAAGAGGGGTGACTATAAGAGACAGAGAGTGAAAGGGAGGCTAGCTGGGAACACATGGGGAGAGGGGGAAGAGGAGAGAGGGAAGGGGGAGGGCAAAGGAGGGGGAGGGGAAGGGGGAGGGAGAGAGACACAGAGAAGGAGATGCCAGGAGTCAGCAGCCTGGCTTGGAATGGTTTGAAGTGGGGCACTGAGCTGCACGTAGAGTTAGCTTTAAAGACTTATGGTCTCTGGTTTTCTAGCTCTCTAACTATACTGAATGCTTGCTGATAACTTCTAAAAAAAAAAATCCTAAAAACTTTCTTGCTTATCCTGTGGTTAAAAACCACCAGCTTGGGTGATTAACACCTGTTGCAGCAGGGAATTAAGTAAAACATTTATTGCTAAAGCTCCCGTTTTGGTCCAGGTAGCCAGAAGCCTGTCTGGCTTGGCTGGTTAACTCTCTGTGAACCAGGGAGGAAACAAAGGCAAAAAATTGATATGCTTTATACAGGCAAACGTGCACACAAATACATTCACGCTCACAGTTTCATTTTCACATCAACACACCTGTCTCATGCACTCCACAAATGTTCATGTATGCTTACATACACACATATACCTACACACATACATATAGACAAACAGACATAGATAAGAATGGATAGATGGACGGATGGAAGGATGAATGGATTAATGTATGTATATATGTATATATGTATATATGGATGGATGGACGGACGGATGGATGAACAGAGCCCCCAAGCCAAACCATCCAACCAACTTTATTTCTTTTCCCTGGCTTTTTTATCTTCTTAGCCAAAAAGTTCTTTAGAAAGTTACCTCAGAGATAAATGTTGCATAACTGGGAGTTACAGAAGGATGTTGATATTAAGTTCAAAGCAGTGTTTCATACTGTAAGCTCATTATAAGTTCAAAGCAACAGTTTTCACATGGCCTTGCCTTATCATAGTGCACACCTGTGGCTTTGTCTTTGGATCTAAATGTTTTTCCTTGGACACAAATTTGTCCCAAGCCCATTTCTCTTTTTAGTGTGATGATGAAAGCTCATTGTATTTCTTATTATGCAGCCTTTACTTACTGTTCTGAGGAGTGGGCACATTCTATTCTTGATTCTAGCTTCATTACGTCTTTCTAGCAGACAACTAAAAACACCTCTTAAAACTTTCTTCCTAAAATTATTCGAATCAAATCAGGAATTCTATAGAATCGTTAATTCATCTAAACAGCATTAATTAATGAAAATTCATCTTTACCGTTAGTGGGCAGGAATGCCAAGGGAGTATCATATTAATTTGATAATGACAGGAAAGGCATATCAGCTGCAAAAGGCATTCCAGAGATGAAGTCTCTTTGGAGCCTTGCCATTGTGCTTATCCATCAAAGACCATGCAAAACCACCACCACCACCACCACCACCACCACCACCAAAATGGTGGGCTATTTCCAGGAAGGTCACCTGCTAGCTTAGTCTATCTTAGATGGGGGGGGAGATAGAAAGAAAGAGGAGGAGGAAGAGGAGGAGGAGAAGGAGGAGAAGAAGAGGAAGAAGAAGAAGAAAAGAAGAGGAGGAGGAGAAGGAGGGGGAGAAGAGGAAGAGGAAGAAGAAAAGAAGAAGAGGAGGAAGAGGAGGAGGAGGAAGAGGAGGAATTGGGTAGAGAAAGGGAAAGAGAAAAGAGAGGGCTGGGGTAGCAAGCAGTCATCTTATATGCTGCCAGGCCACCTGGACAGGGTGGTGGTGGTGCAATTTCTGATCCAAGCTGCTGCTAGGTTGCTGTTGCTAAGTTCCTGGGTGGAGCCTAGCATAACTGTCCGTAAGCCAATAGTTTTCAGAAAAGCAACTTAGAGAGCAGAGCCAAGTCCTAAGTGATAAACAGGTAAGAGTCCACCCAATGATATAGTTCAAACTTGTGAATTTCGGTTTTTTATAGTTTATTTACTATGAAAATTAAAATCCATTTAAGCATTAATAAGATGATCAAGAGAACATCCTCCATATAACGCACGACTAATACCTCTGGCAATTTAAACAGCATTGGGTTAGAACTTCCTAAAATTATTTTTGTACTAGAAGCTGGGCTTGTTTTAAATTTTTTCCTCCCGTGAAGAGACCACTGGTAATGAGATATTCCTACTATTAGAGGAAAACAAAACCATTTAAACAAAAAATCAAGCAAATAAACAAGAAAATTCTAAGTTCTGAACCAGCTGCGTCAGCTCAGCTGCAGGAGCAGAGCCCCGCCCACCAGAGCCCCGCCCACCAGAGCCCCGCCCATCATTCTTTGGGATTCGGGCGTTGCTGCTCTGCAAGGTCTCCTTTGGCCAAAAAGGCTGACAAGCGCTTGCAACCAGAGCGCTCTGAGCTCCAGTTGCCATTAATTCTTTCTTTATTGTTTTTCTTTCTACCAGGAAGAGCCTTTCTCCTTCCTCTAGTCCTACCCTGAAAAGGCTTTTTCTTTCCCTTTATTTTTTGTTTCGGGGCCTTTTCTCTTTCAGACCTTCGTTAAACACTTTCCCTTCGTCCATCAGAAAAGGCCTTTTCCCTCGATTTACTGTTTGTCTCGGGAGCCTTCTTATTTGTACATATTGCCAGTCTAGAGATGGGGGATTTATTCCCCACCAAATCCTGGCGCCTCACTTACTCTGTGAGAGTCCCGTACCTCCAGTCCTGAAGTGTCTACGATATTGGGCGCCAAATATCGATGTTCTGAGTTAGATTGGATGGTTGAGTAAGAGAGGCACCGCAGGATAAACTATGGCTTCTCAGCCGCGGGAACATCACAAGGACTGAGCTGGGTGAACCCTTTTTGCACAACGTCTTTATTGTTATTGAAAAGCAACTTAATTTCTGCATACCAAAACCTCTGGAGTTGTCATACGGAATCTTTACCTAAGCAATTCTCAGCCATATGAGACTTCCTGGTTTATCAGGTGTGTCTCAGGACTAAGTTAGACAAAAGCTGATGTGTGACTGCCTTGGAAGAGCAAACCCATAAAACCTCAGATTGGGACCATTGATTACTCAGAAAAGGCTATGACAAAGCCTAGGTGCCACCACTCCGGAATCCATGCGGGATCCAGTGGCTCTGCTAAAATTCTGACAACCCAGATTCCATCTTGTAGCGGTCATTGTTAAACCGGTCTGGCTCTAGGCCGGTGAGCGCATGGCTTTGCACCCGACCAAGAGCTCCGGATTCACGAATAAAAGACACGCACAGGCAAACTTTATATTTTAATATGCCTCAACTAGCTCAGTGGCTGAGCATTTCCAAACCTCCCCTTGGAGAGCACACACTCCCTTCCAGTATTCTTGAGTTAACACCTTCTAAATCTCTATTTTACCTTCGCTGTCCTTTTTCCTTCTGGGTGGCTCTCCCACGGGGCTGCTTGCTTTCCCTTTGCACCTACATTTCGGCTGTCTCACCCTCCTGCACCTTCACCCGTGGTACATCCTACACCCCTTTCATGGTGACCTCTCTTCTTCCCTCTCCCATGTTTCTTGTGCCTGAGAATCCTCAAAGTCCCACCTCTGTCTCCCTGCTGTGGGCGGTTGGCAACTTTATTTCCCAATCAAAACCATTTGGGAGCTTCAGGCATGCATATTGTCTTGTAACTTGGGAATCCATTAAATCAAATTCCCAACACGATCTGGATCCTTTCATGGAAGGAGCGAAGTGAGTCCTGAAAATTGTCCTCTGACCTTCGCATCTTAAATAAGCAGACGCCACTTGCAGGGGACCAGAGACTTCAGTAGAGCTGCCTGCCAGCTGTGCAGGGAGCTCCAGGGCTGTGGTTTCTGCCTTGTGCTGGGGGATGGTTTTGTGCATTGCTAATTTCCGTGCCCACAGAGAGACAGAAGGGTAGAGAAGGGAAAGAGAGAGTGTCCGTGGAAGAAGCCCGAGAGAGGAGAGAAGAAAAGGAGGCAGAGAGACCATGTGGGTGGACCAGGAGGATTCGCCATGTGGTCTTGCTGAGAGAGCGGCCATGAGCACACAAGAACCAGAGAGAGTCAGGGCGGGTAAGGGGGGCTTTTGGCTGGGCATTAGCAAGGTAGTCAGGTTAGAATAGCCCAGAACCTGCCCAGCTTAGGGTTGCAACTTGTTAGTAAAAAATACCAGGTCTCTGTGTCTTTATTTGGGAGCTAAAATGAGCTAGAATGAGTGGAAATGCTCTGTGGTTATTTGGGAGCAAAGGGGGTGTAAGAAAAACCCGAGAATTGCATTGACAATGTTGGGGCAGTGATGTGGCTTGACTCAGAGTGCAGTAACGCTAAGAAAACGCTCACCCAACAGAACTCCACTGGGGGGGGGGGCTTTGAACCTTGAGTGACTGGCATGGGGTTACAAGGATAAATGAGAAAAAAATATATCCCTTTATATATATATATCCATCCATCCATCCATCCATCCATCCATCCATCCATCCATCTATAAAACATTTGCAGTTGTTGAACAGAGTCTGCGGGTTAATGCTGGCTACTTGGTGGTGATGAATGAAAGTCTTATTTCAGACAACTCCAGTAGCAAGGTGTAGTCACGTGATCACTTACTAAGATCATATGTTATTCCTTAGAAGAGTGCCATCTGGGAGCTGGATGCTCACAGAGAGAACATGGCTGAATCCAGAGTCTGCATACAGACTACATGTAGTTCAGGAAGTGCTAAAACCTGTTCTTTATTTTTTTTTTAAAAGAATTTATTTATTTCATGTATATAAGTACACTGTGGCTGTCTTCAGACACACCAGAAGAGGGCATCAGACCTCATTACAGATGGCTGTGAGCCACCATGTGGTTGCTGGGATTTGAACTCAGGACCTCTGGAAGAGCAGTCATTGCTCTTAACCACTAAGCCATCCCTCCAGCTCCAACCTGTTGCTTTAAAGGATAAAGTCACATGCCTTCCCTGAGCCTCAACTCTCCTTGGACTGCATCCTCTTGGGGAAACTACTGATGCTAAGCGACCTCCCAGATCACTAAGACCAGGCGAGCTCTCTTCTTTGATGCTCTTTCATAATGGCAGTCCCCAGGTTCAGCACCCAGACAAGTCCTTACATGCCTTTTACCCCAGGAACCAAATCTCAGCATGCTGGCTAAGCCCTGATTACTTGCCTGGTTTCTGTTTTCCCTCCATTGCCCTAGAAGGCCTTAATTCCACTTCCTTGGATCACAAAGATTGGAGACACATCCTAAGCGGTTAACACAAACCCACAAGGGAAGGAGGTGTTTTCACAGGGCGGATTCTGGTGCTGGGGGAGAGTGTTTGCAGAACAAGTGCCTGAGTCTGATCCCCAGAACTGGTAGATTGGGCCCACTCATCGCTTACCTGAATTGTTGAGCCTCAGCCACTGGGAGGCCCTGTCTCAAAAAACAGAGAGCAACACCTCATGTGGGCCCTCTAACCTCCTCATGTGTACACATTCATGTACACCTGTGTGCACACACACAAGATAGATTTCAAACCTAACTCTCTCAGCTTTGCTCTGTGGTACGATCTTGGGTAATGTGACCACACACTTACTCTGGGCTGGCTCTGCTATACTGGTAGCTCCTTGGCCCCACAGGACATGATGTCTTATGCCTTCTGAGACGTGGCCAGAAATGTGGCTGATTCCATGCAGGAGGAGCCGCAGCAGGCGGATGAGCTTCCTGGAGACGGCCCACTGTTTTGCTCTGCTTCCATGGGTGTGCCCTGGAGAGGCACAACCCCAGGGGCTTTGCCCCAGGATTGCTTCTTGCTACTGATGTGCTTTCTCATGTTCGTCATTGCTGTATTCCTCCTATATCTGACATGGAGTAGACACCGAGAGACCCTCACTGCCTCTAGCCGGGTGTGATTACTTCCTGGGTCATAGCCCACGGTGTTGGGCAAGTTTCCTGCAGATCAACATGGAGATGAGCTTATATAAGACGACGCTGTTTAGATGAATTAATGATTCTGCAGAATTCCTGATTTGGTTTAAGTAGTTTTAGGAAGTTAGTTTTGATATGTTATTTTGGGGATGTTAGGGTAGTTGCTGGAAAGTTTAAAGTTAGAATCAAGAGCAGAATGTTCCTCGTAGACTAGCAAGGGCTGCATAGGTTGGAAATAGGAATATCGGGAGCTTTCATGCGTTACAAGCACGTAATTGTAGTAGCAGGAAATCTAAGCTTGGGACAAGTTAATGATCAAGGAAAACAGACATTTTTTTCTAGGTTGGACCTGAGTTCCTGGATCTTGTGCTGAAGGGATGCGGTAAGCGGTTTCGTTGGGCCTCACGAGAAGGAAGGTCATGAACACTGAGTAGGTGATTTCGTTATGAAGTAAGAACAGAGGACAGATGGTCAGCCAGGTTAGCTGGACAAGACTCCGGAAATAAGACCTAAGACGCATGGCCTGTTTCTTCATAAACAAAATGGTTGTCAGCGAAGCGTAGGGAAAATTCTCTGGCACAGACTTGGCCTAAACTTTGTTGACCCACGACATGAAAACGATTGCTTTGGGGTTACAATGAACTTGTGGAGAGAAAGATCGATGAGGAATGTAGAGTTATGTGTAAGTTTCCAAAGAGGAACACGCAACCAGTAATCCTGTTGTGTTTCTCCTTTTATGTAATGGCCTTACTCTGTGTTTTGAAGAATATGGTTTTTTGCATGTGTGTCATTTGTTTTTAAGGAATATATAACTTCCCACATAGGGAACTAACTCTGTCTTAAGTGGTATAAAAAAGGATAAGAAGAAAAATAAAATTGTTAGAGCCTGCTCACTGGAGTTTGTGTCATCTACCAAGTATGTGCTTATGTAAATTGGTTAGAGCCAGCTCATTGGAGCTTTGTTCCATCCATCCAATATGTCTGTCTGTCTATGTGTGAAATTTTTGAAGCTTGTTTGTGGGTCTGCATTTCGCCTCGCCACCGGAACGCCACCCAGGTAGACGAAACTCCGGGGCACTGGCTACATTCCATCCTCATTGCCATGGGGGTACCAGGCTCATGTGACACGCCGACACACCGCTCAGGGAAGGCAGAACGCAGCCTAAGATGGGGACCCCAGTCCGTGTCTCTCTGGGTGAGAAACAGCACAGGCTGGGGTCCAGGCTGTGACTCCTAAACTCTCAGACACCTGCACAGAGGGGACTTCTGTGGGAGACGTAGGAGGTGCAGCTCGGTAACAAAGGCTTCCTCCACAGCAGTTCTTGATGAGAGAGACAGCCCTTGCTCGTCCAGATTGTTTACTCATCAAGGGAAGATATTACAGTTTGTACTACTGGGGCCGGTCAGATGTCTCAGTGGGTGAAGCTGTTTGCTACACAAGCCCAAGGAGCTCAGTTTGAGTCACAGGACCTATGGGATTGCATACGAGAACCCATTCCAGAAAATCTTCTAATGACTTCCATATGCACACTGTGGATGAGTGTCCCCTGCATCATACACATAACAGCAGCAATAACAACAATGACAACAACAACAACGACAACAGTAAATCTAGAACATTTAGTATTCTAGACCCCAAGATTTTGAATCCCATTGATTTTTATCCTAAAAATAAAATCTATCAGGCAACCCTAAAAAGAGCATGTGACCTATGTGCAAATTCCAGTAAGGGGGGGGGAACGTAATCCCAAAATCAACAACAGAGTTGCACATAGATTCCCTAGCTCTAAAGGGAGCGGGGCAGAAGATGGAGGAAATCACAGTAACTGCAGCTGACAGCACCTGGAACTGTACAGGAAGCCCCATCTCACTGGAGAGCTGAGGCAGGAGGATTGGAAGTTTCAGGTTATCCTGGGCTAAGTTTGAGGCCATGAGGCCAGCCTGGGATGCATTAAACGAAGAAGAAGGAGGAGGAGGAGGAAGAGGAGGAGGAGGAAGAGGAGGAGGAGGAGGGGGGAGGAAGAGGAGGAGGAGGAAGAGGAAGAGGAAGAAGAGAAGAAGAGGGAGAGGAAGAGAAGAGAAAGAAGCAGAAGAAGAAGGAGGAGGAGGAGAAAGAAGCAGCAGCAGCAGCAGAAGAAGAAGAGGAGGAGGAGGAGGAGGAAAAAGAAGAATAGAAGAAGAGGAGGAGGAAGACGAAGCAGAAGAGGGAGATGAAGATGCTGAGGGAAACAGGGGAAGGAGGATGGCCCACACACCCTGAGGTTTTCAAAAGGAAAATGGCGGCCATACCTATTGATTTATACCATGAGGGATTGGAAATTACATCACTTCGTAGTTAGCAGTTATCCCTGCTAAGAGATGCTGACAGAAACCTGTCTAGGAAGAAAGGACTGGGTGCAGAGCTGGGAGAAGGAGCCTGTACTGTAGCTCAGTAGAGGTAAACATTTCAAAGGTACTCTTGGTCCTGAGGGTCAGTATGTCTGCAGTGGAGACTCAAAGGTTCTACTGCAAACCTGTCTGAGATCTAAAGATGGCCTCTGATCTCCATGCACAGGTCCCTAAACCAGTTCACTCGGTTTTGAGTTAATTGTGTCTTTTTCACCCTCAGTGTGCTTGACTGATGTGGTAATGACTCTTCAGTCGAGATTCTTTCTGGATTTAGAATCGCCAGGAGACACAACCTCTAGTTTTATCTGTGAGGGAGTTTCCAGAAAGGCTTGTTTAAAAAGGGGAGACCCACCCTCCAGTGGGTGGCATCACCCCATCTCCAGGGCCCAGTCTGAATGAAAGGAACGGGGAAGGAAACAGATGGGTACCTGCCCTTTTCTCTCCTGGTCGGTGGAGATGTGAGCACAGCTGGGAGCTGCTCCCTTCCCCCATTGTGATGGACGGCATCCCTGCGTCATGACCCAAAATAAACATTCCATCCGTAAGATACCTCTGCCACATCAGTCGGAGGGCGAGGGGGCGCTGAGGCAGGCGGATCTGTGAGTTCAAGGTCAGCCTGGTCTACAGAGCTCGTTCCAGGACAGCCAGGGCTGTACAGAGAAACCTTGTCCAGAAAAACCAACCAAACAAACCATCAACCCCCACAAAACCCCACAAACAAGCAAAGGAACAAACAAAAAAGCAACAAAAAAAAACCAAACATCTTGTCAGGCATTCGTGCACAGCACTGGGAAAAGTATATAGCAGATTTTAGAAATACATCCATTTCTTCATTAGAGTTTGGGAATTTAAAAATAGTATTTTTATTATTATTATTTTATTGATATGTACATTTTACACGTGTATGTGCCTGGTGTGTATATGTATGGTGTGTGCATGCATGCTTATGGTATGTACGGGTGCACGCCACAGTGCACGTGTGGAGGTCAGAGAACCAGTTCTGTCCCCCCACTGGGTGAGACCCAGAGATTGAACTCAGGCTTTTGGGCAGCGCGGCAAATGCCTTTACCCACCAAGCCGTCGCCTGAACCCCTGCAACTTTCTCTTTTTCTTAAGGTTTGTTTTATCTCATGGGTATGTGTGCTGTGCCCTCAGAGGCTAGGGGAGGCGCTGGATCCCTGAAACTGGAGTCATGGCTCATTGCGATCTACCTAACATGGTTGTGGGCAGCCGCACTCCGCTCCCCTGGGAAGGACGGTCTGTGCTCCTAACCGCGGGGCTATTTCTCCAGCACCAGAACTTCACCTCCTAAGTTGTATGCGTCAGGATTCTATACGGCCATGAGCCAAGTAACCAACACACTCGTCCCTATAAATATGTCGGCTTTATGGGATGCAGAGGAACCTTCTGGGCCCCTTTGGGGATCTGAAAGTAAATCTTAGATCAAAAGGGATTAATTTTAGAAGTCGATTTTGGCAAGTGTTGTCAAACATATCAGGGGCTTACAACGGGGTTCAATAGAGTCACTGTGGAACAAAACCAAAATGTCAGGAATGTATTTTAAGCAAACCGTAGGAAGACGGTGCATCCGAGTTCCAAGGGAGCACTGCCCTTTGAGCCGTGCGGGTGCATTTACACATCTGTAAATCCCCAGGGCGGAAGGGATGCACAGCCTATCCTCAGCGCTCTGAGCAACCAATTCCACTGTTTAGACACTAAACAGTGTCTAAATCAGAAGCTCACTTCGTCGGCCCAGCCTGCCTCATCGAGCCTTTCCCTTGGACCTGGATTGTATCACTTGGCATGGTTCTGGTTTGTCTAGCCCTTAAGTTTGAGGCACAAACACTTGCTGAAGCTGTCTACACTGACACGGACCTGCTGCTTCTGAGAGAGGGGAGCTCTCTCAGAAGGGTGTGCACGATCATGGTCCTTCCCACCTTCAGGCTTGGAAAACGGTGGAACTCAGGGTCACGTGTCCTGGGTGTGCTGCTGTGTGGAAGACCTTGAAGCAGTGTCTTAGTTAGGGTTTCCATTGCTGTGAAGAGACACCATGACCAAGGCAACTCTTAGGAAGGCAAACATTTAATTGGGGCTGGCTTATAGGTTCAGAGGTTCAGTCCATCATCATTGTGGCAGGAACCATGGCAACGTGCAGGCAGACAGGGTGCTGGGGAAGGAGCTGAGAGTTCTGCATCTTGATCCGAAGGCAACCAGGAGAGACCAGCATCCTCAGGCAGCTGGGAGGAAGCTCTTTTCTGCAATGGGCGAACCCTGAGGATGGGAAGAGACGTCCAAGGCCCACCTCCACGGTGACACACTTCTTCTAACAAGACCACACCTCCTAACTGTGCCACTCTCTATGGGCCAAGCATAGTCAAACCACCACAGGCAGCTAATATAAACGCAGTCCGGGTACACAGAGCTGAGCTGGGACCTTCCAGTTCCCAGCTCTCAGTACAACACCCGTGTTTACACACAGCCAGAACGCCACAGCCAGACAACCACACCGCATATTTATATTAATTATTTAGTTGGTTGGTTGGGCCCTCTTCCCCCTCTGGACAGAGTCTTGCTATGTAGCCCTGGCTGGCCCAAAACTTAACTTGGTAAACCAGGTTAGTCTCAAATTTCCAGTGATCCTCCTGCCTCTGCTTCCTGAGTGCTGGAATTAGACTATAAATCAGGAAACCGGGTGTGTGTGTGTGTGCGCGCGCGCGCGTGCGTGTGTGTATGTGTGTGTGTAGTGACAGTAGTTTTGGAAACACAGAAATACTATAAGAATATTTTTCGTTTTAATCCCAGGGGTGGGACATGGGGCTGCTTCGGACTGACGGCAGCAGCTGACTGTGATTTGCCCTCATGCTCCAGCAGAAGCAGTGGTTTTGGCCGTTGCAGACAGTTTCTGCGATTGTGTGACGTTTAGAATTCTGGGGCCTGGAGAGACGGCTCAGTGGTTAAGAGCACCGACTGCTCTTCCAGAGGTCCTGAGTTCAAATCCCAGCAACCACAGGGTGGCTCACAACCATCTGTCATGGGATCCGATGCCCTCTTCTGGTATGTCTAAGGACAGCGACAGTGTACTTATATACACGGAAAAAATAAATTCTTAGAATTCTGGGGACTTTTCAGAGGGGATATCAATGTTAGGGCCCCAAGAGGTGGGGTTTTTGGTTGTTGGTCATTCAGGGGGGTTGGCTGTGTTTTCTTAGTAGTTGTGCTCCAAGAAGAAACAAAAAGAGAGAAATTAGATTCAGGGATTCTCCCTCTCCCTTTTCCTCTCCCTCTCCCTCATCTAGTGTTAGGGGATGAAACCCAAGGGATAATGGGTGGAAAATAGAACCCACAAAGTAAGACCAACTACGTGTGTGTGTGTGTGTGTGTGTGTGTGTGTGTCTGTGTGTGTGTGTCTGTGTTTGTGTGTCTGTGTGTGTGTGTGTGAGTCTGTGTGTGTGTGTGTGTGTGTGTGTGTGTGTGTCTGTGTTTGTGTGTGTGTGTGTGTGTGTGAGTCTGTGTGTGTGTGTGTGTGTGTGTGTGTGTGTGTGTGTGTGCTGTGTGTGTGTGTGTGTGTGTGTCTGTGTGTGTGTCTGTGTGTGTGTCTGTGTGTGTGTGTGTGTGTGTGTGTATGTGTGTGTCTGTGTGTGTGTTTCTGTGTGTGTGTCTGTGTGTGTGTGTGTCTGTGTGTGTGTCTGTGTGTGTGTGTCTGTGTGTGTGTCTGTGTGTGTGTGTGTCTGTGTGTGTGTGTGTGTGTGTGTGTGTGTGTGTGTGTGCTGCACACATGCCCGGTCGGTCTCAGGTCAGGACGGAACTTTCAGTAGCCTTTCTCTTCATCTTCCACATGAGTCTCAGAGATTGAACTCAAGTCTTCAGGCCCTCTCCGTGGCCCTATGGGAGAGACAAGGAGAGCTGGAAAATGCATTAAATAAATGCATTAAACCTAATGAATGATATAAAATGATCAGTGTCGGGCTGGAGAAATGGCTCAGCGGTTAAGAGCTCCGACTGCTCTTCCAGAGGTCCTGAGTTCAATTCCCAGCAACCACATGGTGGCTCCCAACCATCTGTATGGGACCCGATGCCCTCTTCTGGTGTGTCTGAAGACAGCTACAGTGCACTCATATACATTAAATAAGTGAATAAATAAATAAATCTTTAAAAAAATGACCGGTGTCATATTATAGGATATTCTCATCTAACACAAAGGTAAAAGTGGAACACAAGAGTGAGATGTCTGTCTGAGAGGTGGTCCTCACAGTTCTGAGGTTAGAATGCCATCCATGTAAGGAAGACCATTCTACATGTATGTAGTTTTACTTATATTTTATATACATGAGCATTCTCCTACAGTTCCCGCGGAGCTGGCTTCTCACATGTTCCCATGGCTCCATTGAGAAGCCGAGTCGTTGCAGGTGTAAGGAATTTGAGCTTGCAGAGAAGAATCTGACAGGGATGGATGTGTCCACATGGACGCTGAGCATCTCGGAGGACTGTTCTCGTTCTCGTGCGTGCGACTGAGGTGGTTGTGACATCTTCTAGTGCCTGCGCTCCCATAGCTCAGGGGCTGCCAAGGTTTGGTCCCAACAATTGATAAGGACCAATGATATCATCATCATCATCACCATCACCACTATCATCACCATCACCATCACCATCACCACCATCACCATCACCATCACCATCATCATCACCATCATCATCAACAACAACAACAACATCACAATTTCCTTCCTTTTAGGTGTTTGACCTTACACGAAACAGCCTCGACCCCTGTGGCAAACAGGTGACAAAAGAACACAAATGGAAGAGGCTGGGCGAGTGGCCCAGTCAGTAAAGCATTGTAAGGCAAACATGAGGACCCAGGTTCAATTGCCAAGCCACACCCTCTTAGTTAGGGCTGGCTGAGGTGCCGAGATTGCAGTGTTGGGCGGGCAGACACAGGTAGATCCCGAGTCCTCTGGTGGGCCAGCCTGGCCTGCTCAGTAAGTTGTGGGCCCATGAGAAACCCTGCCCATAAAGGAAAAGTTAAAGGCACACAAACAGCGTGAATCGGACTGGTCTGTAATGTGTAGGGATTTTGTTTATTTCTTTTTCTCTCTCCCTCTCCTTCTAGACTGGCTGTGGGTGGTGTTTTTTTTTTTTGTTTTTTGGTTTTTTTTTTTTTTTGTTTTTTTTTTTTTTTTTTTTTTATTTTCTTATTTTTTTTTTTTTTTATATATGTTAGTACACTGTAGTTCTCTTCAGACACTTCAGAAGAGAGCATCCCATTACAGATGGTTGTGAGCCACCATATGGTTGCTGGGAATTGAACTCAGGACCTCTGGAAGAGCAGTCGGTGCTCTTAACCGCTGAGCCATCTCTCCAGCCCTGTTTGATTTTTATTTTATATGAATGGGCGTTTTGCCTGTGTGCATATCTGTGTATCTTGTGCATTCAGAACCCACGGAGAAAGAGGGCATCTTCCCTGGAGATGGAATTTCAAACAGCTGTGAGCTACCACATGGGCATTCAGAATTGAATCTGGTTCCTCTGGAAGAGCAGTCAGGTCTCTTTAACCGTTGAGCCATCTCTCCAGTCCTTGTTTTTTTAAATTTTTGTTTTTGTTTTTTGAGGGACAGTTTGTTTGGTTTTGGGGGGGTAGAGACAAGAAGATCAGAAACTCGAGGCTATCCTCGGCTACATAGGGAGTTAGAGGCCAGCCTAGGGTGCCTGGAGACCTTATCTCAAATCAAAAAAAGGTTTTTTTTTTTTTTTTTTTTTTTTTTTTCGGAGCTGGGGACCGAACCCAGGGCCTTGCACTTGCTAGGCAAGTGCTCTACCGCTGAGCTAAATCCCCAACCCCATCAAAAAAGTTTATGAACAGGTATATTCCTTATGTGCAGGGCACACACTCAGAGACTATGTAGTTTCAAGTGATCTTTGGATTCCACGTCCATAGCTTCTTCCCTGAAGACTGCTCCATTATGAGAGTTGTGGTAAGAGGAAAACCTCTCCGGTTGGCACCCCCCCACCCCCAAGTAAAACCTAAAGGTTTGTTTATGTCACTCTGGGGTATATGACTCCAGACCCAAAGTTCAAAACCGCCATCAGCCGTAACTTCATCCTCCGCAGTAGAGAGAGCCGTTGCGTCCTACATTTAGACAAACAGAAGGCAGCGCACAAGTCATAGCCTGTACCCAGAGCGACACTAGCCTATCTGCGTGTTCCCATCTCGGCTGTGACAGCGGATATCTGAGGGACGGTCCTCCTGCCGGAAGGAGAGGGTAGGCATTTGTTCCAGGCGATGGGAAAAGCTTTCTTCTTCACTCCCAAGCCAACTAGAGACTGCTCTACAATTTCTCCGGACAGTCTGCCAGTGGCCAGAAGAAGGTGCTCTCCACACACACACACACACACACACACACACACACACACACACACACACACACACACACCCCACCCCACCCCACACCAAACAAGTGAAAGGAAGAGGAAGGAGGTTTTAAGATGTAGTTTTCAAATCCAGGAAGTGCCGACTCCCAAAGAAAACCATGATGTCCAGGAACAAAGCAGGGCTATTTCCTATAAAGTCCTAGCCCAGGATTCCACCGGGTCAGCTATGTAGATGAGGGGTGTCGATGACTAGCAAATACTCCGTCCTGATTGGCTGACTGCAAGTCATAGCAGGTCAGGTCCTGATAGCAAAATAGAACTTTCCAGAGCCTGTTTATCTTGGCAGCCGACCCAGGAACATGCCCAGGCGAGGGCTACAAGAGTTCAGCTTGTGGTTATTCCAGGAATAGACAGACGAGGCATCAAATGGCTACCAGGCTCCATTTTGAACATAGGCCCAGTTAGTCACTTGGGACCCTTGGAAATTCAGCTCTTCTTTTTAACCTTTATTTTGATTACTTTTATTTATGTATATTTATGTATGTCCATGTGAATGGTTAGCGAATCCGTCAAAGAGTGTGGGTGTCCTCAGAAGCCAGAGGAGGGTGTCAGACCTCCTGGAGCTGGGGTAACAGGCCCATGAACGACCATGTGGGTGTTGAGAACCGAACCTGTATCCTTGGGAATGGCAGCCAGCCGGTGCTCTTAACCACTCAGATATCTCTCCAGCACCCTGCTCAGTGTGGTGACTTGAATAGGTTTTGCCCCCATAGATTGACCTCCTTGACAATTTGGCACCATTAGAAGGTGTGGCTTCGTTGGAGTGGGCGTGTCCTCATTAGAGGAAGTGCGTCACTGTAGGGGTGTGTTCTCAGGCCTCCTACGCTCAGGCTCCTCCCAGTCTCCGCCTGCCTGCCTTCGGATCAAGATGTACAAGTCTTGGCTTCTCCAGCACCATGTCTGCCTGGCTACTGCATGCTTCCTGCCTTGATGATAATGGACTGAACCTCTGAAACTCGAAGCCAGTCCCAATTCCATGTTTTATATATAAGAGTAGCCTTGGTCTTGGTGGCAATAAAACCCTACCTAAGGCACTCGGCTTTCCTCAAAGTTCACAGGCATTACAAAGTATTTTACGTGAGGTGGAGATTACGGCGTAAACCTTTCTGTCTAGGGATGATTCCAGCCCGAATGTGTAAATTATTGGATAGGAATGAAACTGACTTCTGATCTCTAGGTTCCACGTACAGTTACTTGTTGGTATTTTTCTTTTGATGGTCACATTAGCATCCGTTCCTGTTTGAGTTTGTTGAAATTTTCTCCTGAGAAGAGTTACGCTCATTCTCAGGTTATGTGGGGTTTGATGAAAGAGAGTCCTTCAGCGCGGCTCCTGGATTGCTGCTGCAGTTTTTCTTCCTCCCTCTCTCCTCTTCCACCTTCCTCTCTTCCTCCTCCCTCTCCTCCCTCTCCACCCTCTCCTCCTCTGCCTTCCTCTCTTCTCCCTCTCCTCCCTCTCCTCCTCCTCTGCCTTCCTCTCCTCCTCCTCCCTCTCCTCCTCCTCTTTCTCCTCCTCTGCCTTCCTCTCTCCTCCCTCTCCCTCTCCTTCCTCCTTCTCCTCTCCTCTGCCTTCCTCTCTCCCTCTCCTCCCTCTCCCTCCTCCTCCTCTGCCTTCTTCCTCCCCTTCTTTCTTCCTCCCCCTCCTCCCCACTCCTCCTCCTCTTCTTTACTTCTTGACTTTGATTTTAAAGACTAAATTGGCCATTGACATGGCTCAGAGGGCTGAGGCACTCACTTCCCTAAGACCTACAGGGTAGAGGGAGAGAGCTGACTCCTCTAGGTTTTCCTTTAACCTCCACACAGGCACCATGAAATACACGCACACCACAGATGCTGCACACACATGCACATACATACACACCATATGCATACAACAAACACACGCACATCACACACCACAGACACCATAGACACCCCCCCACACGCATTTCACACACACCAAACATACATATCAATATACCACACACACATACCACATACACCATGCACACATACTACACACATACACATACACACATAAACCATAGACACAAAACACGCACCCACACCATACTCACATACCCACACGCACATCACACACCACAGACACCATAGACACCCCCCACACGCATTTCACACACACCAAACATACATATCAATATACCACACACACATACCACATACACCATGCACACATACTACACACATACACATACACACATAAACCATAGACACAAAACACGCACCCACACCATACTCACATACCCACACATACCACACACATACCGGACACAAACACATACCGGACACAAACACATACCACAAGCACACATATACACACATACCACATATATGTCACACCCACCATACACACACACACACACACACACACACACACACACACACACACACACACACACACTAAATTGGGTGAGGGCAGCAAATCAAACAAAAATTTAAAAACCACCAATTTTTAATTTTAATTTTATTTATTTATTCTTTTGTTTTTCAAGACAGGGTTTCTCTGTGTAGCCCTGGCTCTCCTGGAATTCGTTCTGTAGTCCAGGCTGCCTTGGAACTCACAGAGATCTGCCCGCCTCTGCCTCCTGATTAAAGGAGTGTGCCATCACCACCAGGTTCACCCAATTTTTAAAGAACCAATCTTTACTGACAAATTGCTATTTTGACATGAGTTTAAGTTACCTACCCAGACAGCTCAAACATACTGAATTTAATTTCTGGAGAACCACACAGGAGAACAGAAACAAATCGCGTAGGACTTGTGTGAACCCAGGGCCTTTGCACTTGGTAGGCAAGCACTCTAGCACTGAGTTAAACCCCTGATTCCCTCTCCATGTTAAGCCAGCATTGGAACATGCATGACCAGCTCAGAGACAGTTCAAAACCGACAGCCGTGAGTTTAATGACTTCACTGGTGTCAGCCCCAGCTTTCAGCCCCAGCATCCAGGTGAATTTTTGGCAGTGCAGAATCTCGGGTGGACTAAACAAATACTTCGATGGTTTAAATAACGTCTGGACGCTGCTAGTTTGTCTGTGGTGGGTGGAGAGAGTCACAGCTCCAATCTACCACCCTCATCAACCTGAGTTCCCTTAGACCCGTGCTTCTCAACCCCTTTTGCAAAAACTATATCCAAAAATATTTAAACTATGATTCATAAGAGAAGCAACATTATAGATATGAAATAGCAAAGAAAACAATTCCATGTGGGGGTCAATTACAGCGTTAAGGGGCTGCCGAGTTGGGAAGGTTGAGAGCCACTGGCTTAGAGTTTTAGGAACCTTTGCTCAAGACAAACTGGGACTCGCGGCTTCAACACTGAAAGGTATTTCTAGATGGGCTGGTAGAGCGAATCAGAGTTAGGGTTTTAATAAAACTTTGAGAGACTGGAGAGACGGCTCAGTACTTGCTGCTCCTGCAGAAGGCCTGAGTTCAGCTCCCAGCGGTCACAACTCCAGCTCCAGGGGATCTGACACCTTCTTCTGGCCTCCCCAGGTACTGCACTCACGAATGCATATACCCCCCTCCCACTCCAAATATCAAAAATGTCAACAGAGGCTTGAGCCTGAGTAAAGAGAAAGACACCGGGAGTGCCTGTCAGGGTCCTTTAAGGGTTCCAGTAATGACCATGCTGGAATTATGTAGGCTTATGAAATTCCAACATCCAGTCGGTATCTGGGGACCTCACCCTTCCACCTCTGTTTCCTTCTCTGACAGTCGATCCTGAGAGGCCCTGGATGAATTTACAGTCTGACAAACTAACACTAGAAGCTACTAGGGTTCTACAACAGGTTTGGTATATGTGCTTTCCTGAAAAATGGAGTTTCCGGGGAGAATCCCAGAAAACCGTAGGATGGGAAGTTAGTGCGGAGGGAACACCCAACTGCCAATTGCATGAGAATTCTCCCTGCCCTGCCTCAGTAGATTCCAAGTGACGGGTCTCCTCTTTCTGTTTGTTTGTTTTTTTTTTTTCAAGATGTGGTTTTTCTATGTAGCCCTGGCTGTCCTGGAACTAGTTCTGTAGACCAGGCTGGCCTCAAATTCACAGAGACCCACCTGCCTCTGCCTCCCAAGTGCCGGCATTAAAAGTGTACGTCACCACTGCTGCCTAAGGGTCTCCTTTTCTCTTCCTACTCAGTCTCCCTTCTTTCCCTTCCTGCTTCAAGGCAACAGATTTAGACAGTCATAGGTAGGTAAATTCATGTACACATATTAATATACACACATATGAACACATATATGCACGAATACACACACATAAATATACATGCATGAATATACTTACACATGAACACACACATGAATATACAGAGGCAGGTACACACAAACGAACACACACCTATGGACACACATACATGAATATATATCCACAAATATATACACATGTATATACATACACACATGAACACAGATACATGAGTACACACATGCATGCATATACACACATACATGAATATACACGTATGAACACCCACACACATGTACACACACATGAACACATACACACATGAATGCACACACATGAGTATATCTACAAATATACACACATGTAATTCTATCTGACCTCTATTTAAAACCATTCATACTGATATCCCCACTCAATACAATAGTTTACTAGCGAGCAGAGTCCATTTTGTAGGTTCTTAGATAAAAGAACTTAAAGGCAGCCAGCCGTAACGTTGTCCACCTTTAATCCCAGCACTTGGAGGCAGAGGCAGGAAGATCTCTGAGTTTGAGGCCAGCCTGGTCTACACAGTGGGTTCCAGGGCAGCCAAGTTTATATAGAAAGACTTTGTCTCAAGGGAATGAACAAACAGATAATTAAAAACCAGATTCAGAAGGAAAAGGAGGGACATTTTATTTTTTGGTGTTTAAGTCCTTCTATGTCCACCTTCCTTCATCTTATAAGGTGTTTTGAATTTATTCTAAATGGATTGTTTTTCAATTAAAAAATTGTTTACTTTTATTTATGTGTATATTTCCATGAGCCTGTTTGTATGCACCACGGAAATGTCTCTTATTTCTTCTGATGAGGGGATGAGATGAGAGCCAGACCCAAGCTGTTCTAATACACGGCTTGAGCAGAGCCCAGAGTGTTTCTAACTCTGTATTAACTATCCCTGGGCCTAGGCCTGGAAGCTTCTAGCCTCTGTACAATCTAAACTTCTGCAAGCCTGGACCTTAAAGGCTTCAGCTTCCAGCCTCTGTCTGCTAACCTAGGCCTGGAATGTTTCAGCCTCCGAGACTCGCCGCTGGATAAACTCACTCTTTCTAGCTCTTTCTGAACTCTGGCTGGCCTCTCCAAGCTGACTGATTCAAACTGGCTTCTCTTAGCTTCCGACTGAGTTGCTCTACTTGGAAAGACTGCCTCTGAACTCCATGAACTGAACCGCCCCAGACTCAACTGCTCTGCTCCAAAAGGAACTGGACTGAATTGAACTCTCTCTGTGCTCTATAAGTCACCTCTCTCTCCTGCTGTTCTCATGAGAGTTAGGTGTATCCTATCTCTGACCCATTCTGTCAAATCTTTCTCTGATTCCCTTTGTCTACCCTTCAATCAGACACCATTGTTTGGGATTAAAGGTGTGTCCTATTGCAGCCAGAGGAATTGAAGGTGTGTGTTGTGTCTGCATTCCAGCTAAACCATGTCTTTGAATGTCAGTCCTCGCCAGAGCAGCCACGTTGCTGGATTAAAATTCTTCGACTGCACTGTGCAGAGCTCAGTACCCTCAAAGGGCAAAGGAGGTCATTGGACCCCCTGAAGCTGAAGTTACAGGAAGTTTCAAAATACCCAACATGGGTGCTAGGACCCAAACTTGGTCCTCTGCAAGGGCAGCAAGTGCTCTTAACTGATGAGCCCCTTATGGAGTATTCAGGTCTTAAATACTCCGGCTGTACTGTGCTTCACTGCATGAGTTACTAACTAAGCAATCAACTCATTTACTGAGACATAGTTTTGCTGTGTACCTTAGGTTAGCTCCTCCCTGGGCCTCCCTCCCACTGCTGGGATTGCAGACCTGCAACATTATTCCTTCTGTCCACACTTTCTGTGTTTAACGTTTGTGGTTTGAGACTGACTCCCGCTGTGTGGCTCTGGTTGGCCTGTAACTTGATACGCAGACCAGGCCTGGCCTGCAACTTGTTAGGTAGACCAGGCTAGCCTCTAACTTAGAGAGATCTGCCTGCCTCTGCTTCAGGATTGACCTGCTTTAACTACAAAGCCTTTACAGTGTGGTTTTCATTTATTTAGTCTTTTACTTGATGGTTTTCTTTTTCAGTTTCCTGGCCGTTCTTACTGTTCATTCATCGAGGGTCAGGTTAGGGACAATTTTCACTCCAGAGAAAACAGTTTACCAATTTTATTGGAATTGCACTCTGAGTATAAATTACTATGTGTGTGTGTGTCTATTTGTGTGTGTGTGTGTGTGTGTGTGGTGTGTGTCTGTGTCTCTGTGAGTGTCTCTGTGAGTGTGTGTGTGTTTGTGTGTGTGTCTGTGTGTGTCTGTGTGTGTGTTGTGTGTGTGTGTCTGTGTGTGTGTGTGTGTGTGTGTCTGTGTGTGTATGTGTGTGTCTGTGTGTATCTGTGTGTGTCTGTGTGTCTATGTGTGTGTCTGTGTGTGTGTGTGTATGTGTGTGTGTGTGTGTGTGTGTGTGTGTGTGTGTGTGTGTGTGTGTGTGTGTGTGTGTGTGTGTGTGTGTGTCTGTGTTCTGTGTGTGTGTGTCTGTGTATCTATGTGTTTGTGTGTATCTGTGTGTCTATGTGTGCTTGTGTATGTGTGTGTGTGGTGTCTGTCAGTGTGTGTCTGTGTGTGTCTGTGTGTGTCTGTGTATGTCTGTGTGTGTGTGTCTGTGTGTATGTCCTGGTGTGTGTGTGTGTCTACAGGTGACTAAGAAGTTTATTGCACTGAGTCACCTTTTGCAGAAACATTCTTTACTTGATTAGAGGCTCAGAAGTAGCATTACATCCCCTGGATCTGGGGTTACAGATGTCTCTAAACTTCCAAGTGTGGACTGAGAATCAAACCCAGGACCTCTGGAACAGCATCCAGTGCTCTTAACCGCTGAGCCGTCCCTCCAGCCCATGGATATCACCTGTCTTAGTCAGGGTTACTATCGCTGTGATGAAACACCATGACCAAAGTAGCTTAGGATGCGAGGGCTTGGTGGGCTTACACTTCCAGTTCATCACTGGAGAAAGTCAGGCCAGGAACTCACACAGGGCAGGAACCTGGAGGCAGGAGCTGATGCAGAGGCCGTGGAGGGATGTTACTTACTGTCTTGCTCCCCATGGCTTGCTAGGCCTGCTTTCTTATAGAACCCAGGACCACCAGCCCAGGGATGGCTCCGCCCACAGTGGGTGGGGTACTTCACCATCAGTCTCTAATTAAGGAAATGCCCTATAGGCTTGCCTGCAGCCCGATCTTAGGGCATATTTTTTCAGTTGAGGTCCCTCTTCTCATATCTATCCTATGTTCTAAAACCAGCCAGGACATCACCTGTGTACAGGCAGTTGAGCGTTGTGTAACATAGCCACTGGGATCCAAACTCGGGTCCTCGGCTAGAGCAGCATGTGTTCTTAACCCCTGAGCCATCCGTGTCCTGCTCAGCTTGCAGCGTCCTCCTGGACTTCATCCTGCTCAGCCCTGAACCCTGAGTGCTGGGCCGGCTCCACCTTGCAGAAGCGCTGCTCCAGCAAAGCAAAAGTCAATCTGCTCTCGGGCGCCCAGCTGCCGCCCCCTGCCGGCCGGAGTCGCTACTGCACAGTCTGAGCAAATCATAAGCCCTATGATACCCTACTGGGCACTAAATCTAAATGAAGTTGGTTTTATCTTGCTTTGTTTTCCTTCCACCCACTAATAAGCACCTCGATTTGGGCTTTACTGATACTCTGCGTTCCAGAGGCCAAAATTCTGAAGGCAGTGTTTGAAAAGTAAAGTAAGGTGGACTAAATTGTTTGGGGTTTGGCTCTGTTTCTAAGGCTGCGGTTGGAGCAGGAAATGCCCAGAGCCTGCGGTGATTTTCCAAAGGACTCCAAACCCTCTGTCATGCACACCTGTTCCTTGGGACTCTGGAAGGGCATGGAGCAGGTTTGAGTCTGGGAGACAGGAAGGAGCATTTGAGGAACCCTTACACCCCTGTTGTAAGTGATTGAGGGGAACCTCGATCCAGGCCCTGGTCAGTTCTTTGCTTTGCCACTCTGTGGGCGCTGGTACAGCTGGATGATGCCTTCATCATGCAGCCTCTTCCAGACCGTTCTCTCTAACGCGAAGTCATGGTTTATGTAAAAGATGAGCCGTTTCCACGATGCATCATAGTAGTGATCAGAGAAGCGCTCGTGGCCCTGGGTGATGAAGCCATAGGCGCTCACCTGCAGAAAAATGGAAGAGGAGCTGGGACTGGAGTGGCTGCCTCCTGGGGCACTGTCCCTTTATCCTGCTCCTGGCCTGAGGTCTCTGCACACAGGTCCCTAGGGTGTACATGTTCACTCCCATTTCTGTCAGAGGTTTGCAGCCTTACCTTGTCACAGAGGTGAAGGGCTGTAAGCAGCAGAAGGGCACCAGTGGTGGGGCGGTATATTCTCCAGTGGGCAGTGTCCAGGGTCCTTGACCTCAAAAACCTGTTCAAAGTAGCCAGATTCCCAAGTGTCAGGAGCCAGCCAGGATGAGAGGCACCCGGCCCCTCTGTGGGCTTCCTACTCTTACCTGTTCTTCATGTAACGGAGAAAGTCTGGGTGTACCAGAAAGTATCGATCCAAGTCCAAGGCCTCTCTAAAGGCTTCCTGGGGTCTATGCCTGCAGCCAGAGATATGTCACTCAGTCCCCGCTCTCTCACTGGGGCCATTGGAGGCCAAGTCGTGGTCATGGTGTGACCGCTTTCCCATCACCAGGTGGCACAGAGGCAGTCCCACCTGACTAACCCTTTTGAAGTCACTCACCCACTTCTCAGTCTGGCCCCGGTGTTTCAGGGGCAGGAGGAGAAAAATGGTTACCTGAACCAAGAAAGTTTAGTATTCGCCATGGACCGATTCAAGAACATAGCTTCCAGCCACTCATAGTCCCGGGTGCCTTCCAGGAAGTGTAGATATCGGACATCCTGAAGACCAAGGAGAACTGCCTTGAGGACACTGAGTTGAAGGTAACCCACTTGTCACTCGAGACTGTTCCCTAACTATCCCATGGCCTGAGTAGCTGTTGTCACTGCTCTTGTCCTCCTCATGTGAACAGAGCTTGTGGTGACCTAGGTTCCATCCACACAAGGCACACCTATCTTCCCTGTCCAGAGGCCATGTAGCCACGCCCACTTTGTCTAAGGGTTGTATAGCCATGCCTATTCTGTCTTCCGGGCTGTGTGGCCACGCCCATTCACTCTCATTGGCCTCCCCTGTCCAGGGACTTTATGGCCATGCCCATTCCTCACTTCTCACCTTCCCCAGAGGCACATGCTGGAAACCTCGACGATCCAAATTGAGGATAGACTGGACCAGGGAGAAGGCAGTGAAGCCATAGAAGGATGTCCGGGTCCCCACATCCTGTTCATATCCTTTAATAACGGCTCCACTCAGTCTGTATAGAAAAATCAAACCAGATGATGTGAATGGAGGAGAGACATTTTTGTGGAGTCCCGTGAGAAAGGTGAAGCGGGGAGGCAGGAGTTATAGACACGCTCCATTTTCTAGATAATGATATGGAGACATGTCTTACATAGGGTTTTGTAGCTATGAAGAGACATTGTGACCACAATGCCAACCCTTATAAAGGAAAACATTTCATTGGGGCTGGCTTACAGTTTCAGAGGTTCAGTCCATCGTCATCGTGGTGAGGAACATGGGGGATTGCAGGCAGGCATGGTACAGGAGAAGGGGCTAAGGGTGCTACATCTTAATCCACAGGCAGCAGCAGGAGACTACGTGCCACACTTAGTGGAGCTTCAGCATAGACCTCCAAGACCATCCCCACAGTGACCCACTTCCTCTAAGAAGGCCACGCCCACTCCAACAAGGCCACACCTCTTAATCAGGCCACGCCCATGGGCCAAGCATTCACCCAGATGTGTGTATGCAGGCCATTCCTATTCGAACCACTCCAGGACACTTATTGGGTCTCCCAGAAGAGCTCGTATCTACAGGCAACGGAGGAAGAACATAGCAACAGAGGGAGAACATACCGGAAGACGTAGTCATGGCTGTCTATCTCCTGGCCCATACGTGAATTATTGAGGATGCCTCCATTGCCCACTACAGCACAGGAGATACACGTGAAGTACGCAGTAGGGAGGTTGGCAATGAGGAGCTGCTGCTGGGGTACCGGAGGGAAGCGGCTCACCACCTTCTGTACCACTGGAACAGAACCGGGCTCCATTCAGAGCCCTGGAAGGAGGTTGACCCAAGGCAGGAAACCAGCCACCCTCTGCTCTGAAGAAAGGACTCACGGGACTGATTGAGCTCCATGAAGCCAAAGGGCGGAGCAAAGTGCTCTAGCCTGTTCCACTCGCTCTGGTTGAAGCGCCCTGAGTCCAGGAACAGAGTGATGTTGGGCAGAAAGATATTTTGTAGCCATGGTGAATGGGAAGCCGTGATCTTCACAGAGCCAGGGCAGGTCTATGTGCAGGAAGACATTTAAAGGTCAGACAATGGAGTGGCCAGGGGCTGGGTGGGTTCCACTAGACAGAGGCTGGGCTTAGGGGGTGCAGTTTGAAAGTTCTTGCTCACTACACTCTCTTTCACTCTGGACCCCAGGGTCTGGCTTCCTAACTCTCCATTCTGGGTCCATCTTGGTCCCAGAAAATGGGCCCTCTCAGCTCCTAAGTAGTTCCACCTTACAATTCTGAAGGCCACATATGTGTGCACTGTTCTGTTGGGGAATGACCCTGCTCTGCGTGTATACACAAGCAGCTTTTCAGTATTTCAATCCAGGCGGGGTGAGAAGGACTAGGGAGGTGACGTGGAGCTGAGTGTTTGCAGCTTTATTCGAGAACCCCTGGGAGGGGAACATTTGTGCTCTAGGCTGTGTCTTCTCGTCTGCTAGTCCCGTGTACTGAACCGCAGACCTGGCCACACTCTCTTCTCACAGAATGTGGGCCTGCCCCACGTCTTCTTCAACGGTTCCCAAACAAATTCCTTCCCAGCCACAGCTTTCTGAGTTGTCCAGATGTTGATTTTGGACCTTCCTTCTCCTCCCTGACTCTGGCTGTTATGAGAAGGAAGTGTGGGCCCATAGCAAGTGTCAGGCTGAGCACGGGCAGAAATGGCTGCTAGGGTTGCATAGTGCAGAATCATGGCGAAGGATCAGACTCACCGTCTGTAGGCTGCCCGCATCCAAGCTATATTCCTCCTCAAAATCCCACCGAGGCTCAGACTTGAAGTCGGAGGCCTTCAGCCTTTGGCGTCTTTGTGTGGTGGGGTGTGGGAAAGAGGCAGGGGTTGGGGTGGGCTGGACCTCCTTCTTCTTGGCTGGGGCAGCTCCTGTGGCCATTGGTGCCTTCCTTGTTGACAAGGCTCCTGTAGCTCTTGATAGTTTGTCCAGATGTTTTGAAGCAGGTATCTTTGCCTCAGAGTCTGCCTTGTTCTTAGGACTCTCTGGTGCTGGCCTTTTAACCTCCAACTTCTTCTCCGCCCCCTCTCCTCGCTCTCCTCGGGCTGTCGCTCTGTCCTGTTTCTGCAGCTCCACCCCCTTTGTCCTGACAGAGGTTGTCTTCTTCTTGTGAACTGTGGGTGGCAGGGTCACGATGGGTCCTTGGGGTGCAGCCTTTTGTGGAATCCCCTGCAGACTTGATTCATTGTCCTCTATAAACTGGTACCTGGACACAGAGAACATGTGATGAAGGCTGGACGTTCCATAAAACCGTCACACACATCGCTAGCGGGCTGAGGAGACTGCTCAGATTGTAGAGGGTGGGCTCTTACTCTGCAAGCGTGAGCTCTTGGGTTTGAATCCTCAGCTCCCAGATTGAATAACAACATACCACAAATACAGCCGTGCATGAGCCTGCAAGCCCACACGTCTCCCTTCGTCACCTTCCCATTATTTTATGAGACAGAGTTTCTCACTGAACCTGATTCTCACTGACTTGGGTAGAGTGGTTGGCCGACCGCACCCCACAGATCCTCTGCCTCTGAACATCGGGATTACATGGCGCCTGTGCGTGTGAGGCTCGAACTCAGATCCTCATGCTTGTGCACCAATAACTTTATCATCTGCCTATGTCTTACACCAAACAGAATGAAACTAACAAGTCCCATAGTTCTTTGGTTTAGGTTCGCTCAGTCTCCCACGAGTCTCACGTCCCTAAGTGATCCTGTCCCCGTGATCTCATTGCACTCCCCTTACGTGCTGTACCTCTTCCCCTCTCTTCTATAACAACTGCTCAGCTTAACTTCATTACTAATAACAACAGCAGACCATTGAACACACAAGTCCCTCAAGTTCTTCAGCTATATGACTTGCTCTCTTCTGTTAGACTTTGTATCTCTTAAGAGCTCAGGAAGAAATAGAGTAAAAATGGCACCCAGGGCCTTAACCTCTGTTTTGTAGCCTCCAGATTGGGTAGGACCATCATTGACTTTTATGGACCTCATATCTATCATCTTTGAAAAAGTTTGCAAACATTAGACTTGTACCGTTGTAAAGATCAAAGTCACACACAGAGTGACCCCAGTTCTGAATTGACGTGTCATCATAAAAGAGGGTGTTGTCACCTTCACAATGAGCCTCATAAAGCAATGTAAACTCTTCACAGCTTCCTTTCAGCATTTTAAACTTTATTAAATTACCTGTGTATGTGTCAGTGTAGATGTCTATGTGTGTGCATGTGCATGTGTGTGCATGTCTTCATGTTTGTGCATATGCTCATGTATATGTATGTGCTTATGTGTACATATGTTTATGTGTGTGTATATGCTCATGTGTGTGCATGTGCTCATGTGTGTGCATGTGTTTATGTGTTTGCATGTGCTCTTGTGTGTGCATGTACTCATGTGTACATGTGTTCATGTGTGTGCACGTACTCGTGTGTGCATGTGCTTATGTGTGTGCATGTGCCCATGTGTGTTCATATGAAAGTGTATGAATGTGCCCATGTGTGTGCATGTGCAAGTATGTGTATGTTTCTATGTGTGTGCATATGCAAGTGTATGCATGTGCCCATGTGTGTGCATATGCACATGTGTGTGTGTGTGTATGTGTATGTTCATGTGTGTGCATGCATGTGGAGACAAGAGGTTGGCCTCTGGTGTCTCCTTAGAAACCTTCTTCTTTGGTCTTTGAGACAGAATGTCTTGTTGGCTTAGAGTTTGCCTAAGGAAGCCTGTCTGGCCATCGTCTCTCCAGGATCTATCTGTCTCTACCTCCCAAGCACTGAAATTTGGAGCAATCCCCCCATGCCTGGATTTTACATGAGTGCTGGGAATCAAACTCAGATCCTCGTGCTTGTGTGACAAGTGCTAGATTGACTGAGCCATCTCCCCAGTCCCTTCAAAGCTTTGCCTTGCTGTTTGAGTCAGGGTTCTGTGTGGTGATGGCTAGCCTCAGACTCAAGGTCCACCAACCCCAGTGCTTGAGGTCATGGCTGCTCCACTCCACTTGTCTATTGCTCTCTGGTTTTTACTGATTTTACTGCTTCCATTCTTCTGCCCTGCAGCAGCACGGTGACCCCTCCAAGCTGTAAAACCTGTAGTCACCTTTGTGCCCCCTCTTCCTCCCACCACTCCTTTAAAATGTCTCCTGAAGTTCACTTCTTTCTTGTCCCTCCTCCCTGGGCTTCAGTGGCAGAAGTCTCTTCCCTCAGCACTTCCTGCCCGAGTTAACTACTTAGGCAATCTCTCCACCCCTGCCCTGGACTACCTTACTGGGTGGGCCAAACCCTCGCCTTCTTGAAGCTGCCTTTCTGCTCTAAAAATCCTTTGCTACCATTCACTAGCCCCACCTATCTCCTGGGCTAGAGGGGAAGCCCTCCATAGTGGGGATGTGACTTCCCCATTGAGGAAGGCTGGGGGATTTTCTATGTGAGCTCATTCTCTGTAGACTCCTCGTCTGCTGCAGGCCATTTACTGGTCACTCAACCCAACTGCATACAGTCTGTGTGCGTACCTCCACGGCGCCCTCCTAGACTCTCCCTCTTCCAGAGACCTCTCCATGGCAATTTCTCCGTCTGTCAGTCATTTGTAACTTAGTTATATGCAACGTATTCAACAGGCTTCGTGTTATAGTCACTTGAGCTGATTGAAACTCATTCTAGTTTTGAGTGGCAGTGCATGCCTGTAATCCTAGCACTTGGGAGGCTAAGGCAGGAGCATCAGTGTGAGTTTAGCCTGGTTTATATAGTTAGACACTGTGTGTCTGCCTATGTTCAGTTTATCATCTATCTATCTATCTATCTATCTATCTATCTATCTATCTATCTATCTATCCTTTATCATCTATCTTTCTGTCTATCTTGCCTGCCACCAGCCCTAGCAGACTCTTCTTCCTTGTTGGTTCTTCATGAGGCATGGAATGGGGAAGAGTGTTGGCAGAGGGTAAGACTTTGTCTTACGAGATATTTAGGGTTCCTGTTAATAAAACGTTTACTTATCTATGTGTAAGTTACCATGCTACTGTGGCTGATCTACCTTCTGTGATCCTCTGAGACCGGGAACTGCAGTCTCTGGCACCAAGCACCTCTTCCTAAAACAGCAAAGGATTAAGTACGAACATAGCCTTTGTACAATCTCAGCAGAAACTCTGAGATTCTTAGCTTTGAGTCTATTAGTCAGAAGTCACTTGAAGAAAAAGGGACACTTTGAAAAGTGATTACAGTATTTATTACCAAATTGTAAAAAGTTTCCTATGAAAGCTATCTAAGAAAATGTGGAAAAGCAGAAAGATCCTAAGTAGAGAGGGGGGAAATTCTTCTAAGAGGGGAAAAGAAAAAAATTCTCCTCTTCCTCTCTTTGTCTTCAGCACTTAAACATCTTTCAGAACACACGATCACATGTTACAAAGTTCATCACAAGTTCACACAAAAAATCAAATCATAAGTTGAAATAGAAGTTTACAACAGAGAACGTTTGCATGCATATCCATTCGGAGTAATTATCTGGGTAAACACCCATCACCTGTCTCAGCTCCACAGGTTCACTGAAGGTTTAAAGCCATAACTAAGTTATTGGTGAACTTTTGTATATATAGACCCAATCAATATTTTATCCTCTGTCCTAGTATCTATGATAAGTCGTTACTTCCCTTTTTATGACATTTTGTTAATTGTTTTACAACCTCTTGAAATGTGCTCTGAGAAGGACAAAACCTGGTGACTATCTCAGAGCAATTAGCCGGTGACACATGGGAGACTGCAGAGTTCTCACTGCACTTTTGACCATCAGAAGAGGACCTAATAGCAGTCCCACTATCAAAGAGCTTAATATTCACTGATATAATTTTAGGAATTCTTATAGAATCATCATTAAGACTTAATAAGTCATCTATTTGACTACACAGCATTACTACGAAACAGTGCATCTTCGTAGACCTCCAGAGATTTGTTCAAAAGGGCGGGCTAATAACTAGTGGTTGATATATATGTTTAATAACAACAGGAAAAGCATATTAATAACAGGAATCTTTCCTAAAATGAATTCTCTTAGTTCCTTGTCTATAAAAGCAAATCTGTCGCGGATTAATCTGAAACAGATCATCTCAAGAAGGTTGCCTGCTAGCTATTAGCTTGTCCTATTGTGGCTCCTAACATTATCTAATATATTTATGAATCTAATTTTCTACCTATCTAATATTTCTATCAACCTATCTATCTGTAAATCTATATATCTATCAACCTACATATCTAGCTATAAACTATGAATCAATCTATAAATCTATTTATCGATACATCTGTCCTTCTATCCACTCCCTTCTTCCTCTTTCCAGTGCTGGAAATAAACCCAGGACCTCAGAGATTCTGGGAAAGTTCTCTACCACTGAACCACACCTCCTCCAGAGCCCTTTCCTCAGGTTATATACTCTACCACCTGGCGTGGACAGAGAGGCTCCTGCTTGCTCTGTGGTTCAGTCAGCTTGTTGGATGCCCCAGCTCTTGCCGACATGGCCTCAACAGTCAATATCTGAGGTTTTCCTGGGGAAATCCTTCCACTCTGAGGAGGGAACCCCTGAGTCACTTTTCAGGATCCTGCCCCTCACCCCATCCCACCTCCCCACAGCTCTGACAACATCATAGTCTACACTGGGAATGTGTGTTCCAGTTCTTGACTCCTGCTGAGGGGGCTCCCACAGCTCCCAAGTCAATGAGGACCCGGGACAGAAGAGCACAGCTCTGAATTCTTTCTGTGTGTCACACAATGGATGAGTGTATTGAGCTTCAGAAGTGTCTAGACAGCAACGGGTATCAAGCTGTTTGCCATACCTCTTAACTCAGGAGCCTGTGGCATTGACTGGGTGTGCAGAGCTGGAGTGATTCTCCTGCAGGTCATTCCTACTAGAAGCCTCTTTGACTTTTCACACAAGCCTCCTGGTATCCCAGATACATTGGTCAACACCACCAGCTCCTTCCCAGTTCTTTATGAGACTCCTCACCTTAACACCCCTGGAACCCATAGGTGTCTCAGAGTTCCCCAGGCCTCCCCTCAGGTGCTTTTTCTAGGAAGGACAGGATAGGCATCTTCTTACCTGGAAACCCTTGTTCTTGTCTCCTTAACAATGGAGAGCAGGATTAAGACCAATGTCAACCCAGTCAGAAGCAGGAAAGTTTGACCCCGGGAAAACTTTCTGCAAGGGCTCTTCATGGTGGACGGCTGGCCCCCAAACGCATGTGTGATGAGAGTAAGCTCCTTGAAGCAGCAATCAGATCGCCTTGTTCAGGTAGGAGGGTGAGGGAGTGCTAACCTTTAGCATAACATCGAGCTGTTCCAAAGAGCAGAAGAGATAAAGAAAGGGCGGGACATTCAAGGAAGAGAAAGTCCTTCTGTTCAAATAGGTTTTATTTCTAATTGAAGGGTCCCCAGACTCAGTTGCCTTTTAGGGTCGTGTTTCTTAACTTCTCAGAAATTGTGCCTGGAACATCACCAGAAATATGTGTGTCTAAGTCTAGTTTTCATATAGGGCCAATGGATGACTTCACAAATGGGTGCCAATAGAGTTCTGGGGGAAAGGCATGGTGGGTAAAACATTTGCCACACAACCATGAGGACCTTTGTTGAGTTCCCAGCACCTATGCCAAGCCAGTTGTGGTAGCGCATGTCTGCACACCCAGTGATTCTGTGTCAAGATGGGAGGTGGAGACAGAAGACCCCAAGAACCTCATAGGCCAGCTAGACTGGTGCATGCAGTGGGGAAAGGGCCCTGTCTCAAACAGTGTGGATGTTGACACAGGCACAGAAGAACAACAAGTCTCAATGATGACTTCTTCAAATGCTGGCACCTGCAGTTGAGTCCCTTCATCAATTCGCTTGCCCGTTTGTCATGGTGGACAGATACAGTGTACACTGGGTAGGCACTTTCTTACCCCAGCATCAGTCTGACTAAACAGTCTCTCTCCTCTTACCCGTCAGATCCAAAAGAAACTCAGGACAAATGGCTAACTGTGGTGCCTATTAACCAGAGTGTGTGCTAGCCTTCAGGCTCTCTAAGTATCATAAGTATATGCGACAGCATCCATGCTGGCACACTGGCTCGTCTCAGCACTTCTCAAAGGAGGGGTGGAGTGGGCTAGGGGGAAAGGGAGGGTGAGGGGCTGAGAGGATGGAGACACACTATCCTTCTCCAGCTTCTTTTTCTCAACAACCCTGAAATTTCAGACATAAGCCCCTTTGGTCTTAAACTTTGGCTCTCTCCCACGTTCTCTCTCTCTCTCTCTTCTCCTCTCTCTCTCTCTCTCTCTCTCTCTCTCTCTGTCTCTCTGTCTCTCTGTCTCTGTCTCTCTCTCTCTCTCTGTCTGTCTCTCTCTCTCTCTCTCTCTCTCTCTCTCTCTCTCTCTCTGATTCTTCTCTGAATCTTACTCATGCAGTCCAATCCCACCCTAATCTCTCCTCAAACAAAACAAAATCCTGCTGTGGAAGCTGCAGTCACACAGCTTTTCTTGCAAATGTTTATTGCAATGAGTCATTGGTCTGGTATAAGATCTCTGGGCTCTGCTACACTACCAATACTGGATCCTCACAGGACTCCTCTCAGATATCCTGTTGTTGCCCTGTGTTATGGAGCTCCTGCAGCTTTGGTTCTGCAGGACCAGCCCCTTCACACACTCCAGCAGTTCATAGATGGGGTAGATGTTAGGGTGGGCCAACTCGAAGTCCTGGATCTGGCCCTGGGTTGTAGCTAAGTTTTTAACCCCGCCAGCTCTTCTCAACTTGTACCACTAGGGAGAATTCTCCTCCTTTGCCCCAGGCAAGGAGAAGACTCTCTCATTCTTTCCTCTCTCCTTAGGGTTTTTTTTCTGTGGGCGGGGGGATCTGGGGGTGTTTGGATGGTTGGTTTTGTTTTGTTTTAGCCTGCACTCGGTCTTTCAGGCTCCATTTCCTCACTCATAGTGAGTGACTGGCTGATCTTGAAAGGGGAAGCAAGGTGGGAAAGGTTACGTGTGGAAGAGACTTCAGATATCTCTGGGTGCAATGAAGAGACACTTAGGAGACAGCTTCAGTGAGCCAGATCCATTAATGGGGGAAACAAAGGCTATTGAAACCTTTAGAGTCTGGGTAGGGACTTTTGCAGTGAGTGTACATCATTGGGCAAGGCCAGGGTATTGGAGATGACTCATTTGAAAAAGGAGGAATTCCAGGTCCTGGGGGACATGACATTATAAGGGGAGAGGAAGTTTAACCTGGCCACTAGGCTATGTGATCTCCTCTGGTGGGCAAAGGTCAGATAACGTGTGCTAGGGTATGTGGCCCAGGATGGGAGAGGGGAGTGATCCTACTCAGAATGAGATTTCCAGGTTTGGACAAACCTTGATCCCACTCTTCCTTCAGCTTGCTCCCCACTCCCATGTTCCACAGCCATCCGGCTCCCACACTCTTTCTGTCATCCGTTCTCACTCTCTTCCTCTCTTTCTCCTCTCATGACCAAGTCCAGCCTACTGACCATGTTCAATCTACTTCTCCTTCTCCCCGACCCCAACCCCTGGGCTTGCTCTGACTCTTTCAGATGCCTCTGGCTGTACTCTTTCTCATATCTACAATACACACCTCCCCTTCAACCACACCTTGGAGGGGTCATGTCCTCAGTTGATACTCGTCATGCTCTCCAAAGAAGGCCCTGGCTGGCAATGTCCTCTGCATACACAGGTGAGAAAACAAGACTGGACTCATGATGTCACTGGGCTACCGTGCATGAAAGAAGAAGCTTGGGAAGACTATCAACATCTGTCTCCATCCACATTTGCTGAGGCCTGAACACCATTTAAGGTCATGCCAAGAGCACAGCTGTGTTCCCTCCCTCCCTCCTTTCCCCTCCCATTGTCTCTGATTCCTTCTGCATTCCAAGTGCAAAACCAATGGCTAGGAAACTTTCTGTCTCAACACAGGGTTGTTCTGTGTAGCTCTGGCTGTCCTGGAACTCGCTCGTCATATCAGCCTGGCCTCAAACTCACAGAGATGTGCCTGCCTCTGCCTCTCAAGTGCAGATTAAAGCCATGCACCATGACCACCTGACCTGGAAACCCATGAGTAAATAACCTCCCTGATATCGTTTCCTTTTGTGTAATCTTAGATGATCGACCTACTTGTGAGTTTCCATCCTATGATGTTATCGTACACACATTGCTTGTGTTTATTTAGTTCAAAACTTGTTCACCCAGAAGCGTATGAGTTGCAGTGTCAGGACCTGAATCTGTGCTGTGTCCCTGGCTGGTCAGTTTGCTGTCCAAATCAATAATGTTTTTCTAGTTAAAAAATAATTTCCTTCCATCTTGGATGTGGCTCTCTGTGGATCTGAATGAGTACCATCTGAAGTTTCCCCAGGGAATGTTACTCCAATATGTGGATGATCTCCTCATCAGACGAACTAACATGGACGCCTGCACACTGGCCACTGAAGGGCTCCTAGAACCTTTCCAATGACTAAGATATTGGATGTGTCCCAAGAAGGCTCAACTCTGCACCATGAATGCCACATACTTGTGATTCCACGAAGGTAGGAAAACCTAGTCCATGTCATATGAACAGGCAATCTTGAGAATTCCCAACCCACAACAAAACAGAAAGTCAGAGATTGTAAGCTCTGGATTCCTGGATATGCTGAACTAGGCAGACATTTATATGAAGCCACTAAGGGGCCTAATAATACCTTTCAATAGATTGAGGCTGAAGAGATGGCCTTCAGATTGATTAAACGAGCCCTGTTTTCTGTTCTAGTCTTATCACTTTCTGACATTAGTAAGTGTTTACACTGATTTGTGCATGAGAAGAGGAGGAAAAAGGGGTCCTTACTCAAACAGTTGGCCCATAGCAGTAAAAAAAAATTAGACCCTGTGGCCGCTGGTTGGCTTCCCTGCCTAAGAATTAATGCAGCCACAGCCTTATTGACAAAAGACTAAGAAAAATTGACTTTTGGACACAACTTGATCACTACCACTCCTCCTCTGGGATAGACCCTACATGAGTCCCCTGTGACTGCTGTATGACTAATGAACAGCTGACTCAACATCAGGCTGCTTCTTGAACTAACTAAAAATAACCTTTGACCAGTCAGTCGCCTTCAACCTTGCCACCCTGTTGTCTGCCCCAGCCATGTGTGTTTGGAAATAACCTCGAACTTCGAAGAGTTGAGACCTGACTTAACTGGCAAGCCTTGGAGAGATTGTGATCTTATCAGTTTTACTGATGGGAGTGGCTTCATGGAGCAAGGCTGTAGGTGACTTCATCAGAGGTTCTCTGGGCATATGCATTGCCAAGTGGAACTTTGGCCCAATGGGTTGATTTAATAGCCCTCACTCAAGCCCTTGTTTTGTTCTAAGGAAAGACAGGACATCTATACACATAGCAGATAGCAGATATGCATTTGGTACTGCACGTGGATATGAGGCTATCTACTGGGAAAAGGGGCTTCTTATCATAGAAGGAAAGACCATCAAAAACAAACTAGAAATCTTAGACCTACTGGCAGCTATCTGGGTACTCACCAAAACTGGTTATAATTCACTGCCCTGGCAATCAAAAGGATATTCATCGATAACCATCGATATCAAGGAATCCATAAAGCACAACAAGTTTCCAAGAAAGAGTCCAGTGCTCCAAATGTATGTAACTTGATCCTGGTACCTGTACCAGCCCTACTCAGATGACACTTTTATTCTAAAGAAGACTTCAAGCCATTCAAAACCTCCCCAATACCTCCACTATGGAAGACTGGCACTTCACTACTGATATGAGACAAATCCTTCCCTAGTTCCTGGGAATAACATTGGTACAGCAATTATATAGAAGGAATCATCTAGCTAAGGCTAAATTGACCACTGTACTCCATAGCCCTGGTCTAGACCAGGTTCTACAAAATACAGTCTCCAGATTTCTAACCTGTCAGGTAACTGACCCTATTCAAAGGAAGGGGAACTACCCTGGGGGTATGCTGGGAATTGGGCTTCACTGAGATCAAACCAGTTCAACGTAGACACGGGTATTTTGTACTTCATGTTGATACTTTTTCAGGGTGGACTGAAGCATCCCTGACAAAACGCCAACATCACACATAGTTGGAAAGAAACTCTTGGAAGAACTCATTGCCAGGTGTGGTATTCCATTAACCTTAGAGTCTCACAATGGCCTGAATTTATATCTTGGCTTGTACAAGGTACAACTAGAGCATTGGGGTTAGTTGGAAATTACACTGCGAACATCGTCACCAGAGTTCAGGGCAGGTAGAATGAACAAATCGGCCCCTAAAGAGACCTTAACTAAATTACCACAGTCGTATGAGGACTGAATGGCTTGCCTCCACTTTGAGTTTTAAGAGGTAGAAATATACCCCACATGCAAGGAGTCACTCCTTATGATATTATGTGTGGAAGAACTCCCTTCAATATGCCCTAGACTGAAGTTTGAATTAGTGACAGAAATATCTAACCAATACTTACTCCAGTCTTTCAGATCTTACAAAAGGTCTGTTGCTCCCCACCCCTGTCCCACATGGTATCTATCCCTTAGATAGAATCTTTTTTTTTTTTTTTGGTTCTTTTTTTTCAGAGCTGGGGACCGAACCCAGGGCCTTGCGCTTCCTAGGCAAGCGCTCTACCACTGAGCTAAATCCCCAACCCCTAGATAGAATCTTATGTGGTGACCCTGATCACTCTGACAGCTGCCAGTGTTGACAGAATTTGTTCTTGGATTCATCATTACCGCCTGAAGGTGGTACCTGAGGAAGAAAGAAGACTCCTTGAAGGTGTACCAGTGGGTCATTTATGAGACCCTACTTGCCTGCTGAAGCTAAGACTGGTCAAACCTTGATGTTCTGCTGTTGGGTTTCCATGTCCAGGACTAGCCCCAACAATTAGCAGCCTAAGGTTTATGACCAGGAAGTACTGAACATTTATGACAGACTCTGTCATAACTAAGGGTATTGTGGATTTCCCTGGTGTTGTTTGTATTTTGATGCTAATTCTGTTTCCTCAATCGGGGCTGCCCCAAGGAGGAGTGGATCACGAACTCAGGTGATTTCATGTGAATCTTCTTCCCTTTCTAACTGGCCACATAAATGCTAGAGCCTTTGATTGGGCAGTGGAAGGAAAGGTGAGGCTGGAGGTTTTAGAGAGAGGAGAGAAGGAGGAGTATGGGGAGATGAGGGGATGGAGAAGACAGAGGAAGAGGAGGTAGAAGGGAGATGGAACAGACCCAGGTGGCTTGGACAAACTGCAAATAGTGAGGGATCTCCTAGCTGGGGAATAGAGTTGTGAGTGGTGGATCTGCCCAATCTAGGTGTGCAGTTTATAAATATTCTACTGAGTTGTGTGCATGGGCTTATTGGGGTCAGAGATTTACTTCAGCATAAGGGTGCTCAGCACAAGGATGTACTGCTAACCTTTAAGAGATACCTCTGCCATCTATGAGCAGACTTAGGATCACACATTCAGGCATTGGCTGGCTTGATAGAAGGAAGGTTTGCATCTGGTTTTATAACCCCTACCTGGTAGGGGTGTGGAAGACTTGATTTTGAGATCTCACTCTGGAATCCCCAATTTTATACTTGTCCTGCTAATACTGAATCAAGTTGTGAACAAGATGACGGATGTCACTGTAAAAACTGGGGCTGCCAGACGAGGTCCTCTTCATCCCAAGACAATGATCCTTGTATCTCTATTATCAAAAAGGTCAATAGAGCTTACAAGACTATTGACTACTGTAATCCTGTAAGCGTAACCCTGAAAATTGGATGTGTTCCCTCCAGGAGATATCTGGGATGAAGAACAGATGGGGGGCCTTGGAAAGTGTCAGACAGTCTGAGACCTGGGGACTGAGTTTACTATCCAGAGACAGCACTTTAGGCTACTCTCGAACCCTATCGGACCAAATATGGAGATCTTCCTCCACTTGATACCTAGAACAAAACCAGAAACAGAGGCTGACAACCCATACATCAGGACCTGATGGTCAGCCTACTGCTTCAGTGATTAATATAGAAACAGCAAGCCTCTCCCAAAGCCGTACAAAGTCTGATTTTCTAGTCACTGGATTGTGAAATGCAGGTGTCCCTTATCTGTATCCATCTACTCACTCAGCATTCTAAGATTACTTAGCCAACAATAAAAGGAGGTAGCACTGAATGCTGCTGACCCAGCAATGCCAACTTCCACAAACAAAAGGACTAGGAAGGGATTGGCTCTCCATTGTCACATGACAGGACTCCCTGAGGGTCCACTATGGGCTCTTCCAGCTGCCCCCATCAAAGTAGTGGACCTGAGCAATGATGAGAACTACAGCACAAAGCTCTAGGACAGAGCAAGAAAACTAAGGACACATAGACAGGGTGATATCAAAGGTGTAAGCAAACCATGAAGTAGTGGGGCCCTAGCTGAATAGAGTCTCATAGTCAACACCCTCATTAGCTTCATTCCAAAACAGATAGGATCTATTAAACTTATGGTCATGAGAACTCACTATAAGTCTTTGTACACAGATGATCAACGACTCAATCTACCTTCAAAAAAACAGAGATGGTAAAAGGGTGAAGGTTGGCTTGAGTGTCCCCATCTTGACCCAGCCACCCATTTGCTGGGACTCGAACCCGATTTAAAGTCAAGCCAAGGAGACAGATATGTCTTTTTGTACTCCCCAACCCCATTCCTTCCAAGGTCCAAACACAGAACCCATGACTCGGGAAACCTATTATTAAGTAGCCAGCCTGCTATTGTGCCCTTTTGTGTAATCTTACATGGTCCACTGCTTGTGGGTTTAGATTTTGTGATGATATCTTATGCTTGTTACTTGTGAGTTCTGAATTTAAAATCTGCTCACCTAGAAGAGCTGGGGTCTCAGTATCATCTCCTTCAGTTTGTTATGTAAATCAATCAAGTTTCTCTGGTTAAGAAAACTTGATTTGGGGCTGAGAGATGGCTCATGTTGGGAGCACCGACTGCTCTTCCAGAGGTCGTGAGTTCAATTCCCAGCAACCACATGGTGGCTCACAACCATCTGTGAAGAGATCCGATGCCCTCTTCTGGTGTGTCTGGGACAGCTACAGTGTACTTATATATGGTGAATGGATAAATCTTTAAAAAAAAAAAAAAAAAAAAAGAAAACTTGATTTGTCTCCGTGTTAGATTTTCTCCGACCCCACAACAATGCCCAATTCAGGCTGTGCCTCACATTGTTGTTTCAGAGTGTGTTAACCTCACTAAATTTTCTTAAGGACAGACAGCCTCGCTTGACCTGTGAGCTCCAGGGCAATCTCAGTAAAATTCAATTTCCGGTGTTTGCTGGGACTTTGCCCCTTGTTTTGAATCCCCATTGGAGCTGATTTTCCCTTCTTGCATTTACCTGGGTGCAGGCAGCCCAGACGTTGGTGATTTCTTTTGTAAGGGCTAAAGTTTTAAGGGCTGTGTTTTAAGTGTTGATTACTGTGCTTAAGAGATCTATTAAACAGAAATGCCTCTAACCTATAAGCCCTACTGCCCACATCCAGATAACTCTATTGAGTGCTAGGAGTTGTTATTCATGTAAGATAAACTATCCATGTGTTTTCACTTCTTTAAATGAGTTTTGGTGCTTCAACTACACAAGATATGCTTGATCACATGTAGCTGGGAGTTATGTAGATAGGAAATATGTCAGAATGTATCCCTGCCCCTGGTTGGTCAAAGACAGGAAGTGAAAGATCCCGGAAGGGAGACCCTTACTCAAGTCTCGGGAAGTTGCAGACCCCAGACACACGAGCGATCATTTTGATGCAATACACAGCAGAGGTGATGTTTATTACAGAGAGCTCCGGGTCGACATGTATCCCACGTAGGAGACAGAGGTGTGGACCCTGAGTGGCTGGGAGAAGGCTTTTTAAAGGAAGAAGTCACAAGCCCCAGGAGATGAGGGGATGTCAAAAGGAAATACCAAAAATGTCACAAGGGGAAACTCTCAAAGTCACAGGATTGTTCTTAAGACTCTAGGGTTTAAATCAGGGGAAAGGTCAAGCCCTCATTCTCCTGATCTTGATTCCTGTCCTTTAGGGTAAATGTTTGTCATGTTGATGAAGCATCTGCATCTAACATACATCTGGTTAGGCTTCAGCTCCGGTATCCTGGAATACTATCTGCAGGACACAATGGCTGAAACATTATCTGTAGGGCACAATGGGGGCTTGAACAAACATCACAGGGGCAGAACAGAACCCGTTACTCATTTACTCATGTCTGGTGAAATCCAGAGTGTCAGTGAGTCTGCACCAGTCCTCCTGCATTTTTAACCATCTGTCTTCCTGAGTCAGATCCTGTTGCTGTGTTTTGAGCTAATTTAAAACTCTATCTCTCATTCCCCTCTTCTTCTACTAAGTAATTCTAATCTTAGAATTTTGGTATCAAGTCTCGTATTTGGTTGGTAATATTGTCTCAGAACCATCAACTGAACAGCACTCACCCGATGTTAAACAAAAGCCATTAGACTATTTGCCACGCATGGGTCAAAAACTAAAACCAAGCGAATTATCAGTAATGGCCCAACTAGAGCAGAGAGTAATTAGTGGCAGCTGCCGTAGAACTAATTACTGTTTGGTTATACAAATGCTTATGGGAGGCTGGTGGGGTTCCCAAACAGAGTCCCATTAGATGTCCTTGTAGCTGTCCTTGTAGCACCTAGACTCAGCCTTAGGATCTTACTAAGTCTTTAGCATCAGGATTCCAATCTGGACACTATCTGAATCTACACACCAAGTTCATGACTGTCTTTTAGAACTTTTAAACTTATACAGGTTGTGATCCCTGAGGCACAGTCCCAAGAAGTGTTAGGAGTACTAACATATGCAATGTTACATCATTTGCAATAGAAATCAAGCCTATCCCCACACCTATCCCGAGGGAACCCAGGGCAAACATGAAATTCTTGTTTCTAAAGCACACTCCTCAAATGAGCATTATAGCAACCTCCCAGTCACATCTCTGATGTATCCACTTATCTGATGTGCAAGTCTAATGAGCTTTTTGAAGATCTGAGTGTCCCTCTGGGTCCCAGTTCTCAGCCCCAACAGCTAGTACGCGGCTAATGAGGGCTGAGAATTGATGGCTGTCAGGATGGTCAGCAGCACCAAGTATGGTTTTTTTCCAGCGAGGCTCGAGTGTCTGGGCTCGGTGTCGTCATATGTAGCCGAGTCTCTGACCTGGAACTGGTGAGATGTCTCAGGGGTCCCTGGGTCATAAGCTGCTGCCAGCTGTGACCAGATTTTTTTCTGTATCACCTGTAGGTCTTTTAGCCTGGCATACAAATCATTATTACTATGACATGTTGGTTCAATAACATCATCTAATACAGTCAGAGGAGCCCAGGCCCCATATATAGATCTCAAAAGGGGGTAAGGCTGAATCTGGAAGGGGTATTTCTTGCTCTGAAGAGAGCAAGAGGGAAGGAGTGCCACCCAGTCTGCGCCAGTCTCCATGATCAATTTGGTCAGGGTCTCTTTTAGAGTTTTATTTATTTACTCTACCTGTCCTGAACTTTGAGGTCTGTAAACACAATGTAATTTCTAATCGACCTCTAAATACTTGGCCACACCCTGGCTTACCTTGGCAACAAAAGTAGGGCCGTTGTCTGACCAGATTACCTTGGGCACTCCAAATCGGGGGAAGATTTCTTCCAGTATCATCTTGATGACTATCGAGTCTGCCTCTTGCTTGGTGAGGAAAGCTTTTATCTATTCCTGAAAAGGTATCTACAAGCACTAGAAGATACTTGTAACCATATTTTCCTGGTTTTATCTCAGTGAAGTTCACTTTGACTTCCCACGAAACTCTCTAGGTCTCTTTGCCCTGTTAGTTTGCTAAGCATTCACTTACTGACATACCTTATACTTTTTTATTGCCTCTCTGGCTAAAATCTTAAAGTCTATTACATACACCTTAACTACTTGGACAAACTTCTTATCTCCTAAATGAGTCCATTTCTGTATTTGGCAAAGTGAGTCTTTTGTTTGTTCTCTGGGGAGTATAGCTTTCCCCTCAGGTATGCCATTGTCCTTTTTCTTTTAAGCAATTTGGGCCTTTTCTTCTATTGTACATTCTAAGTGAGGCCATCCTTTAGTCCGACTCCAGTTCCCAGTGGCTGTCTCTTGCAGGCCTGTAACCAGGATGGGCTCCTGTATATTCATTTTTTGAGCCACTTAATCTGTTTTGTTATTGTCCCATGCCACTGAATCTCTTTCCTCCTGATGTCCTGGGCAATGAATAATATTCACAGTTGTTGGCTTCATCATGGCATCCAAGAGATGGCAAAGGCATCTGCGGCGCTGATGTGCTGGGGTGTAGAGGTTCAGCCATCCCAGATGACATTGTGTTGTCCACCATGGCAGCACTCACTTATCTCTGACCTTCATGAAGAGAACTGTTCCTGTCTGTAGACAAGGTAGCCTCGGCTTTCAGCAGTCACAGAGGTCTTTCCTCCACCCATGGGCTTCTGCCAGTGTTTGACACTCGTGCTGTTGTGGCTCCAGGTCAGGATTGGGCAGCAAGGCGACCAGATTGTCCCCAACCGGTGGAGAATCTAGTTCATGGCAGCTGACCAGTGGTCCTATCTTCTGGGACATTCTATTCAAAGGCAAAACATCAGCCACTCTATCACAGTTTAAGTCCTGGATTGGGTGATAATTGTTAGTGCCCGGCTGGCAGGAACGGTGTGTTCCAGGCAGAACAGCACTAAGCCACACATCTTTCAGCATCAGGTACTGGTGCACTGAGACAGGTCTTAAGCTCTACATACACAGTCTGCAGGTGTGCATACACATGGCCTCACCCAGCCATTTTAGCCCATGCAAGCCATTTTGGAGAGCAAATTTCTCATGAGCAAGGGATAGGGGCAGTCATGGCAGGGATGACCATGAACTAGTGGGTTACCAGCCCACACCAAGGTCCACTGTTCTTCGGGAAGTTCATAAGTATTGTTTGTTGCCAGTAGCCCCCTGTACTCAAGGTCTTTTGTTGGACACTAGTCCATTTGGGCGTAGGAGCACAGAGTGTTGGGCCCCGTATTCACAAAACAACTAGGCAGGCTTCCCTTCTATCTTTGCGCATAGCCAGCACTCTAGGACCCAGAGGCTTGCCTTTGGGGCCACTGGAGAGGCCTCTCTTGTTCTTCCTGGGGCAGTCCCTGGCCCAGTGTCCTTTTTCTTTGCATTAGGCACTCTCACTCTGATCTTTAGCCAGGAATTCTCTTCTGTTGCCAGGTATTGTCTTCCTAGGTTCCCTAACTACTATGGCCAGTATATGTTCCTCTCTTGTCTTTTATCTCTCTTTATCTCTCTAGCTTCCTCTTCTTTTTCTCTCTTTTCTTCTCTAGCTTCCTGCTCTTTCTACCTTTTTTCTCCTTTTCTTTCTCAGTCTCTCTGTTCAATCTTACTTTCTCTGTAACTTACACTAACTCTCTCAACAGTTTAGCTTAACCCCTCAAGTTTCTTCATATCTTTTCTTTACCTTAGCCAAATTGGTGGGGCGTTTTCCAGCCCCTCAGAGACCCACCATTGGAGTCTGGCGGTAGACCTGCTGCTCCCTACCTTCAGGCGTATTGAAGCCAACAGGCAGAAATGAGGGCCTTCCATCCGTGTCTGGAACATTTTTTTCTGGCCTCTAGTAGGATTCTGTATTTCCTGTAACAGCTACTAACAAGCATCTCAAGTGGGATGGTGAGAAAACAAGAAGAGAGTCCAGAAAATAGAGATCCACTGAAAAGGACAAAAGCATTCAGTCACACAGAAAGACGATCAAAAGATTAACAGTAAAAAAAAAAGTGTGCACAAAAACAAAAAACAAGTGGCCACCGAGAGATCACCACAAAACTGAACTGATTCAGATGGGAGCTTTTGTAAGCTCACCAAAAACAGATGAAGGGGAGCAGATTCCACATCACTCCTCTTTTACAACCAGAGTCCAGTAGTAGCACAAAACAAGACCTAAGACACACAGACAAAGACCACTCTGGAAATACAGACGGCCGGGAGGGCGGGTCTCTTCTCCAGTCCAGGAGAATCACTGAATCCTCACCGGCACCCAGATGGGAATCTCTCAGGTGTCCCTGGGGTCCCTCCTCACCTCCTGGAACATCTCTCAGGGTTGCAGCCTCCGGACACATCTGTCCCCTGCAGCCGTGGGGTCCTCATAGTCCTCTGCTAAAGCTGCCCGAAAAGCAGATCCGTGTCGCTCCTACCTGGAGACGACTGAAAACGAAAGTAAGGAACAGACAGACTGACAGATGCGGCGCCGCTCATTCAGAAACACTCAGGCAAACATCCAACTCACCTCCAAAGGGTCTTGGGGGTCTGGGGTGGCGCAAAGATCCCGGACAAGCCCCCAAATGAAAGATCCCCAAAGGGAGACCCTTACTCACGTCTCAGGAAGTTGCAGACCCCAGACACACCATTCCTGCTGATATCCCCACTCAATACAATAGTTTACTAGCGAGCAGAGTCCATTTTGTAGGTTCTTAGTCTCATAGATAAAAGAACTTAAAGGCAGCCAGCCGTAACGTTGTACACCTTTAATCCCAGCACTTGGAGGCAGAGGCAGGAAGATCTCTGAGTTTGAGGCCAGCCTGGTCTACACAGTGGGTTCCAGGGCAGCCAAGTTTATATAGAAAGACTTTGTCTCAAGGGAATGAACAAACAGATAATTAAAAACCAGATTCAGAAGGAAAATGAGGGACATTTTATTTTTTGGTGTTTAAGTCCTTCTATGTCCACCTTCCTTCATCTTATAAGGTGTTTTTAATTTATTCTAAATGGATTGTTTTTCAATTAAAAAATTGTTTACTTTTATTTATGTGTATATTTCCATGAGCCTGTTTGTATGCACCACGGAAATGTCTCTTATTTCTTCTGATGAGGGGATGAGATGAGAGCCAGACCCAAGCTGTTCTAATACACGGCTTGAGCAGAGCCCAGAATGTTTCTAACTCTGTATTAACTATCCCTGGGCCTAGGCCTGGAAGCTTCTAGCCTCCGTACAATCTAAACTTCTGCAAGCCTGGACCTTAAAGGCTTCAGCTTCCAGCCTCTGTCTGCTAACCTAGGCCTGGAATGTTTCAGCCTCTGAGACTTGCCGCTGGATAAACTCACTCTTTCTAGCTCTTTCTGAACTCTGACTGGCCTCTCCAAGCTGACTGATTCAAACTGGCTTCTCTTAGCTTCCGACTGAGTTGCTCTACTTGGAAAGACTGCCTCTGAACTCCATGAACTGAACCGCCCCAGACTCAACTGCTCTGCTCCAAAAGGAACTGGACTGAATTGAACTCTCTCTGTGTTCTTTAAGTCACCTCTCTCTCCTGCTGTTCTCATGAGAGTTAGGTGTATCCTATCTCTGACCCATTCTGTCAAATCTTTCTCTGATTCCCTTTGTCTACCCTTCAATCAGACATCATTGTTTGGGATTAAAGGTGTGTACTATTGCAGCCAGAGGAATTGAAGGTGTGTGTCATGCCCGCATTCCAGCTAAACCATGTCTTTGAATCTCAGTCCTCACCAGAGCAGCCATGTTGCTGGATTAAAATTCTTCTACTGCACTGTGCAGAGCTCAGTACCCTCAAAGGGCAAAGGAGGTCATTGAACCCCCTGAAGCTGAAGTTACAGGCAGTTTCGAAATACCCAACATGGGTGCTAGGACCCAAACTTGGTCCTCTGCAAGGGTAGCAAGTGCTCTTTTTTTTTTTTTTTTTTTTTTTTTTTTTTTTTATTATTATTATTATTAACTTGAGTATTTTATATACATTTGAGTGTTATTCCCTTTCCCGGTGAGCCGGGGCAAACATCCCCTCCCCCCATAGTAGCAAGTGCTCTTAACTGATGAGCCGCCTCTCCAGCCCCTTATGGAGTATTCAGGTCCTAAATACTCTGGCTGTACTGTGCTTCACTGCATGAGTTACTAACTAAGCAATCAACTCATTTACTGAGACAGTTTTTCTATGTAGCTTAGGTTAGCTCCTCTCTGGGCCTCCCACTGCTGGGATTGCAGACCTGAAACATTATTCCTTCTGTCCACACTTTCTGTGTTTAACGTTTGTGGTTTGAGACTGACTCCTGCTGTGTGGCTCTGGCTGGCCTGTAACTTGATACGCAGACCAGGCCTGGCCTGCAACTTGTTATGTAGACCAGGCTGGCCTCTAACTTAGAGAGATCTGCCTGCCTCTGCTTCAGGATTGCCCTGCTTTAACTACAAAACCTTTACAGTGTGGTTTTCATTTTTTTAGTCTTTTACTTGATGGTTTTCTTTTTCAGATTCCTGGCCGTTCTTACTGTTCATTCATCGAGGGTCAGGTTAGGGACAATTTTCAGTCCAGAGAAAACAGTTTGCCAATTTTATTGGAATTGCACTCTGAGTATAAATTACTATGTGTGTGTGTGTGTGTGTGTGTGTGTGTGTGTGTGGTGTGTGTCTGTGTCTCTGTGAGTGTCTGTGTGTTTGTGTGTGTGTGTGTCTGTGTGAGTGTCTCTGTGAGCGTGTGTGTCTGTGTGTGTGTGTGTTTGTGTCTGTGTGTGTGTCTGTGTGTCTATGTGTTTATGTGTATGTCTATGTGTGTGTCTGTGTGAGTGTCTGTGTGAGTGTCTCTGTGAGTGTGTGTGTCTGTGTGTCTATTTGTTTTTTTGTTTTGTTTTGTTTTGTTTTTTTTGGTTTTTTTTTTTTGGAGCTGGGGACTGAACCCAGGGCCTTGCGCTTCCTAGGCAAGCGCTCTACCACTGAGCTAAATCCCCAACCCCGTGTCTATTTGTTTATGTGTGTGTGTGTCTGTGTGTCTATGTGTGTGTCTGTGTGTATGTCTGTCTGTGTGAGTGTCTGTGTGAGTGTCTCTCTGAACGTGTGTGTCTGTTTCTGTGTGTGTGTGTCTGTGTATCTATGTGTTTGTGTGTATCTGTGTGTCTATGTGTGCTTGTGTATGTGTGTGTGTGGTGTGTGTGTCTGTGTGTGTGTCTGTCAGTGTGTCTGTGTATGTCTCCATGTGGTGTGTGTCTGTGTGTATGTCTGTGTGGTGTGTGTATGTCTGTGTGGTGTGTGTCTGTGTGGTGTGTGTAGACAGGCGACTAAGAAGTTTATTGCACTGAGTCACCTTTTGCAGAAACATTCTTTACTTGATTAGAGGTCAGAAGTAGCATTACATCCCCTGGATCTGGGGTTACAGATGTCTCTAAACTTCCAAGTGTGGACTGAGAATCAAACCCAGGACCTCTGGAACAGCGTCCAGTGCTCTTAACCGCTGAGCCGTCCCTCCAGCCCATGGATATCACCTGTCTTAGTCAGGGTTACTATCGCTGTGATGAAACACCATGACCAAAGTAGCTTAGGATGCGAGGGCTTGGTGGGCTTACACTTCCAGTTCATCACTGAAGGAAGTCAGGCCAGGAACTCACACAGGGCAGGAACCTGGAGGCAGGAGCTGATGCAGAGGCCGTGGAGGGATGTTACTTACTGTCTTGCTCCCCATGGCTTGCTAGGCCTGCTTTCTTATAGAACCCAGGACCACCAGCCCAGGGATGGCTCCGCCCACAGTGGGTGGGGTACTTCACCATCAGTCTCTAATTAAGGAAATGCCCTATAGGCTTGCCTGCAGCCCGATCTTAGGGCATATTTTTTTCAGTTGAGGTCCCCTCTTCTCATATCTATCCTATGTCAAGTTGACCTAAAACCAGCCAGGACATCACCTGTGTACAGGCAGTTGAGCGTTGTGTAACATAGCCACTGGGATCCAAACTCAGGTCCTCTGCTAGAGCAGCATGTGCTCTTAACCCCTGAGCCATCAGCTTGCAGCGTCCTCCTGGACTTCATCCTGCTCAGCCCTGAACCCTCCACCTTGCAGAAGCGCTGCTCCAGCAAAGCAAAAGTCAATCTGCTCTCGGGCGCCCAGCTGCCGCCCCCTGCTGGCCGGAGTCGCTACTGCACAGTCTGAGCAAATCATAAGCCATATGATACCCTACTGGGCACTAAATCTAAATGAAGTTGGTTTTTATCTTGCTTTGTTTTCCTTCCACCCACTAATAAGCACCTCGATTTGGGCTTTACTGATACTCTGCGTTCCAGAGTCCAAAATTCTGAAGGCAGGGTTTGAAAAGTAAAGTAAGGTGGACTAAATTGTTTGGGGTTTGGCTCTGTTTCTAAGGCTGCGGTTGGAGCAGGAAATGCCCAGAGCCTGCGGTGATTTTCCAAAGGACTCCAAACCCTCTGTCATGCACACCTGTTCCTTGGGACTCTGGAAGGGCATGGAGCAGGTTTGAGTCTGGGAGACAGGAAAGAGCATTTGAGGAACCCTTACACCCCTGTTGTAAGTGATTGAGGGGAACCTCGATCCAGGCCCTGGTCAGTTCTTTGCTTTGCCACTCTATGGGCGCTGGTACAGCTGGATGATGCCTTCATCATGCAGCCTCTTCCAGACTGTTCTCTCTAACTCGAAGTCATGGTTGATGTAAAAGATGAGCCGTTTCCACGATGCATCATAGTAGTGATCAGAGAAGCGGGCCAGTGGCCCTGGGTGATGAAGCCATAGGCGCTCACCTGCAGAAAAAATGGAAGAAGAGCTGGGACTGGGTGGCTGCCTCCTGGGACACTGTCCCTTTATCCTGCTCCTGGCCTAAGGGGTCTGCACACAGGTCCCTATGGCATACATGTTCACTCCCATTCCTGTCAGGGGTTCACAGCCTTACCTTGTCACAGAGGTGAAGGGCTGTAAGCAGCAGGAGGGCACCAGTGGTGGGGCGGTATAGTCTCCAGTGGGCAGTGTCCAGGGTCTTTGACCTCAAAAACCTGTTCAAAGTAGCCAGATTCCCAACTGTCAGGAGCCAGCCAGGATTAGAGGCACCCGGGCCCCTCTGTGGGTTTCCTACCCTTACCTGTTCTTCATGTAACGGAGAAAGTCTGGGTGTACCAGAAAGTATCGATCCAAGTCCAAGGCCTCTCTAAAGGCTTCCTGAGGTCTATGCCTGCGGCCAGAGATGGATCACTCAGGCCCCGTTCTCTCTCTGGGGCCGTTCAAGGCCAAGTCGTGGTCATGGTGTGACCACTTTCCCATCACCAGGTGGCACAGAGGCAATCCTCCCTGACTAACCCTTTTGAAGTCACTCACCCACTTCTCGGTCTAGCCGGGTTGTTTCAGGGGCTGGAGGGGAAAGTGGTTACCTGAACCAGGAAAGTTTAGTATTTGCCATGGTCCGATTCAAGAACATAGCTTCCAGCCACTCATAGTCCCGGGTGCCTTCCAGGAAGTGTAGATATCGGACATCCTGAAGACCAAGGAGAACTGCCTTGAGGACCCTGAGTTGAAGGTAACCCACTTCTCACTCGAGTCTGTTCCCTAACTATCCCATGGCCTTAGTAGCTGTTGTCATTGCTCTTGTCCTCCTCATGTGAACAGAGCTTGTGGTGATCTAGGTTCCATCCACACAAGGCACACCTATCTCCCCTGTCCAGAGGCCATGTAGCCACGCCCACCCTGTCTAAGGGTTGTAGAGCCATTCTGTCTTCCGGGCTGTGTGGCCACGCCCATTCACTCTCATTGGCCTCCCCTGTCCAGGGACTTTATGGCCACGCCCATTCCTCACTTCTCACCTTCCCCAGAGGCACATGCTGGAAACCTTGATGACCCAAATTGAGGATAGACTGGACCAGGGAGAAAGCAGTGAAGCCATAGAAGGATGTCCGGGTCCCCACATCCTGTTCATATCCTTTAATAACGGCTCCACTCAGTCTGTATAGAAAAATCAAACCAGATGATGTGAATGGAGGAGAGACATTTTTGTGGAGTCCTGTGAGAAAGGTGAAGCGGGGAGGCAGGAGTTGTAGACACGCTCCATTTTCTAGATAAATATATGGAACATGTCTTACATAGGGTTTTGTAGCTGTGAAGAGACACTGTGACCACAATGCCAACCCTTATAAAGGAAAACATTTCATTGGGGCTGGCTTACAGTTTCAGAGGTTTAGTCCATCGTCATCATGGTGAGGAACATGGTGGATTGGAGGCAGGCATGGTACAGGAGAAGGGGCTAAGAGTGCTACATCTTAATCCACAGGCAGCAGCAGGAGACTACGTGCCACACTTAGTGGAGCTTCAGCATAGACCTCCAAGACCACTCCCACAGTGACCCACTTCCTCCAAGAAGGCCACGCCCACTCCAACAAGGCCACACCTCTTAATCAGGCCACGCCCATGGGCCAAGCATTCATCCAGATGTGTGTATGCGGGCCATTCCTATTCGAACCACTACAGGACACTTATTGGGTCTCCCAGAAGAGCCCGTATCTACAGGCAACGGAGGAAGAACATAGCAACGGAGGGAGAACATACCGGAAGACGTAGTCATGGCTGTCTATCTCCTGGCCCATACGTGAATTATTGAGGATGCCTCCGTTGCCCACTACAGCACAGGTGATACACCTCAAGAGGCTAGTGGGGAGGCTGGCAAGGAGGAGTTGCTGCTGGGGTACCGGAGGGAAACGGCTCACCACCTTCTGTACCACTGGAACAGAACGGGGCTCCATTCAGAGGAAGGAGGCTGACCCAAGGCAGGAAACCAGCCACCCTCTGCTCTGAAGAAAGGACTCACGGGACTGATTGAGCTCCATGAAGCCAAAGGGCGGAGCAAAGTGCTCTAGCCTGTTCCACTCGCTCTGGTTGAAGCGCCCAGAGTCCAGGAAGAGAGTGATATTGGGCAGAAAGATATTTTGTAGCCATGGTGAATGGGAAGCCGTGATCTTCACAGAGCCAGGGCAGGTCTATGTGCAGGAAGACATTTAAAGGTCAGATAATGGAGTGGCCAGGGGCTGGGTGGGTTCCACTAGACAGAGGCTGGGCTTAGGGGGTGCAGTTTGAAAGTTCTTGCTCCCTACACTCTCTTTCACTCTGGACCCCAGGGTCTGGCTTCCTAACTCTCCATTCTGGGTCCATCTTGGTCCCAGAAAACGGGCCCTCTCAGCTCCTAAGTAGTTCCACCTTACAATTCTGAAGGCCACATGTGTGTGCACTGTTCTGTTGGGGAATGACCCTGCTCTGCGTGTATACACAAGCAGCTTTTCAGTATTTCCATCCAGGCGGGGTGAGAAGGACTAGGGAGGTGATGTGGGGCTGAGTGTTTGCAGCTTTTCTCGAGAACCCCTGGGAGGGGAACATTTGTGCTCTAGGCTGTGTCTTCTCGTCTGCTAGTCCTGTGTACTGAACCCCAGACCTGGCCACACTCTCTTCTCACAGAATGTCGGCCTGCCCCACGTCTTCTTCAAGGGTTCTGAAACAAATCCCTTCCCAGCCACACCTTTCTGAGTTGTCCAGATGTTGATCTGGACCTGCCTTCTCCTCCCTGACTTTGGCTGTTATGAGAAGGAAGTGTGGGCCCATAGCAAGTGTCAGGCTGAGCACGGGCAGAAATGGCTGCTTGGGTTGCATAGTGCAGAATCATGGCGAAGGATCAGACTCACCGTCTGTAGGCTGCCCGCATCCAAGCTATATTCCTCCTCAAAATCCCACCAAGGCTCAGACTTGAAGTCAGAGGCCTTCAGCCTTTGGTGTCTTTGTGTGGTGGGGTGTGGGAAAGAGGCAGGGATTGGGGTGGGCTGGACCACCTTCTTCTTGGCTGGGGCAGCTCCTGTGGCCATTGGTGTCTTCCTTGCTGACAGTACTCCTGTAGCTCTTGATAGTTTGTCCAGATGTTTTGAAGCAGGTATCTTTGCCTCAGAGTCTGCCTTGCTCTTAGGATTCTCTGGTGCTGGCCTTTTAACCTCTAACTTCTTCTCTGCCCCCTCTCCTCTCTCTCCTCGGGCTGTCGCTCTGTCCTGTTTCTGCAGCTCCACCCCCTTTGTCCTGACAGAGGTTGTCTTCTTCTTGTGAACTGTGGGTGGCAGGGTCACGATGGGTCCTTGGGGTGCAGCCTTTTGTGGAATCCCCTGCAGACTTGATTCATTGTCCTCTATAAACTGGTACCTGGACACAGAGAACACGTGATGAAGGCTGGACGTTCCATAAAACGGCCACACACATCGCTAGCGGGCTGAGGAGACTGCTCAGGTTGTAGAGCGTGGGCTCTTACTCTGCAAGTGAGCTCTTGGGTTTGAATCCTCACCTCCCAGACTGAACAACAACATCCCACAAATACAGCCGTGCCTGTGCCTGCAAGCCCACACGTCTTCCTTCGTCAACTTCCATGTTATTTTATGAGACAGAGTTTCTCACTGAACCCGATGCTCACTGACTTGGGAAGAGTGGTTGGCCGACCACACCCCACAGATCCTCTGCCACGTTCCTGAGTGGGTCCTCTGTTTGGTTAGACTTTACATCTCTTGAGAGCTCAGAATGAAGTGGAGTAAAAATGGCACCCAGGGCCTTAACCTCTGTGTTTTGCAGCCTCCAGGTTGGGTAGGACCATCATTGACCTTTATGGACCTCATATCTATCATCTTTAAAAAAGTGTGCAAACATCAGACTTGTACCGTTGTAAAGATCAAAGGCACACACAGAGTGACCCCAGTTCTGAATTGACGTGTCATCATAAAAGAGGGTGTTGCCACCTTCACAATGAGCCTCATAAAGCAATGTAAACTTTTCACAGCTCCCTTTCAGCATTTTAAACTTTATTAAATTACCTGTGTATGTGTCAGTGTATATGTATGTGTGTGCATGTGCACATTGTGCATGTACTCATGTGTGTGCATATGTCCATGTGTGTGCATATGCATGTGTGTGCATGTGTTCATGTGTTCTTGTACTCATCATGTGTGTACATGCGCCCATTTGTGTGCATATACATGTGTGTGTATGTTCATGTGTGCATATGCTCATGTGTGTCCATGTGTTCATGTGTGTGCATTTGCTCATGTGTGTATATGTGCTCCTGTGTGCATGTGTTCATGTGTGTGCATGCATGTGGAGACAAGAGGTTGGCCTCAGGTGTCTCCCTTAGAAACCTTCTTTGATCTTTGAGACAGATCTCTTGTTCGCTTAGAGCTTGCTAAGGAAGCTTGGCTGGCCATCGTCTCTCCAGGATCTATCTGTCTCTACCTCCCAAGCACTGAGATTTGGAGCAATCCCCACCGTGCCTGGATTTTACATGAGTGCTGGGAATCGAACTCAGATCCTTGTGCTTGTGTGACAAGTGCTAGATTGACTGAGCCATCTCCCTAGTCCCTTCAAAGCTTTGCCTTGCTGTTTGAGTCAGGGTTCTGTGTGGTGATGGCTAGCCTCAGACTCAAGGTCCACCAACCCCAGTGCTTGAAGTCATGGCTGCTCCACTCCATTTGTCTATTGCTCTCTGGTTTTTACTGATTTTTACCGCTTCCATTCTTCTGCCCCTGCAGCAGCACGGTGACCCCTCCAAGCTGTAAAATCTGTAGTCATCTTTGCACCCCCTCTTCCTCCCACCACTCCTTTAAAATGTCTCCTGAAGTTCACTTCTTTCTTGTCCCTCCTCCCTGGGCTTCAGTGGCGGAAGGCTCCTCCCTCAGCACTTCCTGCCCGAGTTAACTACTTAGGCAATCTCTCCACCCCTGCCCTGGACTACCTCACTGGGTGGGTCAAACCCTCACCTTTTATTTTTTTCTTTTCTTTTTTTCTTTTTTTTTTCGGAGCTGGGGACCGAACCCAGGGCCTTGCGCTTGCTAGGCAAGTGCTCTACCACTGAGCTAAATCTCCAACCCCAACACTCACCTTCTTAAAGCTGCCTTTCTGCTCTCAAAATCCTTTGCTACCATCCACCCCACCTATCTCCTGGGCTAGAGGGGAAGCCCTCCATAGTGGGGATGTGACTTCCCCATTGAGGAAGGCCGGTGGATTTTCTATGTGAGCTCATTCTCTGTAGACTCCTCGTCTGCTGCAGGCCATTTACTGGTCACTCAACCCAACTGCATACAGTCTGTGTGCATACCTCCACGGCGCCCTCCTAGACTCTCTTTCTTCCAGAGACCTCTCCATGGCAATTTCTCCCTCTGTCAGTCATTTGTAACTTAGTTATATGCAACGTATTCAACAGGCTTCGTGTTACAGTCACTTGAGCTGATTGAAACTCATTCTAGTTTTGAGTGGCAGTGCATGCCTGTAATCCCAGCACTTGGGAGGCTCAGGCAGGAGCATCAGTGTGAGTCTAGCCTGGTTTACATGGTGAGACACTGTGTGTCTGCCTGTGTTCAGTCTATCATCTATCTATCCATCCATCCAGCCAGCCAGCCATCATCTATCTATCCAGCCAGCCAGCCAGTCATCCATCCATCCATCTATCTACAAATCTATTTATCTATAAGTCTATCTATCAACCTAACTATAAATCTATTTATCATCCTAATACTCTATAAATCTATCTATAAATCTATCTACCTATCCAACTATCTTTTTTTAAGATTTATTTATTTATTTAATGTATACGAATACACTGTAGCTGTCTTCAGACACACAAGAGCTCATTACAGATGGTTGTGAGCCACCATGCGGTTGCTGGGAATTGAACTCAGGACCTCTGGAAGAGCAGTCAGAGCTCTTAACCACTGAGCCATCTCTCCAGCCCCCAACTATCAATCTATCTATCTATCTATCTATCTATCTATCTATCTATCTATCTATCAACCTATTTATCTATAAATCTATGTATCTATCAACCTAACTATCTCTAAATCAATCAATTAATTTATCTATAAATATTTTTATCTATCAGCTTAACAATCTGTAAATCTATCTATAAATCTATTTATCGACCAACTTACCTATCTGTAAATATATCTATCAATCTACCTATCAATCTATCTCTAACCCTATTTATCTATAAATCTATGTATCTATAAATTTAACTATGTATAAATCTACTTTTCAACCTAACTATCTATAAATCTATCTGTCTATTTATCCAGTCGTCCATCCACTCTCTTCTTCCTTTTTCCAGTGCTGGAATCAAACCCAGGGCCTCATAGATGCTGGGCAAGTTCTCTACCACTGAACTACACTTTCTCCTTCTGCAAACGTTCTTCAGGTTATATACTCTACCACCTGGTGTGGCCAGAGAGGCTCCTGCTTGCTCTGTGGTTCAGTCAGCTTGTTGGATGCCCCAGCTCTTGCTGACATGGCCTTAACAGTCAGTATCTGAGGTTTTCCTAGGGAAATCCCTCCATTCTCTAGACCCCCTGAATCCTTTTCAGGATCTTGCCCCCACCCCCACTGCTCTGACAACATCATTGTCCACAAACATATACCGGGAGTGTGTGTTCCAGTTCCTGACTCCTGATGAAAGCGGTGCCAAGCTCCTGTCCCACAGCTCCCCAGGCCATGGAGACTTGGGACAGCAGAGCACAGCTGTTTTCTTTCCTTGTGTTACACAATGGACGGCTGCATTCAGCCTTCAGCAGTATCTAGACGACAATGGGTACCAAGCTGTTTGCCATACCCCTTAACTCAACAGAGTGTGGCATTGACTGACTGTGGGGAGCTGGAGTGATTCTTCTGCAGACTAATCCTACTACTTCTTTCTAGCACCCCTGGAGCCCTCCAACCCCTTCCCACATCTCCATGTGATTCTAGGGATGCTCTGACACTGTGACAGCCATTGATGTCTGAAATGCATACTTGAAAACTGATCTCTCAAATAACACAAATAAATAGTCCAGAGGGCTGGGCGCAGGCACACACGCCTGTAGTCATGGTACTTGGGAGGCAGAGGCAGGTGGATCTCTGTGAGTCTGAGGCTAGCCTGGTCTACATAGCAAATTCCAGGACAGCCAGGGCTACACAGAGACACTTTGTCTCAAAGGAGTCCCAGCAGACACAAACACATCTTCTTACTGTAAGAAGGATCCAAACTGAAGCTGTTTTGAGGAAAACTTCCATTTTGAATAGGGGTCAAATAAAGTTTTAGCCCCAAGACCTCACTGGGTAACGGACATCCTTCTTGGCAGAAAGAGTCATGTAACTGGGTAATTTACTTCCTGGTTGGCAAGTTGAGATATGAATGTTTGGCAGGTTGCCCCCCCAGGGTTGAATGGGAGCAGGGGAGCAGGAAAAGTGAAGCACAAAGACATGCTCCACAGGAAGTCCCCGTCCCTAAATCCTGATTGGTGGGATAACTTGGCACAGGTGTTTGTAGTTTTTGGAGCTTAAAAACTCTGTACCATTCTGACTGGGGTCACGGTTCAGCTCCTGCATCCCTCCTGCAGCCCTGACTGATCGGTAGTGGTCTGAATACAATACCCTTTTGCCACCTGCTTAAGTACGTATTAACATAACCTTTGAATACCCGGTCAGCTCCTGAGTCTGCGCTATTGTCCCTGACTGGTCGGTTTTTGCTGCCTAATTCAAAGAAAGATCTTGCTTTGCTGCACTCGTGTGCCTTCTTGGGTTGTTTTGGATGATCGGACGCTAACAATAAATGCCACAAGCAAAATCAAATGCCTTCTAAATGAACTCTTGAAGCTTAGTGAACCCAAGGACCGAGACAGTAGCAGGAGACACAGAGGAAGTTTTGCACATTTGGGGGGAGCGTTGAACCAACCTTTCTCCGAAGTCACACTCTAATGACCCTAAAGGAAAGGCACACAAATCTGCCGTGACAGGTAGGGCAGTGTAGTTATTGTTGAGTGACTCACCTTAGCCATCTGTCTTCCTCATAACGAGGAGTGAGAACCTGAACCTGAAGGGTTTAGGACAGGGCCCGGTGCATAGAAACACCACAGAAGGGTCAGCTACTGTGGCAGTGCGAATTCTGTGCAACCCAAGTCTTAAGGAGTAACAGAGTTAGGGAGACCCCACTTCCTGCTTCATTTCTCTGATTTTTTTTTTTTTAAACTGGCTCTCCTGGAGCTCAGGCTGGCCTTGAACTTGCAATGTAGATGAACTCGTTCCCTGATCGTCCTGCCTCTGCATCGGAAGTGCCGAGATGTGCCACCATCCTGGTGTGACACCAGGAATCAGTCTTCGTTCACACTGAGCAATTACTCCCCCTGCTTGGCCCCGTCTGACTTGGACTTCTCTGTACTCCCCCCCATCTTGTTAGAGAATGAATGTGTCATTTTCAAATGTCAAGAGCAGTAAAACAAAAAGAGAGACGCATTTTCATCGAGTCTGTCAGGAAAAAGGTGTCGCTGCTGGAGATGTGCTAAGTGGTCTAGAAGTTCTCGTGGAGATCTCTCTTGGAGCACAGATTTGGAGGCTCCCCTTCACCCCCACCCGTGGGCAGTCCTGACTTTCCTGACTCACTTTTCAGGGTGAGAATGCTTCTGAGTCATGGCAAATCCACAGCCTAGGTCTGGGCTTTGGGTCTAGGGGAGTGGCATGTAAAAGCCAGCACTCCAGCTGCCCTAGTACTTTAGCAGCCCGTGGGGGTAACTTCCCTTGTGCAGTGTCAGCCTGCCCTCTGCAGACTCCGTCCACGAGTCCCAGCTCGTCCTTGCCTTTTCACACAAGCCTCCTGGTATCCCAGGCACCTTGGTCAACACCACCAATTCCTTCCTGGTTCTTTACGAGACTCCTGACCTTAACACCCCTGGAACCCATGGGTGGCTCAGAGTTCCCCAGACCTCCCCTCAGATGCTCTTTCTGGGGATGACAGGATTGGCATTTTCTTACCTGGAAACTCTTGTGCTTGGCTCCTTGACAACAGAGGGCAGGATAAAGAGCAACATCAACCCAGTCAGAAGCAGGAAAGTTTGCCCGTGGGAAAGCCCTCTGCAACGGTTCTCCATGGTGGACGGCTGGCCCCCAAACGCACGTGTGATGAGCGAGCCTCCTGAGGGAGCAGGTCACCTCCTTGTCCAGGTGAGAGTAAGGGAGCCCTGACCTTTATCATGTCGCTGAGCTGCTCTTTGGGTCTGGAGAGCACAACATGTAAATGAGGGGTGGAGTACTGCTTTAAGCTGACATGATGAAGGAGAGAAACTCTTATTCAAACAAGGTTTGTTTGTTTTTGCTTCTGAACCCAAACTCCGGAAACTATATGAGACCATGTATCTGTCATAAAAAACCTCAATTTTTTTTTTATCTGGTCATTTCCTCTCCCAGTCTTATCCGTAAGTGGGAGAAGCAGAAGCATTCGGTGCGCTCGGGTGCTCAAGGGAGGAACCCTGCCTGGTCACTATTTCGGGTGTTAGCCGCCTCTCTGAGGTTGGGGCTGGAGTGTTGCCAGGAAGACTTGCTCACATCCAGAGACCATTAAGGGCTTTACAAAAAGGCTCCTATAGAGAGCCGGGGAGAAGGCTCCGTGGGTGAGCACACAGGCTGCTAGTACAGAGGAGTTAGGTTCAGTTCCCAGCATCCACAACCATCTCTAACTCCAGCTCCAGGGGATCTGCTGCCCTCCTCTGACCTCTGCACTCCTGCACATTCGTGCACTGATATACACACACACATACACATGCACACACATACACGCATACATGTACACGCATACACACACACATGCACACGCACACACGTACATGCATACACACATACACACACGTACATGTACATACATACATGCACATACACACACACAACAATAAATTCAGATTTTCAGGAAACAGAAGTATTGTGGATTACTGGTTAAAGGGTCTTCTGGCTTCTGGGATGCTGTTCGGGACAAGCACTTGCGATACCACAGGTATCACTTGGAAGGTGAGCTTCTGATGGTGAAGGCCTGGGTTCATTGCTCAAATCTCACTACTTCTGTTTCTGTCCCCCAAAGCCCTTGGCTTTCGTCCACAGCACGCACCAGTATGTGCCTCAGCCGCCCTCCTAGGGATGAAGGAGTGAAAGCAGGAACCTAAGAATCTGGGCTTGCAGGACAAGGCTAGGTTTGAACCCCGTAGTGCCCTACTGCAGCTCCTGGCACCAGAACAAGAGCACACATTCCTTTCCAGGGGTTCTCATGTCCTGGGTCCGTCCCACTGTCTTTCTGTCTTCTGCCTATCTCTGTACAACTCTAGACGCACTTTCTGAATAGGCTCGTGACTACTCGTCACTCTTGGACTTGGGCGATGCCCAGGGTAAAGCGTTTTGCAAGGATGAAGGCCTAATTAGTTCAATCCTCAAAAGCCACAAGAAAGAAAACAGGGGCCAGGGAGCGGGGAAAGCACCAGGTGCAGTAAATCTGGTTCAGCAGGCTAAGGTCCTTGCTGTTCAACCCTGGTGATCCCCAAAATCCACATACAGGCAGAAGGAGAAAACCAACTCCCTGGGATTGTCCTCTGACACAGTGCCTCAGCCCCAATAATAATAAAGTCAAATTAAAATGTAGCAGCAGAGCGTGGTGCATGCTAAGAATTCTAGCAATGGGGAGTGGGAGGCAGGCAGATCTCTGGCCTGCAAAGGCTACTTGGTGGAGGGAGATCAAAACAGAAACGGTATGCCTTGCAGGTTAAGGGTTCTGTTTGCAGTTAAGAGAGTTAAAAAGATGTTCCCATCTGCCCCGAGTTAAACCCTTGCAGGTTAAGGTTTCTGTTTGTTATTAAGAAGACCCTGTTCCTTAGATCTGATATAAACTGTTTGAGACCCCATTCACACGGTGTATATGCTTGCCTTCAGTCCTTGAATCTAACAATGTATAACTCTCCCTTCTGGATACCTAACAGTGTATAACAGCCCATTCTCCCCTGCGAATACCTTATCTCGCCCATAAAAGGGACTTCAAAAGGCCAGCAGGAGCTGCTTCCACGAATCCCGACTTAGGGCGAGAGAGCTGGCTGGCCAGTCTCAGGTGCCCCACAAAATACAGTTTGCTTTAATTGGACAATAGTGGATGTGGTCTCTCCTTACAGTTCTCAGGTTTTACGGTGGGTACCCAGCAGTGAGAGTTCCTGTCTCAACAAAAGGGGACGGCTCATAGGAATGACAAATTTGTTTTTAGTCTCCACCTGCATATTGTCACACCGCGTGCACACACACACACACACACACACACACACACACACACACACAAACATGCATGCACACACACAGAAGCTGTAAGTGGTTTCGTGGCGACCGAAGGGCCGCGGTGTTAGAATATCCCATGGTGACAGACACAGGAGCGGCGCCGGCTCCTAGAGATGACCCGTCTCATTGCTGGGTCCAAGAGCTGGATGCTAACACAGGGAATGCCATGAAGTCATACATGGAAGAGACTTATCGGGGTGGGGGTGGCATGCCAAAGGCTGCCTCTGAGCAGGGATAGAAAGGGGGCAGGCTGTGAATGTGCAGGTTTTATAATGTACGGCTCATGTGCACAGGGAGAATTTACAACCGTGATGACAGTTGGAAACGTGGCATTTGTCGACTGTCGATGATGTGGCCACCGGTGCCGAGTCACTGAAGGTGGCAAGACACTGATAGATATAAAAGGTGTGTCACACACTTACAGTTGTGAGACGTGAGAATCTGGTAACAGTTCATTCTGCTCCAGACAGAACCAGGCACTGGAAACAGCCAGTTCAAGAGAGGTGAGCAGAAACTTACATTAATTCCGAATTCCGAAGCACAATGATTATACATGTTGGGGCAAAACTGGTTTTTTTCAAAGAAGAAGGGAAATCAGAGAGGGGAGAATTATTTTATGTCTCTATCCACTACCTACTATTTTGATGGTAAAATTCCTCGAAGGGGTTGCAAGGTAAAACCAGCCAATCCAGAGGGATGTTCTCAGCAAGCAGCCTGTGTTTGCACAGCTTTCTAGAGTGAGCAAGCCTTGAACTCCCTCTGACACTGGGGTGTGTGTGTGTGTGTGTGTGTGTGTGTGTGTGTGTGTGTGTGTATGAGTGTGTTGTGTGTGGTGTGTAAGAGAGTTTGTGTGTCATGTGTGTAAGTGTGTGTGTCTGAGTATGTGTGTATGTGTTGGGGGAGGGCACACTTGAGCATAGGCAGAGGTCAGAGGTCGACCAATGTCAGGTGTCCTCCTTGATGCCTCTCTACCTTTTAAGAAATTATTGTGGGGGGGGGAGGATGGGGAGGGGAACACCCAGAGAGAAGGGGGGGAGGAGGGGTTATCGGGATGTTGGCCTGGAAACCAGGAAAGGGAATAACAATCGAAATGTAAATAAGAAATACCCAAGTTAATAAAGATGAAAAAAAGAAATTATTGGCATGTGATATGTGAGGGCATGTGTTGGTGTGTTTACGTGTGTGGGCATGCACACGCCTGAGGATGTCACAGGACAATCTCTGAATGTCAGTCTTTGCCTTCACCTTGTCTGAAACACAGTCTCCTCGCCACTGTGTAAGCCAGACTGGCCCACATGTTTCTGAATTCCCCTGTCTCGGTCTTCCATCTTCCCGTAGGGGTGTACCGGGACACCGGGCCCATGGGTTCTGGGGGTCCCAAGTCAGGCTGGTGAGTTTGCATAGCAAGCACTTTACCCACTGAGTCATGTCCCCAGCTCACAACCTTATTTTTCGAGACTGAGACCGGGTCTCCCACGGAACCTGGAGCTCATAGATCAGGCTGGCTGGCCAGAGGACCCTAGGAATCCACCCATCCCCCCTCCCCAGGAATTACAAGCATGCACTTTTAATCCTGCTAGGTGAGACAAGATCACTACTGCAGTTTTTGAGCCAAATTTGAAGAAAGCTTTATTAAATACTGGCCAGGATGGTGAACGTTGGTGCCTGGTTCACAACTGGGATTCCCAGAGTACGGCACCAAATTACATTAGCCAGAGGTTTCAAAAAGCAAACCCCCTGGGGTTGGGGATTTAGCTCAATGGTAGAGCGCTTGCCTAGCAAGCACAAGGCCCTGGGTTCAGTCCCCAGCTCTGAAAAAAAGAACCAAAAAAAAAAAAAAAGCAAACCCCCCAAGGCTACATACTTCCCTCCTTCATTCAATGGGGGTGGGGGGAGAGCATACATCCCGACATCCTGCCATCCTACCACCCACTTACAACACGTGACCGGGCACATCCTGTATCCTGTATCCTGTATCGTTGGGGCAATCAAGCTTGTTTACAGAAGTGAAAACACAAGGCTTATCTTACACAAACAAAAGCCCTGAGCATTCCAGGGCGCTACCTGTCCTTGGGCAAGTGGGGCTTCCAATCAGAGGCAATTTTTGTCTTATAAATCTTTTTTTTTTTTTTTTTTTTTTGGTTCTTTTTTTCGAGCTGGGGACCCAACCCAGGGCCTTTGCGCTTCCTAGGCAAGTGCTCTACCACTGAGCTAAATCCCCAACCCCTTATAAATCTCTTAAGCACAGTAATTTAAACTGAAAACATAATTTGAGCCATTGCAACAGCACCTTACCCAGGTTTTCATGAGTTCAGGGAGTTGAATTCAGATCTTTGTTCTTACAAGGAAAGCACGTTACCAACTGAGCATCTCCCCAGCCCCAGACTGGAATTCATTTTTTTTTTTTTTTTTTTTTTTTTGGAGCTGGGGACTGAACCCAGGGCCTTGCGCTTGCTAGGCAAGCACTCTACCACTGAGCTAAATCCCCAACCCTGGAATTCATTTTTTTAAAAGATTTATTTACTTTGATTTTTATGCATAAGAGGGTCTTGCCTGCACTTAAGTCTGTGAAATGTTACGGAGTTCAAGACCGGTGAGGTAGGATGACCACAGACTCAATTCAAATTATAGTTGGATGGATTTATTTAAGCTTCTAATCTCAGCAGCCTTAAAGCCTTAAAGTTGAAGGTGTGCTGCCCAGAGGGGGTTTTAGGAAGGTGTTTTTTAAAAGGCTAAAACTATGAAAGGCACCTTGAATTTTTGCACAAGCCAAGAACTGTTTTATTTTGCGAAGATTAAGTGGTTAGAGTGACCCAAAAAAGAAAAATCCTTGAGTGTCGGTGTAAGTGAGTTACAGAAATCATAAAGCGGCTAGTCCTATCCTTGACATGACAACCCAAATGGAAACTTGTCTTCCACGAATTCAAACCTGGGACAAGCAGTTATTAGGTATTAAGACGGAGACCTGCCACAAAATGGAGTCCCGTTTGCCATCGCAGCACCGCGTGCGTATCTGGTACTTGCAAGTCCCGCTTTAGATTTGGGATCCTTTGGGTTATGAGCTCTTTTGTGCTATAAGCTCTTGTTTTGTTTTGTTTTGGGACACCATCTCGCACATCCTAGGCTAGGTTCCTCCCCCAGAGTCAAGAGCGGAAGGGATGAATGAGTTCCTGCGTGCTCCGTAGCTTCTCTCCCTTTCATTCAGTCCAGAGCCCCGCCCACAAAATACTGACGCCCACATTCAGGATGGGGTCTCCTCAACTCAGTTACTTCGATGATGTAAATCTATTATAACCTCAAAAAGAAAAAAGTGAAAGAAAAAGAAACACAGCGTCAAGAAACACAGAGTCAAGGGGAAAAAAATACTTATTTTAGGTGTATGAATGATGTTTTGTTTCGAATCTGTCTGGCCTCCATGTTCATGCGTGGTACCCTTGAGGATCAGAAAAGAGTGTCAGAGCCCCTGGAACTAGGGCCGGTGGTGAGCAGCCTTGTAGGTGACGGGAATCAAACCCTGGTCCTTTGTGCTACAACAATTGCTCTTAACTACTCACTCAGCCTTATCTCCAGCCCCATAAGAAAAATCTCAAAAATCAAAACAAACAGGCAAACACATAGTGATGCGCGCCCTTCATCCTAAGACTTGGGAGGCAGAGACAGGGGATCTCCGTAATTTTCAAGCCAGCCTGGTCTACTTTGGGAGTTCCAGGCCTGCCAAGATTACACAGAGAGACTGTCTTAAAAACAAAACAAAGAGGTTGGGGATTTAGCTCAGCGGTAGAGCGCTTGCCTAGCAAACGCAAGGCCCTGGGTTCGGTCCCCAGCTCCGGAAAAAAAAAGAAAAAAAAACAAAACAAAGCGGGCTGGAGAGACGGCTCAGTGGTTAGAGCACCTGAGTTCAAATCCCAGCAACCACATGGTGGCTCCCAACCATCTGTGATGGGCTCCAATGCCCTCTTCTGGTGTGTCTGAGGACAGCAGCAGTGTACCCACATGCAAAACAAAACAAAACAAAAACAAACAAGACGAGATTAATCAAGCAAAAATACTAAACAACAAACCCGTACAAGCTAAGCTTTTTGCTTGTGAGCGGATTCCGTATTTATTAAGAGAAACATACAGGTTAGGTTTCTAGAGGAGCTCTATGAATTGGTGTGTAAATATACACAGGGAACATACAGAACCCCTAGAGCCACACAGAAGGGGCATCTAATGAGCTCAGCCCAGGCATAGAAAGATACTTCATCCCGCGTTCCCATCACAGCCTGTGGAATAACACGGATCCATCTACCCCCAACACCTAGAGGTTGAGATTCAGTCAGGAGTCAGTCCTGGCCCCATCTGGTTCAGATCTCCCCATGCCAGAGAGGGTCTAGAAGAGATCACTGGAGTCACAGAGTCCCACAGTTGACAAGGCTCAGTGCTGACAGCTGCTTTGTCAGAGACGCCCTCATGGAGGGGGTTCTCAGAGCTGGCTGGAGAGTTAATTTAGTTCCCTGACCGCAGTTCCCAGGGGTGCCATAGACACACAACCAGGTCCTTCCTTATCAAGACTTCTAGACCAGAGACAAAAGAGTGAATCAACCATATAAATAGTGCTTTGGGGTTTACAAGCGAGAGGTTGAGGAAGGGCTATGCAGAGGAGACCAGGTAGAGAAGGAAACGCCATTGGGTGGAAGCTAGGTGAAGCAGAAGGAACCAGGAGCGTCAGGAACTGGCTTCCTGCTTTGGAGATTAACAAGAAGCCAGCATGTCTGACCCAGACAGGGTGTGGGAGGGAACTTGGGAATTAAAATTTCCTCCTGACCCAGAAAACCTCTCCACAGAGGAGGAAGAGAGAGAAAACCAATTTGCTTAGTGAATCTCATGTGCACTCTGAGAGAGCCCAAAGATGGAAGGAAATCTTGCCCTTCCAGAAAGGCACAGCTCATCACATGAACAGCTAGGCCCTTTTCCGACCAGGATGGTTGCTAGAAGGGAGAAGATGCGGGGTGGAGTGGTGGTGTTTGCCTATACACTTCCTCCAAATACCCAACTCCAACAAGGCCATATCTCCCAATAGTGCCAGTCCCTGGGTCAAGCATATTGAAACCACCACAGACCATTACTCAAATTCTTTGGTCAAATCAGGCAAACTCTGTTTTCTGACAGACAGGGTTATCTGCTTAAAGCAGGGTCTGAGAAAGTGGCATTGGACATAGAAAAGACTAAGATTTATATAGCCCCAAATTATTGCAAGACTGGGGTTTTCCAAGGATTTCTGGACATGTAGGAACTTGGTAGAACATTTCATTTGCTGTTAGCCAAAAGGCAGAGGAGCGATAGAACATTTCAAAATTACTTGGCAGACCATATTATCAGGGTGAAGGTCAGTTAAGGCCTAGGGTGTGTAGCATATCAAATTTCAGAAAATGGGTCAAGACCCGGTCAAATGCAAGTTTTACAGAAAACAGAAACGGGGCTGGAGAGATGGCTCAGCAGTTAAGAGCACCGACTGCTCTTCCAGAGGTCCTGAGCTCAATTCCTAGCAACTACATGGTGGCTCACAACCATCTGTAATGGGATCCGATGCCCTCTTCTAGTGTGCGTGAAGACAATAAGTGTACTCATATACATAAAATAAAATAAATATTTTAAAAAGGAGGACTATGTTTTAATAAATAAATAAATAAATAAATAAATATTTTTGAAAATGTTTATTTTGTTCAGGGTTCCAGCTCACAGTCTATCATGGAGGGGAAATCAAGGCGGGAGCTTGAGGTAGCTGGTCACATCCACAGTCAAGAATGGAGGGAGAGGGTTGGGATTTAGCTCAGTGGTAGAGCGCTTGCCTAGGGAAGGCCAAGGCCTGGGTTCGGTCCCCAGCTCCGAAAAAAAAAAAAAAAAAGAATGGAGGAGAACAAATGCACGATTACCTGTACCTTCTCACATAGCCCAGGACTCTCTGCTTAGAGAATGGCGCTGCCCACAGTGGGTGGGTCTCCAGCGGTCCTCGATGGCCCTCTGTTGAGATGCTCTTTCCAGGTGAACTGTGTCACTTTGACAGTTTACGTTACTTTCTCTTTTTTGCCACTGGGGGGGGGGGGACCATTCGAGCAAACAGGTCTAGAAAAGAAGCAAAGTGACCACTCGGGTCCCTTTAGGCTTTTTATTCAGAACTATGAAGAGTTGTGAAGAGTTGTGAGACAGACAGCTACAGCTGGAGCAGCGCAGACTAACAGCGGGAATCAAGCAGGAAGTGAGCGCTGCTCTCTACCAGTCTTCCGGATCCTTGGGAGGTGGTGTTGGCCGCGGAGGCGGAGGCTTGGATGTTTGACAGCCAAAGGAATGCCATATGTCTTGGGTAGCAGTCACCCTACGATCGGGAAACTTAAAAGATTGACAGAGCCCTTCCTGACATTTCCGAAGTAGGGAGGAACTTCTGGGAAGATGAGACTGGGGTAGAGATGCCTGAGTCACTCGTGCGCCGTCTACGCCCTAATCAACCCGTCACCCGTGCCCCTGGAGCAACAACTTATCCGTGCAGCAGGAATTCATTCCACTAAATCCACTGGTTTGCCAAACTATCCTCGGGCTGGATCTTTTCCTTCAGGCGCCAGCAATGAGCAGACGTTTGTTCACATCTCTCGAAAAGTTGCACAACAGAGACCAACAGCAAGAGATGGAACCCGACCGGATCTGGGTTCTCCCCTTTGGGTCTATCCCGTCTCGCCTGAACTAATCATTTCCATTTCAGTGTCTGCACCAGCGCAGCTAGGAGCTAGCCCTCGTAAGAGAGAGAAAAGCATTTCAGACCTAGACTATGCAGCCTCACTGCCACGGCTTCATTCAGTGGCCAGGGCGCATGCGCTCCAGCTTGTGCTCCAGGAAGGAGGTGGAGGTGGCCAATTCAGATAGTGGGTTTAAAGCACCGTGGATCTGACACTCCTCAGCTGTCATAGTTAGGGTTTTTCTGCTGTGAGCAGACACCATGACCAAGGCAGCTCTTATAAGAACAACATTTAATTGAAACTGACTTAGAGGTTCCGAGGTTCAGACCACTATTGTCAAGGTGGGAGCAGGTCCAGGCAGATGTGAGGCTGGAGGAGCTAAGAGGTCACCTCTTGTTCCAAAGGCAGCTGGGCGAAGACTGGCTTCCAGGCAGCTAGGATGAGGGTCTTAAAGCCCAAGCCCACGGAGACACACCTACTCCAACAAGGCCACACCTAATAGTGCCACTCCCTGGCCAAACCATCACACCAGCCTAAAGTGAGGAGTTAGCCAGACACTGTCAAGGGACCGAGGGAATGGGACGGTGGTTATTGAATGACATAAAGCATTGGCTGGAACAGAGGAGACTGCTCCCCGTTAAATCTTCCTGTTATAAGGCGGGAAGGGGCCCAGGAGTTGGCACAGAACACACCCAGACACGAGGTCCTCGGCACAAAGGAGATTTACTACCCCGGAGGGACAAGCACTGGGGGTCTACCTCTGGATGGGACAAAGGCAGGTGTGTCTGCAAGAGTGGGCTTTTCAAGAGAAACAAGGGTAAGTCTGTGATAGGATGAGTTGGTGAGTCCTGATTGGACCGTGTAGTCAGTGATGCTGAATTATGAATTCTGATCGCTGGAACAAAGTTTTAGTCAGGCATAACCAAGTGGCCGAATAAGGGACTGGACCTTGGAGGGCTTTAGGAATGTGATCTGACGTTTAGCAAGGGAAAAGGCCAAAGGTGCCGTCAGGACTGCTCACGAGTCCATCACCGGTGAGCTGAGCTATCTCAAACGAAACACTATAGGGCTGGGGAGATGTCTCACTGGGTAAAGGTGCCTTCTCACAAGCTCGAAGGCTTGAATTTGATCCCTGAGACCTTCATGGAAGAGGGGGAAAACTAACTCCTGAAAGTCTTTTTCTAACTTACACACACATGCACATGCATGCACACGCATACTCACATACACACACGCGCACATACACACACACGCACACACACACACATTCACACACATACACACTCACACAGACATACATACTCACACACAGCACACACACAGCACACTCAGCACATACACACTCTCACACACACACACACTCAGCACACACACACTCTCTCTCTCACACACACACACACTCAGCACACACACTCTCTCTCACTCTCTCTCTCTCATACACACACACACACTCAGCACACACACACTCTCTCTCACTCTCTCTCTCTCTCACACACACACAAGATTAATTAAAACAACATGAGCAACACCAAAAAACTCACAATAAATAAAACAAACAGAAACGACAAGATAACCACGCTTAGATTCTTGTTCCACTCGATTCTATTGCTTTCCCTGCTTGTCCCGCTCAGACACCGCCTTTTATTCTGTAACCTTTGCCTCAGGCAGCCCTGCAGCGAACCCGCTACCCACTGTCTGGGGAATGTAGAAGCTGAACTGAGGCTGTGGCTGGGTCAGTAGAGCACTTTCCCAGCATGCATTTGAGGTCTTATACTTTAGAAATCAGGCATGGTAGTGCTTGACTGTACTCCAGTTTTTGGGAGGCAGAAGCTGGAAGATCAAAAATTCAAGGTCACCATCACCTACATGGTGAGTTCATGGTCATCCATAACAAAAATCCTGTTTAAAAAATACAACAAAACAAAACAAACCTAAAAATAGCTGGGTGGTGGTGGTGGCGTGCACCTTTGATCCCAACACTCCGGAAGCAGAGGCAGCTGGAACTTTCAGTTCCGAGGCCAGCATGGCCCAAAGAGTGAGTTCCAGGACTGCCGGGGCTCTGAAGAGGAAACCATGTTTCAAAATGAAACAAACAAACAAACAAACAAAAACAAAAGAAATGAAAACTTAGAAGCTGAATGTTCCAGAGCACCAGTGTGGTGTCCTGAGCCCCGCAGGGGGAGGAACACTTTTCCTGGACCTTTATTTGTATCTGTGTACCAGTCCCCAGAGACTTTGTGACCCTAGAGATGGTACAGTGGTAGGAATCCAAGTTTGTGTATCTCTAAGGATGTTGGTTGTATTTAAAACATTCACAAAAATAAAAGAAAGGGATGGACACACACACACACACACACACACACACAGAGAGAGAGAGAGAGAGAGAGAGAGAGAGAGAGAGAGAGAGAGAGAGAGAGAGAGAGAGAGAGAGCAGCTATTCCTGCGATTCACTGACCCTGTGAGCCTCCTCCATCCAGGCAGGAAGCCTGTGTCCAAGAATAGTAACTTCCAGAGCTGAGCAGCCTTGCTGGGCCGCCTGGACAGAAAGAAGCCTTTGTCCCTCTGTGTATTTATTGCATGACTATAATCCAAGGTGTTTGGCCCAGTCCCCCCCTTCTTATAACACTTAATCCCTCCTGGACATCTTGTCGATGCCATAACTCTCTGCTGGTGTTATGTGTCGATACTAAATCAAAACACTAGATAAGAAAGGCAGGTGAATGCAATATCTAAAGCAAAATACGCGCTGTCATTTAAAAGCGTGGCTTAGGGCTAGAGAAATGGCTCGGTCAGTCAAGTGCCCCGCGTCTGTGATTACATGCTGGGGAGCTGAGACAGGAGGACGCCTAGGCTTGCTAGCCAGCTAGCCTGGCCATACAGACTGGCTTCAGGTTAGGGAGAGGCCCTGTCTCAAAACAAAAACAAAAACAAAAACAAAAATAAACATTGTTAATGGGGACTAAAGAGATCGATCACTTAGTGGTTGAGAGGGTTTTCTGTTCTTCCACAGGACCTGAGTTTGGTTCTCAGCAGCCGCACAGGGCAGCTCACAATCATCTGTTTGTTACTCTGCCTCCAGTGGATATGATGTCTTCTTCTGGTCTCTGAGGTGAGGGTACACACACACACACACACACACACACACACACACACACACACACACGGGGGCAGCTGGGGCGGGAAAGAAATAAAATAAATCTTTAAAGAAAAATCAAGTAGGCATGATTGAGGAATATGTCCAAAGTCAACCTTTGGTCGACACACACACACATGCACACATCCGTGTACACATGCACATACATACACATATGCACACATATACATAAAAACATGGGTAGGAAAGATTAGTTTTTTTAAATAAAGGACAAATCATGCCTTTGCAAGAGGCAAAGTCATGTTGAGTGAGCCATGTCCAGAGACGTTCAAGTGGGTGAGACCCACAAGCCCCCTGGGTTCACCTTGGTGTTAGTGTCATTAAAACCTGAGTCACTGGGCTGGAAAGATGGCTCAGTGGTTAACTGACTGCTCTTCCAGAGGTGCTGAGTTCAATTCCCAGCACCCACACGGTGGCTCACAACCATCTGTAATGGGGTCTGATGCCTTCTTCTGGTGTGTCTGAAGACAGCTACAGTTACTCACATAAAATAAATAAAATACATAAAATAAATCCTAAAAAGAAACACTAAAAACTGAGTCATGAAGAGCATTCAGGCCTGGGGCTTCCGTGGGCGCCATCCAGCTGCCTGTCTCCTCTCAGCCCGCAGCATGGCTGCCAGGGGGCAGGTCTCACCTCTGAACACCTTTTCCAACGTTAGGAGGCAGGAAAGCGAGCAATTCGGAGAAACAGCTCCTGGGAATCTAAAGCAAGAGGCATACAGCTGACCACGGGGCACCATGTTCCAGCAGAGAGCAAGGAGGCTTTCAAAGACTACTAAGTCTCTCCTCAGCCACTGTCTGCTACTCTTTAGCAGTGTCGTGGTTTCAAAGACAGAGACACTCAGTCATTCTTGACTGAGAGTAAAGAGACAAAAGGACTCAGTGTTTGATTCTGGACTGGACCCTAAGACAGACTGCTCTTCAAAGAAAGGACAGATGCCACAGGAGTGTCATGGATTAAATGGTAGAATTATACGTTTCCGTTTTCTAATGGAATTCACACACATACCCCTCCTTTAACAGGGGAGAGCTCGACCGTGGTCCTGAACCTGAGGAAACTGCAGGAGTCGGCACATCCAGAGAGCAATCTCTACTCCTCACCCTGGGAAAACCCTCTCTATGACCAGGCTGTCACCTCTGCAAGGTGACAAGTACTCTAAAAAAGTTCTGACTGGCCATTATGTCACAGTATTTGTTCTGTTATGGGCACACCCACACATCCCAGACTACTCACTGGTAAAGTTCTACGCTTTTGCTTTCAATCTCCTTTGTGTTGTTGTAACAAAGTACCCCAGACCGGGTAGTTTACAAACAACGGAAGTTGATTCAGCTGCCAGTTGTCACATCTAGTGCAGACCACCGTGCTGTGTCTGTTTTAAAACGTGGCCCAAGGCTTACATGCATGGGAGGGAGAAAGAAGAGGCCTGCCTTGTCAGGAATCCGCTCTGGTGGGAGTGAACCAACTCCTAAAACAATGGTGTTAATCCATTCAGGGAGGCAAAGCTCTTTGACCTGAGCATCTCTCAGTGGTTCCACCTCTCATTGCTTCTTTTCCCGCCTTCTCTCTCTTCCATTCCTTTCCTCCTCCTCCTCCTAGTCCCACCTTCTTCTCTCCCTCCCTTTCTCTCTCTTTCTGAGATAGTCTATGTAGTCCATGCCAGTATAAAGACAGGAGCCCACGCTGCACTCGGGATGTGGTGAAAGGTGCCCTTCCTCCTGACCCTCCTACTACCTCTCAAGCCCTGCCATCAAGGTACTGCCACCTCACCCGGTAGCACTGAGGTCAAACCCAGGGCTTTGTGCATGCTAGGCAAGCACTCTACCAACTGTCTGTTAACAGACAGTCCAGCACTATCAGATGTGTGTGTGGGGAGAGAGAAAGAGAGAGAGAGAGAGAGAGAGAGAGAGAGAGAGAGAGAGAGAGAGAGAGAGAGAGAGAGAGAGAGAGAGAGAGAGAGAGAGAGAGAGAGAGAGAGAGAGAGAGAGAATATGATACAATGTTAAGCACTGAGGTGCCTGGGTACTGTTTTGTAGCTTTTCTACGAGTTTAACATTATTTCTGACTTTTAAAAAGTTACCAAAAGAGAAAAGAAGTCCACAGGCACCAGCATAAAAATAAAAGAACTCCTTCCTTGTACAAACTATGGTTTTTGCAAAAAACACATAAAACTGATAAGGGAAAATTATTTCCAGAGCTCTGGGTGAGACCTGGGCGTGACAGTACAGGAAGATGCGGAGGCCAACACTTCTCTGTGAGTTTGAGGGTAACCTGGTCTACATAGTGAGTTCCAGGCTAGCCAAAGTCAAGAGTGAGTTTGTACCAAAACAAATGAAGAAAAAGAATTCTGACTAAAAGTCCACCTGGGTGAATACAGTTCCAAGCGTGCAGAAAGTATATAGCAAAGAGAAGAGGAAGAAAAATAATGTCATTATCCAGATCTCTTTTCTTAGGGCTGGAGAGAAGGTTCGGCAGTTAAGAGAACTGACAGAGGACCAAGTCTATTCCCAGCACCCCCCAGGGTAACTTCAGCTTTAGAAAATCTGACACTCCCCTCTGGCCTCCAAGGACACTTGCCTGAACTCTGAGTTTAGCACAGACTGCACACTTATCAGACTCTTGGTTCACCTTGCCCAGAAGGTCGAAACCCAGTCTAGTGGTTCTGCCTTACATCGCCTGCTCAGTGTGCATGCAGACAGTAGCAATCAACGTCTGAAAGTGAGATTTACACTCCCTAGTATTCAAAGTTGAATCCTCCATGCCCCGTCCTGCTTCTCTCATCACTTCTTTTCTTCCTAGAACAATTTTCTTCATTTTGTCAGCTGCTTCCTCCCCTGAAGCCGAGTGTGAGAGAGCCAGCCACCGTCTTGCCGGTGAGTCTGAGCAATTATTAATCAGGCTAGACGTCTGACAGCCTATTTACACAGCTACCATTTTGGAGAGCTTAGCACAGGCAATGAAAGAATATAAAAGGAGTGAGAAGAAAGACTTTTCAAAATCCTTGATTGCAGACAGAATTCAACATAATTCAGGGAACCTAGACTGAAGGAGATGGATCAGAAAGTGCCCAAGCTGCCACCTGGGTCCAAGTCCATTCTGCCCTGATGGTGTGGCATCCCCAGGGCCCCGAGGGTTGTTGGTGAGTCAGGGGGATGAACACTCTGGGCCCCCGGAGGATTTCACACTGAACGCTGCTTTGTTAAACCAGGGCAGAAGGGCCAAGGTATATTTATACATCAAGGGGCAGGTTCAGATGCTGACGATATGATGGCACACATCTGACCTGGCACCTCCCAAGGACATGGCTGTGCACAGGACTAGCTGGATTTCCCAGGCTGGGTGTAATGGGAGTGTATGTAGGCTGCAGGATCGAGGTCTATGCCCAGAGCTCTAGAGTCCACTTAGGGGAGAACACTAGGTAATGGGCTGGGCAGAGAATGGTTCCAATCTTTCTGGGGTCGAGGCGCATTAAGACAGTATAGTTTGGTGAGTTTAGGAACCAGTCTTTCAGACACCCCGCAGGATGTGGCAGCACGGCACCCCGTCCACCCCAGAGCCACTGGGAGCCGCCCCAACCTTCAGTGCTTCCCCAACCTCAATGGTTGGGTTCTGAAGGCTCCGACCTCCTGTGGATGGGCGGGTCAACCCTTGCTCCTCATTGAGGAGTGGGAATCAATCACTGAGGACAATAGACCTTGGGCAAGGCGCATGCCTGGGACTGTTTAACTACCCGTGAAGAACTGGAATGGATAGAGTTGGAGCAGTGGGTGGAACATTGGCAAAGCTCGAATCACTGAAGTGCTACATGGGGGCCTGCGCGGTGGAGAGCGATCCGCATCCGCAGGGACTCGCCACCGCGGTTTCCTGCAGCTGGTTTCTCCTGATGTACAAAATGGAGATCGAAGCATAATTGAGATGCATAAATTTCTTTTTGGCAGTGGGGGCGGGGAGTGGGGGGTGCGGCTCACTATGTCACTCTGGCTATCCTGGAACTAGCTATGTAGACTAGGCTGGTTGCCTACTCACTGAAATCCACTTCCTTCTGCCTCTTGGGTGCTGGGATTACAGGCGTGAACTGTCCCTAGGGTTAACGTGATATTTAAAATGCTTTTAACGCTTGTTCGTTTGGTATGTATGCGTGTGAAGGGCAGAGGACAACTTGCAGGGATCCCTTCTCTCTCTTCACTGTGTGGCTCGCAGGGACCCGCCTCCAACATCAAGCTTGATAGCAAGTGCCTTTCTTTACCCGCTGGTCCTTGTCAGGGGACTGGGTTAAAATGAGCTTTTTGATGAACCAAAGCTGCATCAAGCACGCAGTAGTTAACAGAACGCGAGAGACGAGCAGTTTGGGTGAGCTGGAGGGGGCAATGCCAAGCCGGAACGTTTGAGAGCACGCAGCCCTTTGCGCAGGAGAAGCGACGCTAATTAAAATGTAACTGGAGCTGAGCCCAGTGGGGCACCTGTTGAAGTGTTCAGGTTCTGACAAGGAAATTGGATGGGGATGGGTGGTTAAAAATAGCCATAGTTTATTAGGAAAGAGAATGGGGTGGTTTCTGAGCCTTGGAGAAAGCTCTGCTTTAAAACAATACACCGAGGGGGCTGGAGAGATGGCTCAGCGGTTAAGAGCACTGACTGCCCTTCCAGAGGTTCTGAGTTCAATTCCCAGCAACCACATGGTGGCTCACAACCATCTGTAATGGGATCTGATGCCCTCTTCTGGTGTCTGAAGAGAGTGATGGTGTACTCACATACATAAAATAAATCTTTTAAAAACAAAAACAATACACTGGGGCAGGAGAGACGGCCCAGCAGGTAAGAGCCCTGGCTGCTCTTGCAGAGGACCTGGTTTGGTTTCCAGCACCCACGTGGTGGCTCACAACTGCCTGCAACTCCAGTTCCAGGGAATCTGATGCCCTTGTCTGGCCTTTGCGGGTTCCAAGCAAATACAAGTGTGTATCCATGCATCAGGCAAAACCACTCCTACACATGAAAATAAGAGGAAAAACAATTAAAAAAAAAAAAGATTCCACCGAGGGCCAGGCAGTGGTGGCTTCACACCTTTAATCTCAGCACTCAGGACCCAGAGTCAGGTGGATCTCTGAGTTCGAGGACCCAAGTGCCCTCCTCAACACCCACACTGGCTGTTGGATGGTTGCCTGTAATTCCAACTCAAACGGATCTGAAGCCTTCTGGCCGCCATAGCTACCTGCACTCGTGCGCACATGCATAATTACAACTAATAAATAATATTTATTAATAATCACATTGGGGAGAAAACAAAGTAATTCATCCTTAATAAAACTTATGAGGCCAAGTGTGGTGGCACACATCTTTAATCCCAGCACTTGGGAGGCAGAGGCAGGTGGACCTCTGTGGGTTGCAGACCAGCCTGGTCTACAGAGTGAGTTCTGGGACAGACAGGGCTACATAATAGAGAGATCCTGTTTCAAAAAGCAAAGAAATTACATGTTCAGATTTAAGAGAAAGTGAAAACCAGAATAGACAGCCCATGTGGGTCCAAGCAGAGCTGCCGTCCATTTGGGGGGTGTCTCCTGCTTCCACGGTCGCACATTCTCCTCAGCACGGCCCCCTGAGAGCAGCAATGACTTTTAGTACAGGAAGCCTGGCGCCAGATGTGGCGGTGCACGGTGGCTTTAAGGAAAGAAGAGCCTGAAGCCGTTCTAACAAAGGAGGGCTCGATAACTACATAAACGCCTCCGACTTGAACCACTACAGGCGTGTCGGGCGTGTCAGGCGTGTCAGGCGTGTCGTCAGGCGTGTCGGGACTGACAAGACGCTGCTGTTTGTGTTAGATGGGCAGCTTAGCCGGGAACAGGGTTCCAGAGCGGTGCGGTCAGCCAGTTCCATGCGGGAGCCAAAGGCTCTGGGGCTGGTTCCCATGGCTGGACAGAAGCTCAGAGTCCCACAGGTCCTCCCAATCAAAAGAACATTCCACTGGGGTTGTTTTCTTCAACTACTGTGGCTCCGGCCCAGGAACTAGAATCCCTGATGAACACCCTGTTGTGGCCTGTCACATGTATGTCCTCTGTTTGCTGTCTCCTTCCAGCCCAGTTTTTTGTTTTGTTGTATTTTTTAAGATTTATTTTGTGCGTGTGTGCGTGTGTGTGTGTGTGTGTGTGTGTGTGTGTGTGTGTGTCACATGTTCAGGTGTCCACAGAGAACAGAAGAGCCCATCGGATCCCATGGAGGTAAAGTTATGGGCAGTTTTGAGCCACACCAACACGGGTGTTGGCCAGCCACTCTGGGTCCTCTGAAGAAGCCCATGCTCTTAACTGCGAAGCCACCTCTCTGCCCTGCCCCACTTTTTAAAGCAGTGCCTTTACATTTTTTAAGATTGTGTGTGTTCGGGGCTGGAGAGATGGCTCAGCAGTTAAGAGCAGCAACTGCTCTTCCAGAGGTCCTGAGTTCAATTCCTAGCAACTACATGGTGGCTCACAACCATCTGTAATGAGATCTGATGCCCTCTTCTGGTGTGTCTGAAGACAGCTACAGTGTACTCACATACATAAAATAAATAAATCTTAAAAAAAAATAGATTGTGTGTGTTCGTGTTGGGAGGGCAACTCAGCAGCCGTGTGGGGGTCAGAGGACAACTAAAGGGAAATCAGTTCTCTCCTTCCACCATGTGGGGCCTGGGGACTGAACTCCGGTCACCAGGCTTGGTGGCAGGCGCCTTTACTTGGCTTAGCCAACTCTCCTGCTGCCTCCTCTTCCCTCTTCCTCCTCTTCCCTCTTCCTCCTCCTCTTCCTCCTCCTCCTCCTCCTCCTCCTCCTCCTCCTCCTCCTTCTTCTTCTTCTTCCCCTTCCCCTTCCCCTTCTCCTTCTCCATCATCATTGTTATTGACCCAAGGTCTATGTAATCCTGGGTATCCTGAAACCCATTTTGTAGGTCAGATTGGCCTCCTTCCATGTACCCCCATCAGTGATTTTTTTCTTTTAAAAATAATCTTTATTTTTACATGTGTGTGTGTGTGTGAATGTGTGTTCGTGAAAGAGAGAGAGATGTATACTCACGCCTTCATGGAGGTCAAAAGAGAGTATCAAGTGTCAGTCCTCATCCCCCATCCCCATTAGGGCCCCCTCTTCCTCAGAACCAATAGTCTGCACCCCTCAGCCAAGGGGGAAGACAACCCCAGCAATCCTCCTGCATTCACTCCCATCAAAACCAAGGCTACAGGTGTTTGTGGGGACACACCCAGCTTGTGACACCGATGCTGGGATTCAAACTTCCATCCTCACCACCGTGGAGCAAGTTGCTCCGTCTGAAGCCCATGTCCTGCATCTCTGTGTCGTCAATAACACCTCTCGCTGCTGTGACCAAGTATCTGACAAGATGTAAATTAAGGGAGGAGGGCTTGTTCTGCCCACAGTGTTGTCCACCCTGTAACCATGGTGAGGAGGTCCCAGGAGGAGTGTGGTACTGCTGGCCACAGTGTGTCCATAGCCAGGAAGCAGAGAGGGATGGACACCTGGGTTCAGCTCACTTTTCCCTTTGTTATCAGGTCAGGGTGGCAGCCCGTGGAACCTTGCTGCCCACCTTCAGCATGGGCCTTCCCTCTTCAGTTAAACCTTCCCAGAAACGGCCACCCAGACACAGCCAGCGGTGCGTCTCCTAAGTGATTCTAGGTCTTGGGTGCTAACCATCGCACCCGCCTTAGCTTGTCAGCAGCCCTCCTGGAGTTGATCTGTCTTCCTTTTGACATGTGTGAGTAAACGGGGTTTCCTCTTGGTTCCAGCTCACGGGATGGAGGGAACGCTCTGTATTGAATCTTACCAGTGACGCCAGGGACGTTTAAGAATGGCTTCTGGGTCTGCGGATACATTTATTTCATCATTCGTGCGCGAGCGTGTACATGAGTGTGGTACCCGTGGAAGCAAGGAGAGGAGGAGGTTCCTACACCCTGGAGCTGGAGTAACTGGAGGCAGTGGGCTGCCTGCCATGGGCTGTGGGAACTGCACTGAGGTCCTGTGGAAGAGCACCCTTGGCTGAGCCCTCTCTCCAGACACCTGAGCTCACATGCGCAATCCAGACTCGGTTAAAAAGAAAGTAAATCTTTAAAAGGTTAACTCTGGCCTCCACAACCCGAGCTATGTCTCTGTGTCCATTCAGTTTTATTTTAGCAAATAAAATCGGACCTTAAGAACTTTCCTACTGGCCAGGTGGTGGCGGCACAAGGTTTTAATCCCAGCACTTGCGGGCAGAGGCAGGTGGATCTCTGTGAGTTCCAGACCAGCCTGGTTTACCGAGCAAGTTCCAGAACAGCCAGCCAGTGAATGTTACACAGAGAAGCCTTATCTGGAAAAAGAAACAAAGAAACGAACAAACAAAAACCAAAAACATTTCCTCCTTCTGTCCTTAGGATACCCTTGATTCAGTCTGCTTGGGCTATGAACTTTCTGGCAAGTGGGATGATAAAAAGTAGGACAAGATGTGGACTATGGTTCCCAACACCATTGTCACTGAGCGGTCTGCTTCGGCACTTAGAGGACACTGGAGAACTTCCCCGGATGCTTTCTGGTAGTTTCTCATTTTCTAAAGGCCACTGGTCTCACCAAAGGTACCAATCGGGTTGTCTTTTGGGGCCAGGGTGGGGTGTGGGGGTGGGGAGGGTGTCTGGTGCTGGAACTCGGAGGCCTTGAACTTAGGACACACATGCTCTACCCCTGCCGTGTGTCCACCATAATCCCCTGTGTGCCAAACACGCTCAAGGCGTGACTATACTAAAGACAGACTTCAGCAGCGGCCCACTGTTCTGCCCCAGGGTGACGGCTGAGCCGTTCAATCAGACTTTTGCTAAAATATTGCTCCTCTACTGCTTGCTTCAGCCGCCACCCCAGATGCTTCCAGAAATACCCCTAGGGCAGAATGAAGAATGTGGTGTTACTAGAGGACGCCTATCCCCCCTATAGCACCCGGTATTTTGTCTACACCGAGTACTTAGGTCCCAAGCATCAAACCCCCATCATCTCTCCTGGCCCACCCACCCTGAATCTGTAGAATATGGCACAGCTGGACCCTCACCAGCAAGCCAAAGCCAGAGGGAGCAGGGGAAGTTTCCTCCTCTGAAGAAATAATGTCGATTCCTCTGGCAGGATATATACATTGCAGGGACCAAGCAGATCCTTATATAACACAGGTCTGTCTGTTTTTATAAGACCGTCTCTTCAAATAAAGTCACAACTGCCCGGACCAAGTTCCTCAGGGTTATCGGGATGTCCTGGGTCACGCCTTGCCGGGTGACAGGCCTACATGTCATAGAGTCGGAGCTGCTCCTGCATGTCCCCATCTGACATCTCGCCAAAGGTGTCCTTGTTGTCCTTCATGAGTTTAAGGATGGCAGTCAGCTGTTCTTTCTGAACTCTGTGAGGAGAGAAGATGAGAGGAAGAAGATGCTCCCGACCCAGGGCAGGGGCGGGGCGGGGGCGGGGGCGGGGCCTGTGGTGGCGCCCGGTGCAAAATGGCAGGTGGTTTGCCCTAACACTTTTAGCCCTGAAACCTTGATTTCAAACCACCGAGCCTCAATTTTTGCCTGTGCCTATTACAGCTGATCTGCATGTCACAGTGGGGTGAGGAGGAAGGACCCTTGTGTCGCTAAGTGGCTTGAGGCGCTGAGAGAAAATAGGTTAGGAGCAACCTGGGTTTAGAAAGATGAACCAGAAGGGAAGGAAATGGAGGCATAGAGATGTGGGCATACAGATGTGCAGGCCAGAGCGCTGGGCAATGCGGAGGGTGGGTTAAAATCTAGCCCCTGGGTTCTGCTGCCTTGAGAAAGGGGGCGTTTCCTTTTGTGAAGGAAGTAGGTGCGGGTGGATGCGGGTGCCTCCGTGTTGGCCGCATGGTTTTCATGGCTGCCGTGGTTTGTGAGACTCGGGCCACATCACCTGACCGGCACAGAAGGACTCTCATAGCTACTAGCAAGGGTAGGCTGAGCAGCCGAAGCCAGGAATAGTGTGTGCCTTGTCAGCACGGATTCTTGACCCTCCATGACACACACTACTGCTTTGGGACCTAGAGAGAATTCGAGCCACGGTGCAGCTCAGATCTCAGCCCTCCCCGGGCCACGGCTGCTACAGCTATGCTGTAGGTCCGATATAACTGAGAGGGTCTCAGCAAAGCTTTTGCCCACTGGATTGTCTGGAGGGGTGGTCCAGACGTGTCAGGTCTTAGGCTGCGGTTTTCACTTTGTAGCCCTGGCTATCCTGGAACTCACCATGTAGACCGGGCTGTCCTCAGACTCTCAGAGATCACCTGCCTCTGCCTCCCGAGTGTCAGGTTGGCCCTTGTGCATTCTTACTTCTGTGAGTTCTCACCCCACCCCCGCCCCACACCCTCCACTCAGCAAACGGTTTTCTGTCTACAGTGGCATCTAGCAGTTGGAGTCCCGGTGTTCCAATTCCTACCTTCCTCTGTCTGGACAGACTAGGTCTGTCTTCAGTTCTGCTGTAAGGGGAAGAGGGGCATGTAGGCTGCACTTTGTACCCTACGATGTGAAGAATGGGTAGGGTGAACAGAGAGGGTGTCCTGAGAGCCGTGGATAAAATCACCATCGGGTGCATAGTTAGACTGACCCTTAATGAACTGTCCGTAAGGTTTTGGTGGCCATAATGGTTGTGTATTTATTATAATAATAATTATTATTAGGGTTATTGGGGGGCAGGAGCATTGAGACAGGGTCTCACTATGTAGATTTTGGTAGCCTGGAATCCACTATGTAAAATCTGCCTGCAGATACCGGGATCGTGGCTGGTGCCACCACTACCCCATACCTACAGGGCTGTGGCATTCATTTCTTTATTTACTTATTTATATTTATTTTTATGTGCATGGGAGTCTCACCTACATGGTGTATAGACAATGCCCTCAGGGGTCAGAAGAGGGAACTGGATCCCTGAGACTGGAGTTATAGATGGCTGTGAACCACACCATCTGGGTGCCGGGAACTGAACCCATATCTATCCTCTGCAAGAACAAACGCTCTTAGCCAAAGAGCCATCTCTCCGGCCCCGGGATGTGTATCTCCAATCAGGTGTGCACACCGCTCCACACTCTGCTGGGATCGTCAAAGGCATCAAAACATGAGAGTAGGCTAAAACGTTACGCCTACTGTTTCTAAAGATTTTTTTTTTAAATAAAGCAAACTGAAGAAACACACAGTAATCGAGGTTCTCTACTCAACGTTTATTGGCCTGAACACAGAGAGCTGAGCTGCCAGACATGCGAGGGGCTTGCTGCCCACAAGTCATGGTCTGGTTCCACACGAGCCTAGCTAGCCACATCAAGAGGCAGTCGCTATTCTATGTGGAGGAAATCCCAGCTTAGGCAGGGAATTCACTATTGCTGTTCAGGGACAGGGGAGTGTGACTGTGCTGGTCACGTGGCCCTGTGTCTAACTAAGGCAGAGTGTGTCTGCGGCTGCTTCGTTGCCTGTTCAGACCTAAGCCCTGAACCCGAGTTATCAGGGAGAGGACCGTCAGGAATACTCAGCTAAGCAGCCGATGTTGGACATTTTCCTGGCTCCCATTAAATGGGAAGTCTTCTAAAAACCTAGTGCTTTAGGAAAAAAAACACACACACACATACACACAAAATGTTTTCGCCAACACGTCTGCGACTTCCAAGTCGTCTGGTATAAATACTGTCAAATATAAAATTCTAGAAAAGCTAACCTGGGACCCGTGGGTGATTATCTGCTGGGGGTTCTGAGTCAGCTAAGAAAAAAGCCTTAGAAAATGCACAACCCAGCAGTCTGCTGGAAGCTAGCACTGTTCCTGCTTCTGCGAGCAAAAGTGGAGACTAGGCTGAGGCGATAAGAACACTAGTGAAAAAGGCTTCTTAGTACTGGACTCCCGGGGTGTGGGTGGGAGTGAAGGGAAACCATATTAAAGCTAATACCTGGTATCAATCATTCCGGCCAGAGCGGAAAGAGCCCCTGCCCGGTGTATGTGTGTGGGTATGGGTGACTGTCTCTGGGTGACCACCCTTGACCACAAGTGAGCACCAGTGGGCTTCACTTCCTTTGTCTGTTACTTCTCAAACCTGGTGGTTTGGCTTCAGTGAGGACAAAAGCACAGAGGGATTGTGGGAACAGGGTGTTGGGTGGGGTGGGGTGGGGCTCGAAGGTTGTGTGGGGAGCAAACATGGCTGGTAAAAGCCCGAGCCCATACTGTTGGCAAGCTTCCCCCTCATAAACACCTCTGAGAAGGACAGAGACAAGGCCATTCCCAGGATCTTGCTAGTCCAGGGGAGCCCAAGGAGGGGCTGGTCAATGTGCAACCCTCCCCCACCCCAGCCTGCATTGGCTCCTCCCTGGGGAAGAGGGGCTTTTTTTTTTTTTTTTTTTTTAAAACTCTCTCAAGCTTTTAGGATGTCAAAAGGAAAGAAAGCCTTCAGGAGGAGGCTAAGGGACACCTTCTTTATTCTTCGGTTCTGTAAAGAGAAACAGGGAGAGAGAGAGATCATGTTTCTGGCTCAGTTGACTTTAGGAGCAGCACAGGACAGGAGAGTGGGCACAGGGATGAGAAGGAGGATGTTTGGAATTGCAGAGGCCATGGTAGACTCTGCCGCTTTCTCAGATCAGCAGTTTGCAGTGGCACAGCTCTGGCAGTCCCCACCCCCGCACCCCCACAGCCGGGTGGTCTCGGGCCACTTCCAGCTCCTGAGAGACAGCCGATGCTCAGTGAGCTTGCTAAGCCTTGGCTCTGTGGTTACACCGAAGGCATTCCTATTGCCTTAGATAATTTCTGCTTCCTGCTGCCTGGGTCTTAGTCTGCCGCTAGGGCTCTGGACCTAACCCTGCAGGTTCCCCCAGAAGCTCTCTAAGGGCCAGAGATCTGATTGTGTGCCTTTGGGGCCCTCTCCTGGACGCCGGAGTCAGTGCATACTTTCAGCCGTGTGGGGTTCCTAATAGGCCATAGGAAACCCTCTCCTTGGGTCCTGTTTATTTCCATGATCGAAAAGGTAACAGCCCTACAGCAGGTCAGCCACAATTGTGAGGGGCCTGGCCTGGCCTGTCAGCACCAGCTTAGTGTACAAGCAGGTAGGATATCCTGCTAAGAAGCAAAGCCAGCCGGGTTTCTCCGCCCAGGAGAGCAAGAGCCCGCTAGCCAACGATCCACAACGAGGGAGGTGGCACCCGCCATAGAAGCCTTGGAACGAAGCATTGGAGAGCGGCAGGGACAGAGCCGATGTGGGGAGCAGGGGAGGAGGGGTGTGCATGTCCACCCAGAGGGAATTAAAAAAGGTTAGCGTGCAGAGCGGCCAAGACTTAAGCGGTCACTGCTTTCTCTCTTCCCAGGCCCTGGACAGGAGTTTTGTCTGAGCAGATCCAGGGGCAGAAAGTCTCAACTGAGACTGTAGGAGAACCCATTGGGGACATCCAGCTTCCTAAGTGCCACTCCCTAAGGACCTGTGTGATCAAGTCCGGGGTGGGGGATGGGGGGAAAGGAGCAGGGAGCCCGCTGAAGAGCTGGGTTCTAGGCGCAGCTGTGGCGGCCCAGCTAATGACTGAAAGTGAGGGGATGCTGCACTGTTCACCTGCTAACAGGTGCTTCCCTGTTTATCTAAGCCTAGAAGCAGGAGGAGGCAGTCTGGTAGGGACAAGTCAGACAGGCACCCCGCCAGCTTGAGAGATAGTTCATTAGTATGGTGGGAACATGAATGGGTATTATTATTATTATTATTATTATTATTATTAATATTAATTATTACATTTTATTTGTTTTGCGCGGATGTGAGAGTATGTATGTTGTGGATGTGTGCCTGTGGAACTCGGGGAACAATTCATACCACTGGGCTCTCCCCATTTATCGAACTAGTCTGAGGATCGGACTCAGGTCGGCAGGCAGCAGGGTTTGGCAGCAGGCACTTTTATTTGCTGAGCCATCTCACCAGCTCTGCACTCGTGCTATTTCTCAGGGGACAGGTTCTAGGGCCGCTCCCCCAAATTCAGCTGGGTCCAGTTCTGTCTCGTAGCTATCTTCTCTCCAGAACCCAGAGACAGGAGGGCGAAGCCAGCCTGAGCAGCCTCTGCAAGCCCCAGCATCAGACGTAGCACAGAGGTGTGGTCAGGGGATGCCCCCTCCAGCTGGGCCTGCATGCAGGGGTGGGAGAGCAAGCAGATGTCAGGTGAGATGGGCAGGCGCGTGAGAGCCGCGGGAAGCATGCTGGGGAGGGCAATGGGATGAACATGAACTCAGACCCTGCTGGGACCTCTAGCAGCCCTTCCTGCACACAGCGAGGACTGCCTTAAGCTGAGGAGTCAGGGACTCCTCCTTCACCGCAGGAGCAGCTCCTTGGCACACTCTCCAGCTCACAGAACAGCCGAGTGTCCACAGTGGAGCGTGTCATGCACGGGTGGTCTGGAGACTCCCAGAGACTCAGAGAAAAAAGGCCCCCGGGCAGTGGGGAGTCTGCTGTCTTTGAAAATGACACAGAAGCGACTTTGCCTTTTCATTTCCTGGCCTCAGCTCTGACGGGGGACAGTGACAGACCCCAGACTTGAGATCTAACTGCTCTCCTGCTATGACAGCCCCTCAAGGCCTCCAGTGCATTAACCTTTGTGGATAGAATGGGGCCATGACGCTGCCAAGGCCCCATCCCCGGGAACCTTTAGGATGGCAGGGGCGCCCTGCCCTCTCTCTCCTCTCCAGTCAGGGCTGGATCTGTGGCAACACCTCAGCTGGAGTTCCAAAACAGCCTCAGGAAAATGACCCTGTCTGTCCTCTGGATTAACACCAGCAGGGGGTGGGGGGAACCACAGGAGGCTTCTGGCCTTAGTCTGAAGATTAATAGCCATGGCTGTTCCGCACCATGGAGAGGGTACAGGCCCTCTCAGGGTTTCTATCCTGCACTGAACAGCTAACTGCCTCTCCTCTGGGTGAGACAAAGCCACACCGGGCACCTCGAGAGACGTATGCGCATCCCCATAGCAGCCCTGCTCTCAGACAGGATGGTCTCTGCCTAAGTACACCAGCACCTATATCATTGGGCCCTTGAGGTCCTCCAGGGACTTGAATGGACCTCGGAGGCTCTTTCTGTGTCTGGGATTCCTCATGCACAGGCAGAACGAGATGGATTCAGAGGAGACGGAATGCGTTAATTGGTTATGGAGGCGGTGGAGGGGGTGGGTTTAGACCACGTCAGTGGCGGGCGTTGGGGACACAGAGCAGACAATGTAAGGAAGCACTGCTAGTCTACGAAACCAACCTCCTTACCACAAGGGTTTGCAAGAACATTTGTGGCCCGGGGCTAGGGGACCCTCTACAGGGAGGTGAGGTCAGAGGTCAGCTCAATCCTGAAATATAAAGGTGGCAAAATGGGGGTCACAACGAGAGGCGGCAGTGTCCTCATAAAAAGTCAGGGAGTCCCACAGTAAGGGCTTCTTCCTGCCTGTGTCTTCACTGGCATCCCTCTGCTCCCAGCATCTTGACAGGGAGACAGGATCGTGCAAGGAGGGCAATCGGCATAGTGGAGGGATGCTGGTGGCCCTAGAGACACCTAGAGAGGTGGGGTGAGCCGTGGGATCAGCCTTCTACTCCTCACGAATCAAGGCGTCGTCCCCAAAAGACCCCTCTGGGTGCCGAGGTTGGAAAACGGTTCTGTTCTCGACTGAACTTCACTATAATCAGGGGCTCTGCTCACATTGCTGGGGGTGGGGTGGGGGCAGGGCGGCAGGTGCACGCGGGGGGTGGGGCACGGCTGGGCTGTGGCCACCTTGACATTCTATTTGCTTCCGAGCACCCCCTCAGCCACCCATGCAGTCCGGATAAAATGTTGGGGGGAAGCTGATCGACATCCTGGGGCTCTAGTGGTTGAGAGGAGAATGGCCTGATTCCAGAAGCCAGAAGCCATACAGCTGCCTTTGAGCTCTGCAAAGCGGCGGCGCTGCGCTGAGAGCGGCGCGGGCGCGCGCAGAGCGGAACAGATAGAGAATGACATGGTGGGTGGGGGCCGGGAGGAGGGAGGCTGCCAGATGGATGAGCACCAAGAATCCCGCTCTGTCCTCAAGTGACAAATTGGTTTTGTCAGGGACTCTACGCATAAGTGAGCAGTGAGGCTGCTCCGGGCTCTTTCCTGGCATCTCGCTCCTTTGTTTTCCAGGTCGGGCAGAAAGGATACAAGAAATAGACTCTCCTCTCCTCTCTCTCACGCCCTCCCTCCCTGCTGCCTCCCTGGGGAGCTTCTTCCCTCGGTCGAAGCTGGCTGAATATTCCCAGGATGAGAAGGGACGCGCACCCCCTCCCCCGCCCCCCACAAAACAGAAAAACGGAAAATGAAGGGAAGAGGGCGTAGTGGGCGGGGCTTGCGGGAGGCCCACCGCTGCTTGGCCTACGTATTAGTGTTCCAGAAATCGGCCTACCTCTGTTCCTCCTCCAGTTCTTCTTTGGTCATCATCTTCTTGTACTGGCTTCCCCTCAGCTGCCCAGGGCTGTACTTAAAGGAGAAGGCTGCTCCTGTGGGGACAATGTGTACGTTTATTGATGACGGGGTTGGGTGGGGGGAGCAGACCCTCTCACTGCTCAGCAGTATCCCCTTTCCCTGGTTAGATTCATTTCTCTCTCTCTCTCTCTCTCTCTCTCTCTCTCTCTCTCTCTCTCTCTGTGTGTGTGTGTGTGTGTCGGTATGTCTGTGTGTCTGTGTAGCCAGGGATTGAACTCAGGACCTTGTACATAGTAGGCAAGCATTCTTTCTTGACTGACATCCTCAGCTCTCCCTTCATTAATTTTCAAAGACAGAGGGACTAGAGAGATGGCTCAGCGGTTAAGAGCACTGGCTGCTCTTCCAGAGGTCCTGAGTTCAAATCCCAGCAACCACATGGTGGCTCACAACCATCTGTAATGGGATCTGATGCCCTCTTCTGGTGTGTCTGAAGACAGCCACAGGGTACTTATATATAATAAATAAATATTTAAAAGAATTTTTTTTCAAAGAAAGAGTCCAGCAACATAGCTCAGTTGGCAGGAAAAAGAAAAAATGCCAAGAGGTAGCATCACACGCTTCCGGAGTCCCGGCACTCGGGGGACAGAGGCAGGTAAATCTCTGAGTTCAAGGCCAGCCTAGTCTACAAAGAGAGTCCCAGCACAGCCAGAGATACACGAAGCAACACTGTCTCAACAAATAAACAAACAAGCAAACAAACCCAACCCCTAAAAACAACCAAACCCAACCAAAAACAAAACAGAAAGAAAGAGAAATGGGAAGATAAAAAGAAGAAAGACCTGCTGTCAGATCAGCCCTTGTAGCCCCGGAGTGCAGCCCTGGAGGCACCGGGCATGCAGTGACGTCACGGTCTCACCCCAGCACCTGACCCCAGGCTCACCCTATGCTTCCTGTGAACCCCTGTGGCTTCTTACACCTTGGTCTTTAATGGGGAGCAGAGGGGGCACAGACGGAACTGAGTGACACAGAGAGAAACCAGCCGCTGGGCTGCTCCATCTTCCAGATGACATTCCCCGCCCCGGCCAGGTTAAGCCAACCCAGAGCTGTCTGTCGGTCTGTCTGTCTGCCCGCCTGTGTCAACAGTCCGGCTGTTTGCCTGCAAGGCTGCCTCGGTGCCACTGTGGCCTCCCCCGACCTCAGTCCCTGCTGATCGGACCAATAGCAGATAGCATTCACATGCTGGGCCCCAGGGACTCAGGCTTTCCTTTTCTTCTCCCAGGCTTGGGACAGACCGGCCCAGGCTCTCCATCCTTCCCCCAGGTTATCAGCAATCGAAGGCATACATCGGGCCATGATGGGATGCACAAATGAACAGGCTTGGCGGACTGCCAACGTCTGAGAGCGGCCTTCAGCCCTGCAGACTATTAAAAGGGGCAGCTCTGCAGGTCTGACAGGAGGAAGGGGGAGCAGAGGGAGGCAGGGCAGCATGGAGAAGCGGGGCGTCCTGATGTAATAATCCGCTTGGAAGCAAAGCCTCCAGTGTCCCTTAACCCAACCTGTATCTGAGATGGAGAATGGCGGGCAGGCTGGCCGGCTTCTAGCTAATGCCTGTTAGGGTAGACCGGCTGGGGATGGTGACAGCCAGTGAGTGACCCTGGTATCCCCTCTTTCGGCTACTATTCTAGAGTTTTCTACCGCCTCCCTGAGAGTCTGAGACACCTCCACACCCTCTCACAGCAGGTCAGGCTCCCCCACTCACACACGTCCTCAGTTGTATAGATGCTGCCAAGAAGGAAGAAAAGCCACTGGGATCAGGATCCTCTCTTTGCTGAAAGGAAGAAGGTTCTGAAGGTGATCTCAGAACCCAAACATTCCGCAGAGCCACACTGTCCCCTCATCAAGCCTCCCTTAGGAGGACCGGGGTCCTACCTAGCCAGATGCCAGGGCCCAAGGCCTCCCCTGAGAAGCAATCTCTACCTTTTACAAGGACCTGCTTTGCTTCTCAGATCGTTGCACACGCATTTCAAGAGCATGCGGTGCTATGGTGACCAGAAGACAAGTATGCAGTTAAGGAAGACTCAAGTGGGCAGCTGGTCCCAGACAAGGGTGACTGAGGGGAGAGTGACATGGAGTAGAGGGTTGAAAGAGCACAGATTAGGCAGGTGTGTGCATCTTTAGTCCCAGCATTTCCGGGTAGGGAGAGGCACGGCTCTGTGAGTTCCAGGCCAGCCTGGTCCACATCAAGTTTCAGGCCAACGATATAGAGTCCGGGACAGCAAGCTGACTATGGGTGAGGGGACAGAGGCATATGGGTCAACTGGGCTTTGCTTGGCTGTCGGAGCTCTTGCTGGGATGAGGCGGTGGCTCTGGGGGTCTGAAGCTCTTTCTTTCCCTTCCCAGAAACCCTCTGTTCTCCTCTGCAGCTCCCCAGCAAGCCAACCAGGCTAATAAGCATAGCCCACTTGTCCGGTCTAGCTCATAGGAATCAAGAGCTTTTCAAGTCCGGGGTGTAGACCGAGGAGGAGGCTGGAGATGGGGAGCTCCCTGAGCAACTGCTGCAGCTTTCATATTGAGACCGTCTTTGTTTATCCCAGATCCCTGAATTATCCTGCAAGCCAGGGGCAACAATTGGCGCTAGAGCTCTGAGCTCGGAAGCAACCCCAGGTTGGACCCAGAAGCGCCGACGGAAACGACGGAAACCAGCGAACCTCAACATCTGGGTGCCTGTGCTGCTGTTGTAGAAAAATAAACGTAGAAAAGAAGCTCCCGCAGCTTGGCGCGCGCCTGGGTTCTGGTTGGTGGGAGGAGTCTGATTAGCCGGATGCTTCTCCGGGCCGCTAGGACAGCTGCCCTAACGCGGGGTTTAACTTAATCACACGAGGCGGCGGCGGGCCCGATCCAATTTAGTTAGAGTCAGAGGGCCCGGTGTGAGAGTCCCCAGGGAGTGTGTACGGGGTGGGGGCTTCCTTTTCCAGGCATCAAGTCTCTCGGGGGAAGTCATTTTAGCAGCGCTAATCAATTAGCCTGAGAGGCTGAGCTGCTTATTCCAAGGGGGAAGGGGGCGGGGCGGGCAGTCTTGCTTGCTTCTAACAGCTGAGACCGTTGGCCTTCCTCCCCTCTGCCTGGTTATAGCTGGGAGGCCATGGGTGTTGGGGGCCATCCAGGGACAGCGGCTCAGACGAGAGGGAGGACTCGGGAGCAGCCATGCGGCAGGTCACAGGGCTTAGCCTATGTGAGAGTGTCCTGAGTTAGGAATGATGGCCTGTAGGTGTGCCTGCTTTTTCTGCACCCGGTTTTAACCTCCCTTCTGCATGCTCCAGTCAACAGAAGGACTTTGGTAGCCAGGGATAGACAGACTGGTGGGCCACAGCTGCTGGTTTTTGTTTTTTTTTTTTTTTTTTTCGGAGCTGGGGACCTGAACCCAGGGCCTTGCACTTCCTAGGCAAGCGCTCTACCACTGAGCCAAATCCCCAACCCCCACAGCTGCTGTTAACTCCTCACTCCATGACCCAGGAGTGGAGAGCAAGGAAGGGCCTGGCTGGCCAGGGGCTGACATCCCCACGTGCCTCTGCAGCACCAGGGGCTACACCAATAGAAACCCCCGGCCCTGTTCTCCTCTAGAGGGCCTGGGGACTTTCTGGGCCCCGTAGCTGTTGACCCCTACAGCCTCCTGACCACGCTTCTGAACCCCCTGCTGCCCATGGGCAGCCAGTGGCTAAAGATGCAGCTGGGTTTGCTTTAAAATTAAAAAAATAAATAAATAAAGGAAGAAGAAAAATAAAAAAGAAATATCTCTGGGCATTAGCTGTACTGATCTGATAAATATCAACAGTTTAGTTTGTTTTGTTTTGTTTTGCTCCAGTTTCTCTTTGAAGGAAATAAAATGGGATGGGTCAGCCAGCCGGCCTGTCTGCTTGTCTAGGACGCACAGGGGCCCTTTGCCTCCATGTGTTCCTGTGGCTCCCCGTCTGCGCCACCCCGGGCTCTGGAGAAGCAGCCCCATCTCCTAGAGGGCTTCTCAACAGAATGTACCAGAGAAAGACAACAGAAAGACAGGAATGGTTGGGAGAGGGGAAAAGACACCCAGCAGCCAGGGAAGGCCAGGGAGCTATTACCTCTAAGGGGGAGGTCCTCCTGCACCCAAAGATACTTATATCAGACAGAAAAGCAAGGAACAAAACTTCAAACATGGAATGGAGGGAGGGTGAATGGGGAGGGGAGGAGGAGGAGAGGGGAGAGGAGGAGGAGGAGGGCGAGAGGGGAAAGGGGGGGGAGAATAAGGGGAGGGTGGGAAGGAAGGGGAGGAGGAGGGGAGGAGAAGGATGGAGAGGGAGGGAAGGGGGAGGGTGGACAGGAAGGGAGAGGGGAGGGGGAGGGTGGAGAAGGAGGGGAGGGAGAGTATGAGGGAGAGAGGGGGATGGGAAGGGGAGGATAAGGGGGAGGGGAGGATGAAGGAGAGAGGGGAAAGGGGAGGGGAGGATAAGGGGGAGGGGGAATAAGGAGGAGAGTGGGCAGGACGGATAAGGGGAGGGTAAGGGTAAGGGTGGGCAGGAAGGGGAAAGTGGTAAGGACCCCCCCCTTAGAGGGGGAGGGTAAAGGTAAGGGTGGGCGGGAAGGGGAGGAGGAAGGGCAGGTGCAGGTGAAGAGGAGGTGAGGGTGAGGAGAGCCTTGGTCTCATCATCCCACAGCCCCCCTCATGCACTTGGCCCCCCAGTTCTCAGATGGCACTGCCCCAAGACTGGCCCAGGAGGAGAGAAAGACTGCAGCCCAGGAGGGAGAGGGCGCTGCTCACCGGCTTCTTCCTCAGGTTCTTCAGTGGGTGGTCCCATCTCACTGTCTGAGTCTTCATCCTGGAGGACAATGGCAGGGGTCAGTGCTGCTTAACCAGCTGAAACGTCTCTGAGGTTCAGTGTGGGCATCTCCAGCTATCATGGAGGAACCTGGGTGTCAGGGCAAACTGAGGGGTGAAGAGGAGGAGGTGACGGGGGGGCACTGGGCACCAGGAGCCCTCAAAATCTGGCTGTTCCCAGGTAGTGCCTGTCCAGGCCATTTAGGTACCTTTTTTTTTAATGATTTATTATTTTTTATTTTATGTGCATTGGTGTCTATGTCTATGTGAGGGTGCTGGATCCCCTGGATCTGGGGTATAGAAGTTGTGAGCCACCATGTGGTTGCTGGGAATTGAACCCAGGTCCTCTGGAAGAGCAGCCAGTGCTCTTAACCACTGAGCCATCTCTCCAGCCTCAGGTGCCATTTTGGTAAGTGGCCTGGAACTGCCCCCCTCACCTTAGTAAGTAAACCGAGGCACTAAGAATGCTGCATACACTACCCAGGGCCAAGGCCGGCTCAACAGCCCAGGTATTCCAAGATGGTGGCCTTTCCTCACTTCTACCAGCATCATTTTCTGTCTCCCGTCAGCTTAGTGACCATTTATCCCAAACTGGAACTCCACCCCCTTATCCTGGTCTCTCCCACACAAGGATTCAATAAACAGATGGCTGGAGAGAGGCATCCCGTCCTAGGATGGCCTTGGTGGAAGGAAGGAGTGACTTCAACTTTAGGAATGTTTGAGGATGAGAGAGACTTGTGACCGGCTAGCTATGTGGGCCTGGAGGGTGTGGGCAGGCCAAGAGAGGCTTGGAAGTCTAGCAGGCCAGTGTGGAAATTTGAGGTTTGAGGGGGAGGGCATGGGTGGCTGTGAAATGTCTGCAGTAGAGACAAACATTGGTGTGGGTCTGAGGTACCCCAAATACCTCAAGAGGCAGCCAGCCTCTACAGAAGGGGGCTCTACAACAGAACAGCAAACTGAGCCTGGAACTAAAGCTTTTGAAAGTCCCATGGTAGTGGGTCCCAAGCATCAAATTCTGGGGCCTTGCCCTCCTAAGGATGTGGGCCAGCACCCTCTACTTAGCAGCTTGTGGACTTGGTACCTAGCTGTGTAGAAATCACACTGTCCCAGCACTGGTAAGGCTGTGTCCTGGGGCACCAGACACCTTCACAGTTTTGCACAGCAAAGTATCTTTGTGGCTAAGGGAGGTGGGCGGGTTGAAAAAGGAGATAACCCGTTGATGCACAGGACTCATTCTAAAGGGTTTGTTGTCTAGATTGGAACTATCTATCTACACATCTATCTGGGACTTCTATACACCAGGGCTAGAAACTGGCAGGGACAGGAGGAGTATCTCTTAGCTAGATTCAGTTGGCTCACATGATCTCTGAAATGCCAACCAGTCCAAGGTCACCAGGCATGTATACCACACAGGGAACACGGGGGAGGCATGTGCATCCTGACTGTGTGAAGGGGTCAGGGGAAATTAAAGGGAGTTGCTCCGTGGGGCGAAGCACACAAGTCTGAGGAACTGGGTTTGGATTCCTAGCGGCCATGAAAAAAAGGAAGGGTGTGGTTGTGTATATGTCAGTATGGGTATGTCAGTAACTCTAGTATTAGGGTTTGTGGGGGTTGGACAGAGGCAGATCCTTAGAGTTGACCAGCTAGCCAGCCTTGGCAACTTGAGAACTCTGGATTCAGTGAGAGATCCCAAAAGAGAAGGTGGGGCTGGACATGGAGTCACAGCCTTTAACGCCAGCATTCAAAAGGCAGAAGCAGGAGGAATTCTGAGTTCTTGGCCAGACTGATCTAATTAGTGAGTTCCAGGTCAGACATAGCAAGACTGTCTAAAAAACAAAATAAAGCCATGATGATAGGTGTGTGTGTGTGTGTGTGTGTGTGTGTGTATGCACATGTGTGCCTATGCATGTATTTGTGTGTATGCACATGTGTGTGTCTATGCACCTGTGTGCCTATGTGTATGTATTTATGTATATGTATATGCACATGTATGCCTATTCATGTGTGTGTGCACATATGTGCCTATGCATATGTGTGTATTCACATGTGTATGTGTGTGTGCACCTGTGTGCCTATGCATGTGTGTGTATGCACATGTTTGTGTCTATGCACCTGTGTGCCTATGTGTGTATGTCCATGCGCATGTGTGTTGCACATATATGCCTATACATGTGTGTGCATCTGTGTGCCTATGTGTTTGTGTCCATGCACATGTATTGCACATGTATGTCTATGCATGTGTGTGTGTGTTTGTATGTACCTGTGTGCCTATGCATGTGTGTGTGTTTGTATGTACAGTGAGTGTAGAGGCCAAAGAAGGACATCAGGTGCTGTGCTCCATTCTCTCTGCTTTGTTCCCTTCAGACAGAGTCTCTCACTGAACCTGGAGCCAGGCTGGCAGCCATTACACCCCAGTGAGTCTCCTGTCTCTGGCCCCCTCAGTTTTGGGGTTATAGGTATATGTGAACGTGTTGTTTTTACCTGGGTCCTGGGGATTCAAACTCAGGCCCTCAAGCCTGTGCAGCAAGGTTCTTACCCACTGAGCTATGTGTCCAGTCTCTAGGATGGGTCTTAATCCAAGGTCTACTGTCCTTACCAGACACAAATGGAGAGACACACACACAGAGGATCCCATGCACGCCAAGGAGAGGCTCCGGGAGAGATGCACCCTGCCAACACCTTGCTCATGGACTTTTGATCCCAAGGCTATGAGAAAAGAAATGCTGTTGTTTGGGTCCCTGGCCCGTGGCAGTTTACTGCAGCGGCCCTGGCAGGCCCATACATCAGGCTTCCGGTGACAGTAAACCAACCTGGTGAAAAAAACTAGATGCTGTAACACAGGCTGATGTCATCCTGGTTGATCCCCCAGCAGGCCTGACTGAGGCTCAAAGCCAATCACCTCACAGGCAGTTCTGTTGCTGCCCTGCCTGCTGCTCTCTGCAGTGTACTAAATAAACCTGCGAGCTTTCTAAGCAAAGCAAAGCAAACGCCAATCGTCCCATTGAGTCCGAGTGCTATAACTGGACGGACACTGTGTTAACTGCCTATGTTCTGAGGTAAGGTTCCAGATCAGCTTCTTCCAGAGGCAGTAAGGGGCAGAAAGTCTCCAGTTAGCATCCCCAAAGACCCAGGCAGACAGCGCTGCAGAGGGTGGATCAGGCAGGCTTCTGGATGATTAGAGCAAGGCAAAGAGTGTGTGTGTGTGTGTGTGTGTGTGTGTGTGTGTGTGTGCGCGCGCGCGCTCTGTGTGTGTCTCTGTGTGTGTGGTATCTCTGTGTGTGTGTGTGTGTATGTATGTCTATATGTATGCTCTGTGTGTGTATGTGTCTGTGTGTGGTGTCTGTATGTGTCTGCATGTGTGTCTATGTGTGTATCTGTATCTATGTCTGTGCATAGTGTCTGTGTGTGTCTGTATGTCTGTGTATCTGTCTGTGTGTATGCATCTGTGTCTGTGTGGTATCTGTATATGTGTGTCTGTGTGTGTCTGTGTATGGTGTCTGTGTGTCTGTGTGTGTGTGCATGCATGCATTAGAGTATATACACATCTGCTGCCCCAGGAGATGGACCCTACCAAAAGATCAGCAGGAGCCCTGTGGTAGCCAAAGCTATCCCAGCTGTGATGCTTACAGAACTGGCTTTAGATTACAACAGTTCTACTAGGCATCTGGTCCCAAACTCTGTTTTTTTGGGGGGGGAGGGGGTGTGGGGGGAGTAGATAGGGCCTTTCTGTGTAGCCTTAGCTATCCTGGAACTAGCTCTGTAGACTAGGCTGGCCTCGAACTTAGATATTGACCCACTTCTGCCTCCTAAGTCCTGGGATTAAAGGTGTGTGCCACCATGCCCGGCTAGCTGGTCCCAACTCTTCAGGGGTAGGGGTGGAGGAGGCTGCCTGCAGGTCTCTCCCCCTAAAGAAGGCTCAGTTTTCATCTCTGCGTGGTGATGGAGGGGACGACAGGCAGTATGGCTGGAAAGCAGGACTGGCTAGTGCCAGCCAGTTCAAACCTAGAGTCCTGCTCCTCAAAGCTTCCAGCAAACCAGTTTGGCCACCTCCCTGTCCCCAAACAATGTTTCTGGGGGACACTCGGATGCCACTCAGTAAGTCTACACTTGCCACTGGTGAGAAGACTTGCTCCTTAGGGCAAGGAAACCGAACCTTCCATTCTGTTCCAAGCTGGCCCTCAAAGCCCATCCAGCTCTTCTGGGCAACAGCGTGCCTGACACTCATTCCATCCATCGCAGCTTCCGAGGAGACTCCAGCCAGACTCCCAGTTCCCCCTCGCTCCCCGAGAGTCACTGTGTTTGTTCTCTGCTTTCTGCTGGCATGCTCAGGCCTCCCTCAAGCTCTGGGCCTACTCTCTCCTAATTTTTCCCACTTGGAGAACACGTCAGGCAATCTTTTGGACTGCAGCCTCTATTCTTTGCTTTACGTGTGTGGATGCCTTGCCTGTGCTGTGTCTGGTACCACGGGCATACCCAGTGCCACAGAGGTCAGAGGAAAACATTGGATCCCCTGGAACTGGAGTTACAGACAGTTGTCAGCTGCCCTGTGGGTGCTGAGAACCAAACCCAGGTCCTCTGGGAGAGCAGCCAGTGTTCTTAATCAAGGAGCCAGCTTTAAAAAAAAAAAAAAGAACCGAAAACACTTTCTTAGTTTATTTTTGAGATAGAGTCTCAGGTAGCCCAGGCTGGCCTCGAACTTGCTGAGGGTGACACTCAACTTCCATCCTCCTGCCTCTGCCTTCCAAGTGCTTGGATTACAGGCGTGTGGCACCAGCTAGGTACACCAGTCTTTTAGGGTCTATGGTCTGTCCTTTGTCATTCGCTCCTGGGTCCCGACTCCCTCGGTCGGGCCAGAGGTCTCCCAGAAGACAAGGTCTGACAGCTGAGAGCTGATTTGGACCCTGGAACTGCAGGACAGTAAGTGGGATTCTCTGTACAGGGCAGCTCCCTTTGGCTTTGTGCACTGAGCTCTGTCAGGCCTAAGAGGAGGAAAAGTACTTCAGCAGACACCAGAACCCTCAGATCATAGGGACAGAATCCATTGTAAAACATGTCCCAGTTTCTGCTTGAACAACTCCCGCCCCGGGGAGCTCACTCCCTTACAGAGCTTGGGAGTTAAGTTCTGCAGCAGGGGGATGCCAGCTAGGCCACAGGCAGGGACAAAAGGAAGATGCCTTTCTCCCACTGAGGTTAGACATAAGGAGACTGAGCCGGCCTTTGGAGAAGAACCAGCATCAAGTTTTTGTTTTGATTTTTATGGGCTTTGCGTGTTATTTTTCAGACCTCATGGGCGCCTGCTGTGTGGTGGACCTGTCACAGGAGTGGGGAGGGGACGGTGAACACCCTGGGCAAAGGCCTTTTCTCATTCCTCTGCACAGACAATGTACTCAAAAATAAAAGATGACCTCATGCTGGTTAAGTGCTCCAAGGAGAGCCAAACAGGATGATGCATGAGAGAGAGAGAGAGAGAGAGAGAGAGAGAGAGAGAGAGAGAGAGAGAGAGAGAGATTGATTTACATCTGCTAACGTAGTCAAGGGCATGGAGCATGGAGACAGAATGCAATCAGTGCTTTTATAAAGATGCAGGCTGGGCATCACAGGCAGTCAGTCAACACACGACTGTCTGGCCGTGGGTCTGAGCACTGGGAAGACACTGGTGGCCTCAGTGGGAACAGTGAGAATTGTGTCCAAGGTCCATCATGGAGTCTACCCTGCTGCAGGAGCTGCAAGGAGGGCTTCAAGCAAGGAAGCTGGGATGTGGCTTCTGGGATATGAAAGGCAAGCAGGGAGGTGGTGGAGCCAGCCAGCCTAGGGCAGCGGGAGCCTTGGGAAAGGTTATCAGGCCGGCTGCAGGAGCCCAGCATGGAGTCGCAGCCAGCAAGACTACAGGGGAGCCGGTCCTTTGGGAGTAGGCCCTGGGAGATAGGCAAGAAGACTTAGGGGCAGGCAGAGGAAAATGGACATCGAGATGGGTCTGGGCTTCAGTAGGGAGCAGGGAGGAGGAGGAGGGCAGACTATGACAGACATCTGAGGAAGATTGGGTGCCCACGGGAGATGGGAGAGGTCTGTGCGAGTGGACGTGGTATCATCAAGACAATGGCGACTCAAGTGCTCTATAGGACAGCAATGGTGGGGAGGACCCTTAAGTCTCAGTTGATGTAGACATGAACCTTCCAACAGGAGGAAGGAGAAGGAGAGGGGCAGGGAAAGGACAGATTCTAGGCATGACATCAGGCTAAGACGCACATATGCACTGGGTAAGGGGCTAGCTTATGTAGGGAAGATGTGAGACGGAGAGGAATGAAGGCATGGGGGTGGGGCAACAGTCTGAGAGGGGGGGTCACCAACCTGTCCGTTTTATGGCTAGCACCCACATACCTCTAACCCCCACCCTGTTCAGACATCCAGTCAAAACTTCTTCCATCCCAGGCGCTAAGCACACAGCCCAGGCAAGGGCATATTTGCAAACTCACTCCAGTGAGGACAGGCATGACAGGTTCAATCCCATCAGATTAACAGTTTTGGTCAATGCTCTCACGGCAGGGTTTAGAGGAGACCAGCTTCATAAAAACAAAACGAAACAAACACACAAAAGCCCTGTGGGCAGCTGTCGGGTACTTTACCAAACCCCCCAGGGCAGATGCTGGGCTGAAGTCCAGCAGCTACGTCTCAGAATAAACCAACTTAAGTCAGAGAAGTCAGTCAAGGAAGGGGCTGAGAAAGTCAGACCTGAGAAGGCTGGAGGATATTGTCATTCAGGAATCCCAGGCTGGATGGCTTTGATAAACAGACTCTAACAGAAGGTTGGGCCTAGAGCACTTGCTGACACACGCTCCCACATATGAACAAAGGTGGGCGGATTCTAAACCCTCTCCCAGGCTTCCTCGGGAGGGCTGGCCCGTTTTAGACTGTCCAAGAGTGGGAGATGTGGGCAGTTTGGCCCAGAGAGATCCTTGCTGTAACCAGCAGCCCACAGTGCTGGAGGAGGTATTTCCATGTTTTGAGATTTATCTCCAGACTCCTGAGTTCTCAAAAACTAAGACTCCACCCAGGAGAAAACGGGGAACTCACCCTTGTCCATGGTTGGGTGTCCTTCAGTCTCTGCCTTTTTTTTTTTTTTTTTTTTTTTTTAAATTAAGAAAATTTTAGAGGCTGGAAAGATGACTCAGAGGTTAAGAGCACCGGCTGCTCTTGCAGAGAACCTGGGTTCAGTTTTCAGCACCTACAGGTTGGATAACAACCAATTCTAAACTCCAGTTTCAGAGCTCCAACGCCCTCTTCTGACCTCTGAGGGAGGGTACCAGGTACAGAGGGTCCATAGGTACCAGGTCCATACATGCAGGCAAAGCACTCATACATTTAAAATAAGAATTTTAAAATGTGGGGGCTGGAGAGATGGCTCAGCGGTTAAGGGCACTGACTGCTCTTCTGAGTTCAATTCCCAGCAACCACATGGTGGCTCACAACCATCTGTAATGAGATCTGATGCCCTCTTCTGGTGTGTCTGTAGACGGCTACCGTGTACTCAAATACATAAAATAAAAATTTTTAAATTTTTTTTAAAAAAAGAAATTTAGGGCTGGAGAGATGGCTCAGTGGTTAAGAGCCCCGACTGCTCTTCCAGAGGTCCTGAGTTCAATTCCCAGCAACCACATGGTGGCTCACAACCATCTGTAAAGAGATCTGATGCCCTCGTCTGGTGTATCTGAAGACAGTTACAGTGGACTTATATATAATAAATGAATAAATCTTTTAAAAAAAAGAAATTTAATTTTTAGCGTGTAAATGTGTGCAATTTTTATTTATATGTACGTTGTGTGTCAACTTGGTTGTATGGGCATCGCATGCATACCGTGCCCTCTGGGGCTAAAAGAGGGTGTCTGATCCTCTGGCACTGGAGCGAGGTAGATTATGAGCTGCCTGACATGGGTTCTGGAAACAGAACCCCAATCCTCTTCAAAAGCAGCAAAGGTTGAGCCATTCCCCCAGCACCCCATTTTTGAAGACTTATTTTTGGGTTTCCTGCCGCAGCAACTCGAGTACGAGCGCCTGGAGCGCAAGCTCGGAACGAGAACCCACGAGTTGTAGGAAAATGGCGGACATGGCGGAAATCGCCAGCTTTGATAAGGCCGAGCTGAAGAAAACTGAGACGCAGGAGACGAACGCCCTGCCGACTGAAGGGACCATTGAACAGGAAAAGAGGAGTGAAATGCCCTGAAAACCTAGGAAGATTTCCCCACCCATCCCTTCATCTCCAAGACCCCCTCGTGATGTGGAGGAAGAGCCCCCTTCAAAATGGACGCGAGCCACAGGCTGCACTGCGAACCCGGGCACTCCGTGCAGATGCCACCGGCCTGTGCGTCTCTGAAGTGGACCCCCCACTAATCGGACCGTCGAATATCACTGGTTTGCCCTGGGATATTATAGAAAACTATTTGTATGGCTGCTGAAAATAAAACACACCTCGTGGCAAAAAAAATATATATATATTTATTTTTAAGCTGGCACACTCCTTTAAACTTTAATCCCGGCAACTGGGGAGGCAGAGGCAGGAGCATCTCTGAGTTCAAGACTAGCCTGGTCTACAGAGTGAGTTCCAGAACAGCCGGGGCTACACAGAGAAACCTTGTCGAGAGAGAGAGAGAGACAGAGAGAGAGAGAGAGAGAGAGAGAGAGAGAGAGAGAGAGAGAGAGAGAGAGAGAGAGAGAGATCTGCTCCCTGGCTTTAAGAAGGTCCAGCTTTTGTCTAGACCCTGCTGCCTTAGTTCTCTGTGGGAGCTTGGTGTGCTCACCATGCTTCCAGCACTGCCAGCCCCAAGTAATCCCCCTGCCCCCAGAGAGATGAAAGTACACTGTAATAATAATCTTCTGCCCTCTCAGACTGCCCCCGGTCCAGACAGCCGGGGAGTGAGGAGGAAGGTGGCCTTGCCTGTCAGGTTGGCTCCCTTTACTCTACCTCCTGCCCCTCAAGCTTTGAGTCTCCACTCAGGACCTCAGTCCTACAACTGCCTCTGCCCACCACCTGGTCCCAGCCTTCAGGGCACCCAGCCTGAAAGAGCGGATGCTGCCCAAGGGACCAACCTGTGCCAGCAGCTGAAGGCTGCCTCCCGGGTCCTTTTCAATAACCAATCAGCTTTTCGGGTCGTAGGCCGCAGCTGCCCCAGGCTGCCCAGGCCTCGCCACCCCATCCGGGAAGGAGCAGACAGAGTCCAGAAGGAAACCGATGGAAATGGGAAAATGAAGAGGGGACTGGGCTTGGTGGGTAGGGTTGGGGGCGTCTTGAACCTCTCAGGCTTCTATACTAACAGCAGGTGGGATGGTCCCTGATTCTGGGGACCACGAAGGAGGCCTTCTCTGAGGGCATCATTCAGCTGCAGCTTACTGTCCCAGCTGGAGTTATCTTCCTGGGGGGAACCTAACCCTAACCCTAACCCTAACCCTCCTCTCCCCAGGCAGTATGACCATCGGAAGAAAGTGCTGGAAATGCTTGGAAAGGCCTGAGGCTATCTCAAGACAATTTCTAAGCAGCTACTTCTAGCATTGAGCCCACTACGGAAAGGGTGGAAGGGATGCAAAGACACCTGTATCTCTCAGTCCCTCACCGGGGACTCCCACTTGACATTTAGGGCAGGAGTAGAGGGAGTTGGAGCATGCTCACAGGAGATGCTCCTGATCTCCAAACGCTGAAACTGCCTTCCTGTTGGCGGATCCCCTCATACAGCCCAGATGCAGTCTTGAACGCCCTGCATGGTATCCTGCCCTTTGAAGCACCCTGAGATCCTAGGGTTTTGTTTTGTTCTTCCTTTTGGGATGGGGGTCTCATTGTGTAGACCAAGCTGGACTGGAACTCACAGAGATCTGTTCTACTCTGTCTCCCGAGTTCCTAGAGTAAAGGCAAAAGTCGCCCAGCTCACTCAGTTACACGATAGGCTTTGGGAAGCTGAGGCAGGCATCTTTCAGAGGTCCTGAGTTCAATTCCCAGCAACCACATGGTGGCTCACAACCATCTGTAACGGGATCCGATGCTCTCTTCTGGTGTGTCTGAAGAGAGTGGCAGTATACTCACATACATAAAATAAATAAATCTTAAAAAAATAAAATAAAAAGAATCTGTCTCAGTCAACCAACCAAGCAACCAACCAAAACCAGAAAAAATATCCAAAGTGCCCACTCGGGTGATGGCCCCTGTTTCAACACTACTACCCTACTCCAGGATGAGTGTGAAGAAACACCTTGTAGAAAGTCCCTGTACTCCAAAGGATCAAGTTAGGGCTGCACCCTGCTCAAAGAAAGACACCTTGGACTTTGGTCTAGAATCTGCTGCTGAGAAATGGATGAACAATTTGAAACCGGGCTGATGGAGACAGCCAGAGGGAGCAAGCCTGAGAAGAGTCCCAAACCCACCTGCCCCTCACCCCAGGTCTGTGAGCCTCCAGCAGCCCCCCCACCCCATCCTCCCTGGGTTGAACACAATAGTTCTCCTCGTGGCCCTATGCAGGGATAGTTAGAAGCCACTCTAATGACACAATTAGTCACCCACTTGTCAAGCAAAGAGCCTGCTAGTAGGGAGTCTGGCAGACTCAGCAGAGAAAGGCCTGAGCCCAGTCTCATTGCCGCCTCGCAGGTCTCAAGAGCTTCACTCCAGGGTAACCGTTGTATCCCTCTGCACATATGTGCGCTGACCACGAACCAAAGCGCCAAGCCCACGGCTTCCACTGTGCTAGCCTTCCTGCCCTCCAAGCATCACGAAGAAGAGTAACAAGAAGAAATAAAGTATTGAAATCTGACCAGAGGCCAGAGCTGGTGGCCTGGCCTGGCGCAGTGACATCCCAGTATCCCGGGCAAGCACGGATCCAATCTACAAAGACGCATCTGAAGAGACTGAGTCAATGAGGGGTACCCTGAACACTGGTCAACTGATGGCCGGCTCCTAGGGAGTGGGGAAGGTGTTTGGAGGTATCAGCTGCGATGCAGGAGAGCTCTTCTTGCACCTTTTGTTCCATACAAGCCCGCAGGGGGTTCCATCAGCAATGCAGGGGGTGGGGATTGGGGGTGTCAACGCCTACAAGCAGTTTGAAAACTACAATAACATGGTCCCAGTAAGTGTCTTTCCTCTCAGTCCTGTCCTCCCAGCCTCAAAATAAAACGCCCACACTGGCTCTGGAATCTGGATTCAAGTTGACCTAAACCACAGGCGACTTCTCTTCTTGCACATCCCACCCCGAAGTACCGTGTTGTCAAGAGTAAGCTAACTCCAATTCAGACCTTGAAGTAGGACACGTGTCCGTGGACTTAAGCAAGGGTGGGCAGAAGCGGTGCAAGAGGAGGGCAGAGTCAAGGGCCTTGGGAGGCCCGGGAGGGCCAGGGCTGGGAGGAAGGGAGGGCAGCTCCAAAGCACGGCACTCAGAGGCACTTTGGGGAGGAGGGAGCGTCCCAGCCTCAGGAACCCTCCTTTCCTGTCGGCCACTGGCTCGGCCCTTCCTGGGGAGGTCCGACCAGCCGGCTCGTAGGTGCCCTCCCGGGGACCCCACGGCGACCTCGGTGCATACCTGCCTCCCCTCGGCCTCTGGCTCCTCCTCCTCGGGCTCCGCCACGCGCTCGAACTGGCACGGTCCCACGGATGGGGGCTCCAGGGCGCAGGGCTTGGGAGGCTCAGGCGGCGCGGGAGCCCCGGGGTCCCCGGCCCGGGTAGTGCTCTCCGGAGCCCTGGCCGCCCCACGCCGCAGCAGCAGCCAGGCGAACAGCAGCGCCAGCGCCGTGATCAGCGCGGGTAGCGCGGCCAGCAGTTCGAGCGGCGACTCCATCGCGCCGTGGCCGCCGAGTGTCGGCCAGCCGGGACCCCGAGGGAGCACGCCGCGCCCCGCCGCCACGCCACGCCCAGGGGCGGAGCCTCGCCGAGACCACGCCTTTCTCGCCCTCGGGGTGATTCCGAGTTCGGACCTTGGGAGGCGCTGAAAAGCTCGCTGGTTTTCACCATCTCAGCTCAGGCTTGCTGGGTGGGGTGAAAGGCTCATTGTCTTTAGATGGGCTTCATTTCAGCCTTGTGCAAAAGTTCATTTAGAGATGGTGGTGCAAACCTGTGGTCCTACTATTTGAAAGGTGCAGGGGGATCAGGAGGTCAAAGTCAAGTCGTCTTCAGTTACAGTGAGCTCTGGAACATAGATCTGGTCTCAACACAAACACACACTAAAATGCTCATCTTGGAGTATACTGGCAATCTGGGCATTATGGGGTCGTGTGGATGCAGGTTCAAGAAGGTTCATGGGAATTGAAATTCCTCTAAATTGAATTTCCTCTAAAGTCGACAAAAATTGAAGTGGGACATGTAACTAATTTTTTTTTCAAATCCTACTTTTAATTATGGTTCTTAAACACTTTAACCTTCCTTGTAGCCTATCACCCACCAGAGAGAGTGGAAAAGAAAGGATACGGGGGAAGTGAACCTGTTTAGAAAGATTCTAACTTAGGGGTTTACTGCTGTGAACAGAAACCATGACCAAGGCAAATCTTATAAGGATGTATGTAAGGACAACATTTAATTGGGGCTCGCTTACTGGTTCAGAGATTCAGTCCAGTATCATCAAGGCGGGAGCACGGCAGCTTCCAGTCAGATGTGGGGCTAGAGGAGCTGAGAGTTTTGTTTTGAAGGCAGATAGCAGAAGGCAGGCTTCCAGGCAGCTTAGACAAGGGTCCATGCACACAGCAACACACCTACTCCAACAAGGTTACACCTAATAGTGCCATTCCCTGGGCCAAACATATCCCAGGTTCTTTGGAGCAAATCCAGTCTGTATTGTCTGGAAATTGGCAGTTCCGTTTACGGGCCAGTAGCAGCAGCTAGATCCACTCACAAACACTTCACAGTTACACTAGCAGTCCAGTTTGGTACAGTCAGGACAGGACAGCCAAGACAAATCAGCAGCAGTGGCACTACCTAGTAGAGACAGCCAGGCCTCAGCCTCTGCACCAGGCAGGAGAGACACCCGGAGCTCCTTTCCGTGCCTCAGTGAAGCAAAGATCAGTAATCTGTAAGCAAGGCTAGCTCAGCTTCTGACCACTGAGTCCTTCTCATACTCCCTTCAAACATCACGGTAACATCTATGGAGTCCCGACAAATGGAGCTCAACTGTGCAATGTAAGGTGGACCAATACATGCGGCTCCTTAGCAAAGAACCAGTCATCACGAGTCCTTTCGAGTTCCTGCCTTAGCAGAACTCCTCTCTTCTGAGTCTGCCTTAGCCTCTCACCTACGTCCACTTCAGGAAAACACTCCTTCAGGTGTTTGCCCCAGCGAAACGCCACCGGACACAGCTGACTCTCCAAAGAACCCTTAAGTTTCCTCTTCGGGAGCATGGTGGCTCTCGCCTTTCATACCAGATCCCAGCACTCCAGAGGCAGAGACGGATGGGTCTATGTGAGTTCAAATACATCCTGGTTTACACAAGAAAGCCCCAGGCTGTCGAGGCTGCATATGAGCCCATGCCAGAAAGAGACAAGGAATATCTCTCATGAAGTGGATTGTTGGCAGCGTGGCCCATAATTGCAGTATTCACAAGTTTTCACCAACTACCACCGAGAGGAGACACATCCCCCTTAAGCCCAGAGGCTCTGGGTATAGGACTGAGCTCTTCCCGATGCTGTCTGGAGCTCACCGCTGTGATGGTGGTATCTTCTCATCCCTGCTCCAGCTCCAGCAAAAGGATGGAATGAGGTGAAAAGAAGGCTGATTTTGTTTTTCATATCTTTCCCAGGGCTCTATTGGTTTTTTTTTTTTTTAATTTATGCATGTATGAGTCCACTGTCGCTGTCTTCAGACACACCTGCAGAGGGCATCAGATCTCATTACAGATGGTTGTGAGCCACCATGCAGTTGCTGGGATTTGAACTCAGGACCTCTGGAAGAGCAGTCAGTGCTCTTAACTGCCAGGCCATCTCTCCAGCCCCAGCTCTATTGTTTAAAGTGTAAAAAACACACTGTACCAACTGTGTTATTTCCCTAGCACACCCCCACCCACCTTTTAGTTTTTTTGAATAAAATACAAGGCAAAGTTTGTCAGAAACAAAGGACAAAAAAAAAAAAAAAAAAGTCCACTGGACCTGTTCATGTGTGCCTGTAACCCCAGCACTCAGGAAGCCAAGGCAGAATTAGATCAAAGTCTGTCCAGGTTACACAGCCAGCCCCGGTCTAGCCTGAGCAACATGTCTGGAAAGAAGAGAGAGGGGTTGGGCTTTCTGAGCCTAGGATGGTGGCGCACATCTGTAATCCTATTTGGAAAGCCGGGTAGACCAGGCTGAGCAGTCTCAGCTCATGAAACAAAATGGGTTTCCAGCTTTCTTTAAGATGCTAGACCAGAGTTGTTTTGCTGCAGGCCTGTGATAGAGGGGAAGGAACCCTAATCACACCAACATACTTAGACATACAATGGTGAGTCTTCTACCACTGAACTACATCCTGCCAGGCAGAGTGATTATTTTATCTGGAAGAAATAGCGCCATCCCAGAGGTGAGCTCCAGCCTGTGACAGGAGCATTCCCAACAGCGGGAGAACTCAAATCCTGTAACTATAGCCTCTGGGCTTGCGCGGTATGTGTCTCCTCTAAACGGTAGTTGACTGGGGGGGGGGGGCGCACACCACACGGGACCCTCAACTATACAAAAGGGTTTGGCCCCCAGGCTCCTAGCTTCTGACCTCTACAGGACAGGCAACGTATATGAGCTTTATTTAGCCTAAGACAGGATTCAGAGGGATTCAGATGTGAGCTACCACACGCTCCTGATCCTCCGGGTTCTGTTTATTTGCTTTTGAGTGTTTTGCTTTCATGTATGTCTGTGCAACACATGCAATCCTGGTGCCCATGAGGGCCAGAAGAGGGTACTGGATTCCCTAGAACTGGAGTTGAGGTACGGTTCTGCGTTCTGTTCCGTCTTGCTGCTGGGTGTGTGAACTCTGCTTGGGCAGACCGGCACTAGGCTACATTCCATCCTTGCCGCCATCAGAGTGCAGGGGTGGCTGAACACAGCCTAAGATGGGGGACCCAGCCGGGTGAGAAATGACGCAGGCTGGAACCAAGGAGGCAGGGGTTTCCAAACTCCCCAGCGGCGTTCAGAAACCTCTGGGAATCTCGTGGAGCCAGGCACTTGGGGGCCGGAACTAGGGGACCACGAGGACCGATGGCCAGGGGGTTCCCAAACTCCCGGACACCAAGAGGAGGGGGTTACATGGGACAGAGAGCATAGCCGCCAAGTAGGAGCTGGGGGGAATGGCCTAAGAGTGCTGCACGTCTGGGTCCAGGGCAGCCGAGATGGAATATAGGATTTAGTAAGTAATAACTTGAGATTATCAGAGGGAGGTGGATTAGCCATGTGAAAGTCAGGAAATGGTCTTCGTGTTTTTCATTCGGGAACCCAGGACAGTGGGAAGGATAGTGAGGAACAAGCCGCCGCGGGGATCAATTTAAATAATTAATCGGGTACTACTACAGCCAGTGACCAGCTGGGGGCGGCGAGGGGAGCGGGTTGGGGTGGGGAATCTCCGGTTTAGCTCAGGGGCTATTTGGGTGGTGTGGCTCTACCTGAAAGCTTCCTTCTAGGTGCTTCTTGATGAGAGAGACAGTCCTTGCTTGTCCAAGCTGTTTATTCACTGCTCATTGTGGAAAATGGGTGCATACAACTCGCTCAGGGTGGACCAGGGCTTAAATACCTTCTGCAGGGAGGACGATCAGGGAAGGGAAGCTCATTGGCTAAACCCTCGGGCCCATCTAGATACCTCATCTATGCTATGGGACTAGTGGTCACGATGCTCATGTGGGGTGTTGCGGTCATGTGCCCCAGGACAGGCATGGGGTCAGGAATAGATGAAACTCTTACTGGGGTTTTGGTATCCCCTCAACCTTCCCAGTGTTTGTCTGATGACACAGTTCCACGTGCCCTACACTGAGGTTCAAGCTGTGAGCTATCATGTGGGTGCTAGGAACTAAACCCCCGTTCCTCTGCAAAAGTGCTCTTAACCAATGAGCTATGTCTCCAGCTCCCTAGCCCCGTTTATTTTTAGTGCGCTTCTAGCCCAGCACACTAAAAATTTTGTGGCTGAGGTAGGAGGGTCCAAAGTTGGAGGCCATCCTGTTTCAAAAAAAAAAAAAAAAAAAAGTATAAAATGTATTTCAAAGTGTTTTGAGACAGGTAGTCCTAGCTATCAACCAGGTTTGGCATAGTGGTACAAGCCTTTAAGCCCAGCTTTCAGGAGGCAGGCAAAGGCAGATCTCTGTGAGTTCCAAGTCAGTCTAGTCTACATAGTAGGTTTCAGGACAGCCAGGGCTACAGAAAAAGACCTTGTCTCAAACACTGAAACAAAACATATAGTCAGTTTTGCTAACAGAGTGCATCCTAATGACCTTGGCCTCAGAATTAGAAAGGATGAGAAGACACAGGAGGAAAACACTGCAAAGACACGATCCCAAATCCACTTGCTTTATTCAAAACGACAAACAAGTTTTACACGAGTTAAAACACCAGGGCAGAGCCCACTGTGAGAGGGCCACTTGACAAGAGCTTGGGGCAGTCTGGTTCCTAGGAGGCATCCAGTTACCATGGAGACAGCAGGCTTGGGCAGGTTCTCCCTGGGGAGATTCCTGGGGAATTAATGGTTCCAGTTCTTGAACTAAACAATGAGACATAGCTGCGGGTCACGAGGACACACACACACACACACACACACACACACACACACACACACACACACACTCTTCTGTGGCAATGCCGTACCACACACAAGCTAAGGACCTACAGTTGCATCCTCACACCTGCCTCCTATGTAGAATTTCTTGTTCCATCCTCCTCTTGCCTAAAGCTCAAAGCCTCTGTGGAAGGCGCTGGCACAAGCAACTGCCCTTTAGCTACAGCACTTCAGCTGCTCTCCAGATGCCACATGCTCACTCAAGCAATGGCTAGGATGCTGCGCCTGTTCTGTCCTGGGGTCTGACACTTACATTTGCTGAGAGCTGCACTTGACTCCTGGCTTGAGATGCACTCGTTCAAGCCTCCTACTCCGCTAGCTTGTGAATAGCAGCGGCTGCTGCCCACTGAGTGCCACACTGCGGGACAGGGCCTGTGTCAGATGTACCCGCAGGTACTCAAGGCTTGAATATCTAGGAACTGGGCACCTGCAATCACATAAAGACAGGAATGGTGCTCCTGCTCTGTAGCTTTCTCTGCCAAGATGTGACCCTAGGTCCCCGGGTATCTGTGCAGAGTGAGATTCACCAGACTGAAGAACTGCGCTCTGACTTTCTGTTCTTTCTCATCAGCCGGGTCTCCCTTTGCCCAGAACCCAGCTCTTTGGTTTAAGAACAACAGTGGCTTAGCAGCAGTCTGGTGCTGTTGAATTCTCTGATGCTCGTCTAGCTCACGCCAAGAGAAAGGGAACCGGTGGGAGGCCCCACCTCCTTGTCCTGAGCACTTGGCCACTCCTCCGCCCCTCTCCCTAACCCCCGCCCCTCTGCCTAACCTCCGCCCCCTACCTAACCTCTCCTCTCCTCCCACAGTGGAGTGTATTTGCCGTGTACATCAGGTCAGTAAGCAGAGACAGGGACACAGAACCTCTGGCCCAGTGCTCCATTCCTGGTGGCGTTTGGTGACTGGGAGGCACTTCTGGCAGCTGATTTTGCCATGAGACCTCTGTACCTCAGCCACTGACATTGTATCTCATCAGACCCCCTGGTAGCGGAGATCTCTCCTTTGGCTGCTCACTTTATTTTCAAGTTTTGTTTTGAAACAGGATCTCAGTCTGCCAAGGCTGGGCCTGAACTTGGTATGTGGCTGAGACTGGCCTTGAACTCCTGACCCCTTTGCCTAACTTCCCTTGCCCTGTGGTCCAGGATAGTCTTTTTTTTTTTTCTTTTTTCTTTTTTTTTCGGAGCTGGGGACCGAACCCAGGGCCTTGCGCTTGCTAGGCAAGCACTCTACCACTGAGCTAAATCCCCAACCCCCAGGATAGTCTTGAGGTGATCCTCCCTCGTCAGCTTGACATGGCTGCCCTACTACCAGCACACTGCCTTGCTCAGTTTCTTGTTTTATTAGATTTTTTTTGAGAAACACTATTACTTTGGGTTCTTTTGTCGTTTTTCCAGACAAGCTCCACTATGTTCCTTGGAAGACTAGGATTCACTGTGTAGGCCAGGCTGGCCTTCACTCAGAGATCCACCCGCCTCTGCCTCCTAATGTTGTAAAGGGGTGCCACCTGGCCAGCTTTTTTTTTTTTTTTTTTTTTTTAAGCTTTGTTGGGCAGTGGTGGGTGGCACAGGCCCCTAATACCAGCATTTGGGGGAAAGGGGTAGAGGAAGAGTCAAGAAGATCTCTAAGTTTGAGGCCAGCCTAGTTTACAAAATGAGTTCTAGGACAGCCTGGGCTAAAGAAACTCAGTCTCAGGGGGAAAAAAGATTTATGTGCATGAGTATTGTGTGTTTGTGTGTGTGTATGTGTGTGTATGTGTGTGTGTGTGTGTGTGTGTGTACACATTAGGAGACAACTTAAGGAAATCAGTTCTTATTCTATCATGGCAGCTCTACAAGCTGTCTTGGAGATACTGTTATTTCCTGCAGAGCCATCTCACGGTCATTCTCATTCTAATAGGTTGGGAGAGGAGCAGTTATAAAGAGTGAGTGAAGTATTCCAGCAGTAACACCTGAACAGCTTCCTGAAGCCAAAAGTGCTTTTCAGATAGAAAATCACCTGGACATAACTAAGGATGGAAATTCAGGGTTTCCCAATCCACTGGACCAGAAGGCTATGCTGTTTCAGAGTATAGTTCAGTTCAGCCAGACACCACCTCTGTGGAAGGTCACACATCTTCCCACTCAGGTAGGCACATAGTTGGTTCCAAACACAGCAACCTGAAGTTCCTGTGTCTTGGGGTGCTCTGATGGGCATCTACAGAAGCTCCATAGGTCAGTCTCACTTGGGACAATCCCCTCTACTCATCTACATTTCCTTGGCTATAGGACACAGTAAGGCAAGCAGGTGTGTAAAGGCCAACCCCAGCTGTATTTTTCTTGTCCTGTAGGAATTGTCTCGGAGGCTCACTGCCTCATTTGGCTAACCTAGGCCTCAAAGCTCTGGCATCCATACAATGTAATCTAGGCCTAGAATGTTTTCAGCCTCTGAGACTGACTGCTGACTACACTCACCCTTTCTTGTCCTTTCTGAACTCTGGATGGCTGGTCAACCCAGCTAATTCTGGCTTGGACTCCTCTCCAAGCTGACTGATTCAGTCTGGCTTCTCTCTTGGTCTCCAACTTTCTGCTCTGCTTGACCTCAAACTAACTCTGGCGATCTGTTCTAATCTTCTGGCTCCTTCTATTCCCTGGCTCATTCTGTCCTCACCTGTGCCTCGCTTGTTCTCTCTGCAGCCTGTCTCTACAACAGTCCTAGGAAAACTGCCTCCTTTGTCTTTTTCTTCTTGTCAAGTAGCTTCCCTTCCCTCTCTCTTCTTGTCAGAGTTGGGCACATTCTATTCTGTCAAATCTTTCTCTGATTCGTCACTTTGTCTGCCACTCAATTAGACATCACTTTCACACATGGGTGCTTCCTTCTACAAACTAACTTTACTTTCATTATTTGGAATTAAAGGTGTGTGCTAAGGGCTGAGCCACACAGCTGGAAACAGGGTTTTTCAGTAAATGACACAGTGAGATCAAACATCCTGAGATACCCAGTTCCACCACAGCTGTTCAGAAGGACCCATAGATTCTGAAACATCCCAGTCCCACCCCAGGAGTTCTTCTCTCTCCTGCATGTACTAGCTATTGCTGATGCATCCTGATGACATGTATGGGGGACACAGATCAAGAAGTTCCCTGTGGAGTACACAGAGCATTCCTTACTCATTAGCACCTGTGGGAACCCGCAAACATCTACCTGCCCAGAGGCCCAAGCATGTCTTCTACTGTTCCCCAGAATATACCACAGAGACTTCAGCCTTCCCTGCTCAGAATGATTCTAATACAGCACAGAATTGTCAGCAATGGCGCAGGGTCCACAGCAGGATCACTGCCCTGAGTAGCACTTGAGTTACAGCATGCTCAAACACAACAGTACGAAGCCTTCTGACCCACCGTCTTAGTGCCAGCATGGCTCTGTGCTAGCTGAGCTCACACATTCCTGGGAGTGAGCGGGAAGACAGACCAGCATCTGCCCAGAGAAAGGCGCTTGTGTCAGGGAAGGAAGATCCACAGCCAAAGACAGAGGTTAACAGGCAGGTAGGAGCAGAAGACTGAGAACTGAGGTGGGTGACAACCAAAAGTTTACACGGGAAACCCCCTGGGAGTCTACTGGCTCAGGGATGAACACAGTCTCCCTCCACAGAGGTTCCTAATCCGCTGAGGAAAAGAACACTGTCTGACTGGCTGGTAGACACAGAACTGGGCTAAAGCTAGCCGGCAACAAGAAAACAGAACCCCATCAGGCAAGGTGGCGCACGCCTTTAGTCCCAGCACTCAGGAGGCAGAGGCAGACACATCTCCAAGTTCAAGGGCAGCCTGGTCTACAAACAAAAGTTCTAGGACAGCCAGGGCTAGCAACAGAGAGAAACCCTGTCTGGGAAATGAAATGGCAAGCAACTTGGTAATGCATGGTCCTAGCACTGAAGAGGTTGAAGCAGGAGGATCCTGAGTTCAAAGCCAGCATGATTATGTAATCAGATACTATCTCAACTGTCCCTACCTCAAATGGGCAAAACCTCAGATCTCACATTACAGCCTACAGTCACTTCCCAAGCACAGATGGGGGTGTGTGACATGAGTCACAGAGCATATGTGAAAAACGCCAGTGGAAAGGACAACCAGCCCCATAGATTCAACTGAGAAGAAAACAGGATTCTCCCCACTCAATTCCAGTCACATCAGAGAATGTAGAAGAAAAAACCCAGGATCCCGGACTTTTGTTGTGCGTTCCCAACTGCTCAAGGACAAGGCAGGCAAGGGACTGCCCCTCAGCTGTGGTGCTCAAGCACTTCAGAGTGCCGCAGGCCCAATACCAACCAGCACACAGGGTCAATCCACCTTCCACCGTGGCCTGTCACTAGCCACACAGGACCAAAAGCAAACGCTTTTTGGTTTTGGAGTTAGCTTAAATCCAATCTCTCTCAGTCTCTTTTGGGACGGGTTCTTCTGTGTAGCCCTGGCTGCCCTAGACTCTGTAGACCAGGTTGGCCCCTGCCTTCAGCACGCCGGGATTGAACACTTATACCCACCGCCCACACCTGACTTACTTAGAACCAATCTTGTTTAAAAAGAGAAACAGAAAACAAGTCTAGAGAAATGATTAAGATATTATACAGGAAGTCTGTTTAGCCTTCAGAGACGACTGCTCCAATAATTCCCCTACTGTTCTAGTCACCCCGCAACAGGATACAAACCAGCAGGCACCCCTAACTCCACCCCCCCCCCACACCCCACAGGAAAGGAGCACAGGGGACTACAGTATGCCCAAAGGAAGCTGTCCACAATGTAAAATGTATTCGTCTTTATTAAATAGGTAAAGGGTTTCATTGGCACCATCCACACACCTTTGCCCCTAAGATATGACCATGGAGAAAAGCCACTGTACCAAATGCTACCAACTCCCATCTCAGTGTCCTTGTTCTCTGGGTGTCAGCCCTCCTAAGCCTTGCTGCAAGCACAGCCTTGCACAGATAGCGGCCACATGTGGTCACCTGGAGGAACTGCGCTCTTTGCTCACGCAGTCATCCTGTGAGGTAGTGTCCCCATTTCCCACCATGCTGCAAGTTCTCCTCTTCTTCCTGCGATGTGTTGTCCCATCACCTTCTGACCCAGATTCACACTGGACACAGGGAGGAAAAACAATTCAGGGCCAGGGAGACAGCTCAATGGATAAAGGCTTGACACTAAGCTTCATGACCTCAGTTCAACCCCTGGGGCTCACTCCATAGGAGAACCAACTCCCTCAAGCCATTTTCTGCCTCCACATGTGTACTACGGTAAATACCTAGATGACAGGCACACACATAAGCCAATGGAACATCAGAAGCTGTAGGTGCTGGAGAGAGAGCTCAGTAGCCAAGAGCACTTCTCTTGGTGGAGCAGCCTTTTATCTGGGCACTCAGGAAGCAGTGGCAGGCGGATCTCTGTGGGTTCAAGAGCAGCCTGGTTTACAGAGTGAGTTCCAGGACAGCCACAGCCAGAGTGAGAGACTCTCTCAAAAACAAACCAAAACCAAAAAACCTTTAATCCCAGCACCTGGGAAGCAGATTCAGGTGAATGTCTGTTTCTCCAAGGCCAGCTTAGCCTCCAGAATGAGTTCCAAGACAGCCAGAGACTCTGACTCAAAAAAAAAAAAAAAAAAAAAAAAAAAAAAAGCCAGACGTGGTATTTCATGCCTTTAATCCAGCATTTGAGTCCAGCCTGATCTACAGACTGGGTTCCAGGAAAGCCAGGGCTACACAGAGAAACCCTGTTTTGAGAAGCAAAAACAAAAAATAATCAAAAAAGCCCCCAAAACTGAAACCACAAAATAAGAATTCCACGTGGACAAAACGTCTTCCCTTTTCCCCTTTTTCCCTGAATTGTCGAACATGGAGCACAGGGCCTTTCTAGGCCAGACACATTAGCAGGGTGACACCAGCAGCAATCCTGTCAGGGCAGACGACCTTCTCACTTAGAGCTGGTGTTAAACTGAAACAGGTCACTGGGTATCCTGTTTCTAGACTTACGTGTAACAAGGGCTTTGAGATGGTCAGAATAGTCTAAATCCTGACACTGTGCTCCCTGGGATCACAAGGCCACCGTTTCACAAACCTTCACACACCCAGGCACCTCTGCAGGAGCTGAGCTCACACGTGTGAGACGCTGTAAACTGGTGCTATCATGGGGACGACGGCACCTGTCCCGAATGAGGAAACTGAGACCCAGTGCCTGACTGAGGGAACCTGGGCAGCTGAGGGCCTCACCTCCGAGTCTGAGTCCGACGAGCTGGAGCTGGAGGAGCTGGAAGAGTCGCTGGAGCTGTCAGAGGCGATGCCTGTGGACTCTTGGAGGTCAACAGCGTCGGCAAGCACTGCCAGCTCAGGGTGCTCCTGCTTCAAGATCCTGAAGGGCAAAAGGTATTGTTCTCAGGGCTGTGACAGCTGGTGGCAACCCCCGCTCACAATGACACAGACTCAAAGTAGAGGCCTCCACTGCTACAGCACCTGGCCATGCCTAGTGCTTTGGCTGGATTGGCTCCAGGCGACAGCCACACAGGCTGCCACATTCGCTGAAGGAAAACAACCTTCCAGAGCCACACACCTGCGTGAGCACCAGCCGCGAACCTCTGGAGGCGGGGTTCTTGAGGGAGGGTCCTTAAGATCCCCGGAGAGAAACCGCTCCTTTCCTACTTTCTCCCTAAACCTTTTCTGGCTCTTTTCCCTTTTAAAGCCTTTCCTTCCCAAAGCGTGGTGCTAGTGAGGGCGTGGGAGCTGCTTAGAGTATACTAGTAAGAGCAGAAACAATTAGGTTCATAAGAAATAAGAGGTCACACGAGAGACCACCCCCTCACTCGGAAGAGAAACCGAGCTAAGAGCAGTAGCCCCCCCAGCAGCAACCTAACCTGGCATCCACTGTGACCAGCAACAAAAGACCTGCCGTGTGCTGAGGCCTTGGAGTGGCCTCACTGCGGCACACAGTGGTCTACAGGACAGAGTAAGTAGGCCTCATGCCCCAGAGTCCAGGGGAACAGCAGCCACCACCCTTGCTGGCCTCTCAGCAGGGAGGCAGAGCACTGAGCAAGCCAGAATCCCTCTCTTACCCCGAGAGCTGGTCCCTCCAGGTCAGGGTTGGGACACAGTGGCACGGGGTGGCTGGGGGTGGCTTGCACTGCCGCTGCCCGTGCTGTATCTGTTCTGTGGATAAACAGAGGAGCTAAGTCTCCAGGGCAGTTGCCTCACAAGAACTGAAGGTAGCAAGTTCAAATGAATGTTTCCAGGGAAAAGGAAAACCTCAACCAAGACTTTTGTTGTTGTTTTGGCTGGTGCTAGTTTTTATTTTTAAAAAATAACAAACAAACAAAAAAGAATAAAAAGAATAAGAAAAAAGGAGAAAACAGAGCAGGGAAACCAAATAAGAAACAATCCCAATTGTGACCATGTCTTCACTGTGATGTTGACCAACCATGCAGAGCCAGCCGCAGCCTGCCACCTGAGGCCAGCAGACGCCCTGCCGACTGACTAGCCCTGACCTCGGCCCTCTACCCACAAGGCTACAAGCCCCAGCCGTCCCCACGCACAGCGTTGCAGCAGGGAGCTCCTCCCTTTTCACGTCTGGGGAAAGAACTGGGACAAAGTGAAGGGAATAGAAAGCTTCTCACCTATACCACTTCCTGGATAACTTTGGCCGCCCTCTTACCGTCTTGTGCCACACAACAGGGAAGTTGGTGCTGCTGGCAAAGTTCTGGGTGATGGCAATGGTGGTGTCAAGATTGAGGACGACGTGCCACCAGCCCCCTGAAATCCAACAAATGAAGAACTCAGTGAGGACCAGCCCCACAGACACCCTGGGGTCTAGCTCAGGGGCCTGTACTCTCTCCATTGTTTACAGGCCCTGAGGCAGAGCTGAGGACTGCAGCAGACTGACTGAGTGCCTCCTGGTAAGCTAGCTGGGGCCAACACTGTAAAAGCAAACTTCTCAGAGGACCCCTGGCCTTTAACTGATGGAAACTGCATTCATCCAGCTCTGCACTCACTTCAGCAAAAAGCCAGGGAGAGCAGGCAGAACCCGGACTACTACTCAGACACAGGCACTGGGACGTGAAGGTGCTCTCTCTCCCTTTGGATTTGAGACTCTAACTCTATCGTCACAGGGGGAGAGTGCACACACCCAGCAGATAGAACGGACCTTTCTGTCTCATTCTTATTCTACTCCAAAAGGACAATACAGTACAACTCCAACACGGCTGGAGCTTGCAAGAATGTAGCTTCTTCTAGCTCATCTATACCTGGTACAAAGACAGTTTCTCCTGGTTTCTGCAATATCTCCAGGGGTTTGAATTCGGGTGGCCAGGTTGGAAGCTGTGTCCGGGGATAAATGACATTAAACCAGGTAATTGCTTCATCCTGTTGGTTTCCTCCTTCTTCTCGGGTCACCTTGATGAGTTCTCGGGGTGTGTTTGTTGGGAACAGGCACCACCGCTTGTGACCCTGAACTAAGGCATTCCAGGCACTGGTCCCCAGAGGGTCAATGTGAATCCCAGTTCCAGAACGTGGTGGCCCCATCACAAACCACCTACAGGGTGCAGACATGAAGACATGAAAGGTAATGTGAAATGTGTGTGATACAAAAGCCTCTATAATACACTGTCACACATCCGTCTCTATAATACACCGTCACACATGTCCTCAGAGACTCTACACTCTGATATACCACACTGAGTGGACAGTATATGAACTGATGTCTGACAGAAAAAATAAAATCCACTAAAGCAAGTTATAGCTGGACTTTGATCCATTTGCTGGGTGTGGTGGGCCAAGCTTTTAATCCCAACACCCTGGAGACAGGCAGGTAGATGTCAATTCAAAGCCTACCAGGGCTACACAGAGACCCCTATCTCAAAAAAACACAAACCAAGCCGGGTGTTATATTGAACATCTTTAATGCCCAGCACTTAGAAGGCAGGGGCAGACGAATATCTGTGAGTTTAAGGTCAGCCTGGTAACCTAGTGAATTACAGGACAAGAAGTCACACTTGTATAAATGTAAGTAAAACTTCCTTAATAATCAGTGGTTACACTAAAATGTCCTGGGGCTGGGCTGGAGAGATGGCTCAGGTTAGGGGCACTAAATTCTCAAAAGCACCATGGTTCAATTCTTAGCACCCCACATGGGGCCCAATGGCTCACAACTCTCCATATTTTCAGCTCCGGAGAATCTGACCCTCTCTTCTGACCTCAGGCAGCCCACACACACTGGCACATATGCATACATGAAGTTAAAAAAAAAGCTAGATGGCCTGAAGAGTGAATTTGAGGAATCCAGATGTCTGGAGGAACCCTCCAGTACACATACCAACGGAACCCCATCTTCTCAAGCAGGACCATAAACAAGTCAACATGTAGGGAAGACCCTCACGGCTTTTACAAAGTTAGACAGAGTTCTGCTGACCTTACACTCTGGAAGGTTTTCGGATTTGTGATCCCCCCCCCCCCCAGACAGGGTTTCTTCGTGTAAGCCCTTGCTTTCCTTGCTTTTCTGTAGCCTAGGCTGGCCTCACAGAGATTTGCCTGTCTCAGCCTCCCAAGTGCTGGGATTAAAGGTGTGTGCTATGCTACCACTGCCTGTCACTGTTGGAAGATTTTTGAACACTTGACATGAAATACTTTACCTGTAAGGGGGTCTGCGCTTCTCCCCTGCATATTGGAAAAGATCATCTGTGAAAAACTTGGGCACCTTATAGTCTTCCAAAAGTTTCCTTCTTTTGGGGTGTTCACCATAGCTGCTATCAAAGATGTAAAGGGGACTGTCATCGCGGGTGCTCTCCATGTACTCGATGTAATATTTCATTTTCATCTTCACCGAGTAGCCGTCATTATCCTCACCGCATTTGAACTTCTGGTTCCGGTATTTCCTTTTGAGACGCTCCAGAGTCCATTTCTCCTGTGCGGACCAGCCCTCTTGTGCATTCAGCAGAACCACGGGCTTGTAAGGCCTTTCATACCGCTCTACAAATTCTTTCACCGACAGCTGCAAAGCATCAGCTCTCTCCACGTTATCCTGGGGGAACAACAAAAGACCTGTCCGGTTAAGACCCTGGAAGAAGTCCAGTGGCGGATAAAGGTGTCCCACGGGGCCAATTAGCAAAGACACACATTAGCAATGACACACATTAGCAATGAACGAGCCTTTGCTCCTCCAGGGGGAGGGAGCGAGGCCCACGTGCGTGAGAGTGAGCACGTCGCACCCGGAGCCACCCCTTCAAGGGAGGGAGGGGCTCGAAGCTCCCACGAATGAGCGAGTTTTGACAGCCCGGCTGCGGGGCCCGGTCGGGGACAAGCGGCCCTCGGATAGCGGGCACCGAAGGCGGAGAGTCGCTGAGTGGGGTCCCGCGCCCCGCTCACCGGCACGGCCGCAGGGCTCAGCGGGTAGCTCTCGTAGTAATTGTGTCGCGTCCAGTCAAGCGAGTCCTTGAGCTCGGGCCGCGCACTCCGCTTGGCCTCGCGGATGCGCTTCTTGCTCTTGTGGTTCATCGTGAGCGGGTAGCCGTCCGGTTCCGCCACGACCTCGACGCGACTCGCTTCCTGCCACCAAGTGCGCCCTCCCCAGCTGGCGCGGCACCGAAACGCCCTTCGCTCCGGCCCGGCGCCTTTAAAGTCGCCTTCCAGAAAATTCACTCCCCAGCCACCACCGGAGCTTCGGGTTGGGCGAACAGCAGCCGTCCTCCCCGCCCCACCGCCTCATGCGGTCCGCCATTGGCCTCAGCGACTTGCCAGGTCCGCCTTCACGCGCGCCAATTGGGCGCCATGTTGGGAAGGTCGTGTCGCTGACGCCCTGCCCCTCCCTGCTTTGGCTACGCAATACTTCCGGGTGCGCGTCGCTTCCCTATGGTCCGCTTCCGGCCCGGCCCGCTGCGGCCGCCTGCTTCCTGTATTTGGTTTGGACAGCGTCCGACCCGGAGCCCCTGAGCACCGCCCCTTGACCCGGCGTCCCTGGACACCCCTCCGTGTGAGCTCGGCCTCATGGCCGGAGCCCGGCTCTTTCGGTTCCGGGACGAGCCAGGCCCCGGAGCCGACCCGGCCGTGCTGGAGGTCCGCGTCCCGCAGGTGCGTGCATCGGCACCCACGTGGAAGCGCCCTCTGGTTGGAGCGTTGGGAATGGGGCATCCCTCACTTCTCGACTTCGTTCATTAGTGGCGGGTCTGGTATGAAGCCCGATGAAGGGTTCTAGCGGGAAAGTCTTGTCCTGTGATGGTAACTTAGAACCTTTTTGAAAGCATGTATCAATATATCTAACACCCCACACCCACACCTCTGGGTACTTGATTGACCCTCTGCCTGTTAGGCAAGTGCTCCACCACTGAGGGATATTCCCGACTCCCTTTTGTTTTATTTTTGAGCTCAGGCAGGCTTTGAATTTGAACCACGGTTTCCCACTTCCTTAGGTTACAAGTGTGCACCACCATGCTGACTTAAGCACTGCTGGGGATCAAACCTAAGACTCATACATGCTATGCAAAAGTCGTGCCTTTGAGTTTATACCTAACCCCGTAATTCTCACTTGGTTTAACTTTTGAGGCCAGGGATTCCTGTCTCCAGCACCCCAATAAAGTTTTCTACATCGGCCCTGGCTTGTTCCTCTGAACTCATAGCTACCCTAAAACTGGATAGTCGGGCTTTACAAGGGATTTTTTTGTGATGTAATGTTAGCAGCTGGCCCATAGGTAGGTGTTTCTGGCAGTAGGGGGAGCAGAAGGTACAACCCTATGCTGCCACCTGTAGCAGCCAAGTTTTTCTCCAGAGACTTCTACACAAGTGAAGCAGAGGTTTTGTCTTGGGACAGGGTTTCTATATGCTTCTCTGGCTGTTGTGAAACTCACTCTGTGGACCAGTCTGGACTTAAGATCAGCATGCCTCTACCTTGGAGTGTTGGGATTAAAGATGTACTACTCCTCCGTCCCAGTAACCTCTGCCATTCATTAGAGTAGAGATTCTTGGCTGTTTACTACAGAAAAACATTTCAGGACAACTCGGCATGAAGCAGAGTTGGAAGATACTAATAATATAACCTGGATTTAAGTTGGGAGCGAATGCTTAGGGAAAGGACACAGAAGGCAAGGCTGAGGTACAGGCTTCACAAGTCAGAATACTGCACTTAAGTGTCTTAACAGCCATATGGATGGCTTGGTAACATCTGAAGTTAAATTGTTTAAGGAATTCCTAAGCTGTTCTTTTAGTAAATAAGACCATAGGGTGATTGGTGAGGTGCACTAGGCAGGAAGGGTTACAGTGATTGTGCCAAAACCATATGCTACAAGGGTCAAAGGAAACTTTACACTAGGTACATGTTTATAATATTGTGAGATCCTCAGAGTTGCAGGTTACAGCTGGAAAAGCTGTGAGGTTACATTCAAGGGTCAGCTTCAGGAGAAGCTTGTCTGTTTTGTTTTGAGGGATTTTCTTTGTGCAGTTTTGAGACAGTCTCACTCTGGCTGTAGCTGTCCTGGAACTGGCTCTGTAGACCAGGCTGGTCTTGAACCCATAGAGTTCCACCTGCCTCCACTTCCTAAGAGCTGGTGGTTATGTATCCTGCTGGTTCTTAGATATTTTAACATTCTGGTTTGAACTATCTCTGTGTAAAGAACTTTGCTCCTCTGTAGACAAACTTCACAGTGAGTTTTGTTGTACTAAGATTTGACCCTGACTTGGCGAGACTCCAAGCAGACTCAGGCATAAGGAGCTCTTTTTTTTTTTTTTTCTTTCTTTTTTTCGGAGCTGGGGACCGAACCCAGGGCCTTGAGTTTGCTAGGCAAGCGCTCTACCACTGAGCTAAATCCCCAACCCCCATAAGGAGCTCTTTACTTTGTCTTGTACTCCTTATTCTTCCTGTCTGTCCTGTCTGAGCAGTTCCGTGTTACAGGGGACAACACAGCATAAGAGGGAGACTGAAGCAGAACTTGTTTCCTGAAGCCTCCAAATGTCTTCATGTCAAAAACTCTTGAATTTCCTTCCAAATCTAGGGAGTAAAGATACTCCCTATGAGTAAAGAAGCCCAGTTTCTTTATATAAAAATCTGCATTTCTTCTAGAAACATCCTTCTTTGGGCCCTTATTGTACTCAACGGTAAAGTCTACCAGGCCAGGCCTTCCCTCAAGCCCAGTCCACTGTGGTATAGGCATGTATGTGTTGAGTCAGGCAGGGTTTGATGCTTAGGCACTGATATTTATCTGAGATAGGATTTCATTATGTAGTTCTGGCTGGCCTGGCACAACTACCAGAGACCTGCCCACTTCTGCCTTTCAAGTGTACTAAAGCCATGCACTACCATACCCTGCTTTATTTTTTTTTTAAAAAAGATTTATTATATATGAGTACACTATAGCTGTCTTCAGACACAGCAGAAGAGGGCATCAGATCCCATTGCAGATGGTTGTGAGCCACCATGTGGATGCTGTGATCTGAACTCAGGACCTTTGGACAAGCAGTCAGTGCTCTTAACCTCTGAGCCATCTTTCTCAGCACCCCCCCAGCTTTATTTAATTTACAGATTAACTTTCAGGGCATGATAGCACATGCCCTCAATCCCTCCTTTAATCCCAGCATTCAAGAGGAAAGCTGCAGTTTGAGTCTGCATAGTTGCAGGACATGCCCAGCAATACAGTGACTTCATCTCAGCTATGCCTGTGGGCTGTGCTCAGACTAGAGGCACTTGTTCAGGCTACCCTGTCTATTCCTGCTATACCCTCACATCCTCTTACTTTACTGCTGTATCCTTTATTACCAACCAGATACCCTTGTTTGCACATCATCGTCCAGTATGTAATATGTACGGTGTACATTCTAGTCCTAAAAGTTGTCCTGTCCCTGAATCTCATTTTATTAAATACTTGTGGAGGGGCAGAAGAGATGGCTTAGTATTAAGAACATTTGCTGCTCTTGCAGAGACCTGGGCTCAGAGTCACCAGGCATTCAAGTAGTACATATACAGACAAAACCCATACACAATGCCTGGGTTCAACGTAGGTGTGGTATATGCCTATAATTCTAGCACTCAGGAGACTGAAGCAGGATGAGGCCAGCCTGGGCTACATTGGACTAAGAGTATTAGTTTCAGAACTGCAGGTGGTAGATTGGAGAGCACTGTCATGGTGGATGTCAATGATTAACTTTTGTTCCAGGTCCTGCATGTCCAGTATGGGATGTATGTTTGGCCCTGCGCTGTAGTCCTGGCCCAGTACCTGTGGTTTCACAGAAGAGTTCTGCCAGGCAAAGCTGTCTTAGAGGTAACCAGTTACTAAAATGTTGGGATCATATTCCCTCTGCCTAGACAGTCTGTATTTAAATTGGTTAGTTTGGCAAAGTTTAGATTTCTGAACTGGGAAGAGCATTCACGTTCTTAATTACTTTTAGTTGGTAGAGTGCTTCTTCTCCCCCCCAGAGCTGGGGACTGAACAGGGCCTTGGCTTGCTAGGGCAAGCGCTCTACCACTGAGCTAAATCCCCAACCCCTCTTACTTTTAAAAAGTGACTTGACAGTCTGGAGATTTTAGCTGTAAAGGGAATACCAATTAGTAGCCCAACTGGCTAAGTCACCTTTTCTGGTACTACATGCTGTCAGGTGCTTCTATTCTAGATCCTACTGAGACTATGTGTAGTACAAATTAAACTACCTTCAACACTTCAAGCAAGCATACACTCACTCTTGAACAAACTAGTTAGCCATTAACTCCTAAGCCTGAATTTTAGATCGGTAATTGCCTTTAGTCCCAGCCTTGAGATGCAACAGGCAGATGTTCAAGGCCAGCCTAGAATATGCAAACTCTCATTGGAGGGGGAAAGCTAAATTCTTCTTAAATACCATCTTCATTTAGATTGGAGCTGGAGTGAGCCTTCCAGGAATTTTGGCTGCCAAATGTGGTGCTAAAGTAACACTATCTGACAGCCCAGAGCTTCCTCATTGTCTGGATATTTGTTGGCAAAGTTGCCAGATGAATAACCTGCCACAGGTGCAAATTGTAGGACTGACATGGGGCCACATATCAAAGGACACTTTGTCATTGCCACCACAAGACATCATTCTTGGATCTGATGTTTTCTTTGAACCAGAAGGTAAGTCTAATTTATAGCAAACTTGGCCAGATGTATCTTATAAAACTAACTTAACTCCACCACTCCTTCAGACTTTGAAAGCATTTTAGCCACAGTATACTTTCTGATGCAGAAGAATCCCAAAGTTCAATTCTGGTCTACATACCAGGTCAGAAGGTAAGGACAATTTACTACCTGCTTTCCTAATAAAGGAAATACATTAAAAAACTGGCCTAAAATCATGGTTTATTTCTTTTCAGTGCTGACTGGTCACTGGAAGGCTTGCTCTACAAGTGGGATATGAGATGTGTGCACATTCCTCTGGAGTCTTTTGATGCAGACAAGGAAGATATAGCAGAGTCTACCCTTCCAGGAAGACATACTATTGAAATGCTGATCATCTCCTTTGCAAAGGATAGTTCCTGAATGAATTATACCTCAAGCTATTCTGGGACAATGTCTAAATAACATGGCATAAAGATGAATTATCTTGAGAAAACTCAGCGGGTGCAAGTCTTAATGCTGTGATGTCATGCCTACGGCAACATTTAACTTCAACAAAATTAAACATTGAAAAGGACTTGGTCTCTGTTCCCAATCGTTAAAGTTGATACTGCTATGCCACTAAAAAGCAAGAGTCCAACCCACATTTTCATACCGAGGGAAGGGGCTCAGTATCTTGCATTTTATACTTCTAAGCTGTTAACATTCAAAGTAATCACGTAGACCTTAAGCTGAGGGAAATAAAAGACCAGGACATATTCTCAAAAAAGCTAACACCAAGAAAACACTTTAATCAAACTACAGAAACAATGGTTATAGTACAGAATATTCATAAGCAAAAGATACACCATGTTTTAAGTACTTACAAAGTTACAAACCATTTGCTTCCTTAACATTTTCTGTTTTTTTTTTAAGTTCACAACACAAGTATCAGATTTACCATTTTGCGCTTTTCTTTTTTTTGAGGGAAGGGGGGGTGTATTTATCATCAGCTAGATGTGCTCACTGTATGCTCCATTATTTATATGCAAGGCCCGGGTGACTGGAAGTGCAGTTGTCAGGCATTTTAATAAACTGGACAGCCATTTGTTTCTGCACGACAAGGCATCTTTACACAGGAGCAATCAGGAGAAAACAGGAAACAGCCAAGCACTCTGCACTGCAACACGCCACCTTAACAGCTAACCAGCATTACTCAACTGCTACACAACTGCGCCTAGTGCACAAAAATACATAAGAGAAGAGATTAGAATTGTGTCGGGTAAACAATCCTTTAAAAAAAAAATAAGTCTTTTCACCTGAAAAGTCTTTATACAAATTTGGGTTCAGATTATCATTTAGACCTGAAGGTAAATAACATATATGAGCAAATTACACCAACTTTCATAGGTTTCTAATTTTTAAGGAGTGAAGGCAATGTTGAGTCAATCTGCTGACAGCTTTAGGCTGTATGTAATGGCTGCACACGTTTCTTTATTAAGTCAGGAGGCCACAAATTAGGTTACCAATCTGTTTAATTTCAAACAAAAAAAGTCAGCACTATAAACAAAAATGAAATTTTACCTCAAATATCCAATCCAATAATGAAATCTGAAGTCGCTCACCTCACTAAATTACAAGAAATTTGAATAACAGCAACAAAATGGCACATAAAATGAAGTTTGCCACCTGAGGCAGATTAAAACAAGTAAAAAGTTAGACAAATGTTACAAAATAACCTTTTTAATAGCCAGTTGCTTGTTCCAAGGACTCTTCCACGGACCGATGGACTGAGTTTGTGGTCCTTTCCCCCAAAGTCCTCTGTTAAGCTGCTTGCCGATCCATCTAGGTTTGAAAAGAAAGAGGTTCAGTTACTTTCCACTACTACAAGGGCACCAAAGTGCACATGGTTTTGGTTTCAGTATCAGGCATGTACTTACTAAGGCTCTGGTGAAACAAGTGGGTTACAGAAGGTTCCACCTGGCCATTATCAGTTTTAAAAGGCCCAAATGGGAGTTTTTCCAAAGGGTACCACCAGCACGTTCAGATATGTGTGATTCTTGGCCATATAACCAAGGCAAAAAGGAAAAAAAAAAAAAAAAAAAAAAAAAAAAAGGCAAGGGAGGGTTGGTTTAAAAGAAAAAAAAGGGGGAGGGCAGGGTGGGGCTGTATCCAAACAAAAACTTGCTCTCAGAATTAGTCTACCCTTTGAGATGTTTGAGAATGGAACATTTGGCAGTTGAGGATGTTCTTAATCAGCTACTTAGGGCCCTTTCCTTTAAAAAGAAAAATAGGACCAAACAATTTTAGAGTTAAAGACACACTATCCTTTCCCCACCCGGTGCGGATCAATACCTGTAACTTTCTTTTGGGGTTCCAAAAGTTCATTGCTCCTTAATTGCAATTCCTTTGCCTCATCCACTAGAGTAAGAAGTCCCAGGCAGCACAACAGCAGTTGCACTGATTGCTTTTCTCTATGAGGATAGTGCATCTTTAACATTTAAAGACAAACCTGCTCCAATACACGCCCACAGAAACTGGTCCCTGGAGGATCAGCCAAATCAGTTAAAATCTGCAATACTGGCCAATATTCTTTTATCAAACAGGAGACCGCAGCTTTAAAGGGGGAAAATGCAGACGTTGGATAAAAACAGCAAGAAATAGTCATTTTCATTAATAGGTCTCAAACAGAATGAAACAGCCATTACTATCTAAGCTTTACACAATCCTCTCTGCAGACCCCTCTCTTCAGCATCACTCCCAAAGCCGAATAACTTCAGAGTAGTAGCACTCTTAACATCAGGAGTCTCTTTTATGCTAACACAGCTCAAAAAGCCTACACCATACCCCTCGGGAGTTAGGGCGTGTCTCAGATCCCCGCAGACATTACCATTTTCTTAAGATGAAACCGCTCCCTCTTCTTCTGGAGACTTGGGTGGGCTCTTGGACCGCGACCTAGACTTGGACTCTCTCTTCGACACAGGCGGAGGACTTCTGGATCGCGACCTGGACCTGGACCTCGAGCGGGATCTGGAGACCGATGAGGACTTGGACTTGGATCTTCGGGCAGATCTGGACTTGGAGGTCGACCTCGAGCGAGAACGAGTGCGGGACCGAGACTTGGAGCGGCTGTAGCGAGAGCGGCTTCGGGACCTGGAACGGCTCCGGCTCCGGGATCGGCTGCGCCGGCGGCGCCGAGGACTGCGAATGGGACGCGAGCGACGCGACACGATGAGCTGCAGGCCGCCGGTTCTGCCCCGCCCGCTCTACCCGCCCCGCCGCCATTATCTGGCTGCCAGGCGCCATTTCCCTCGCCGCGAGGCGGGGTCTCGCACCGAATGGCCTGGCACTGCTGCCGCCCCAGCCACGAGGGAGGGGCCCGCTCCACGTGCTCCGCGCACCTTTGTGCCCGTCCGCCTCCCTCTCCGCCCTGCTCACCTGCGGCTCCGTCGCCCGTAGCCGCCGCCGCCGTACCTACGGGGTGGCGGTCCCCGGCGGCTGTGGTGCGAGTCGGGAGGACGGCCGTAGCGCGCCATCTGCACCCGCAGCTCGCGGCCATCGAGCACGGCCCCATCCATGGCGTCCATGGCGTCTTCGGCGTCACGCTTGTCGTGGAACCGGACGAAAGCGAAGCCGCGGGACTCCTTGGTGTAGCGGTCCCGCGGGATGTACACGTCGCCGACGCGCCCGTACTTCTCGAAGACGCGCCTCAGGGTGTCGGGTGAGGTGCGGTAGGTCAGGTTGTCCACCTTGAGGGAGGTCATGCCCTCCACATCGGGAGGCGGGCGGCCGTAGCTCATGGCTGCGAAGCGGCGCCGAGACCCCAACGCCCCGGACAGGCCCTCGCTCTCAGGAAACGCGGCTTCTCTCTGGCTTTCGGCAGCTACAGTCCTCGTGGATCAGCCAAGAACCGCAAGGCCGCCGCAGAGCACCCTCGCGGGAAGGACTCGTAAGCAGCAACTAAACGGGCGGGCGGGCCCCAGCGCACATTTATATCCACCCTCACAAAATGGCGCCCGCGCCACCCGGAAATGAATCTCCTGATTGGCTCATTCGGCCGCGTTGCGTAACGTCGCTGCCGCGCGCCCCGCCCCTCCCGGGCGCGCCTGCGCACAGCGCGGCGGGCGGGCGGAAAGCGCGCAGTCACTGCTGTGGGGAGGGGGGAGCGGCCCCTGGAGGCAGTTAGAAAGCCCGCCAAATGCTCTTCCGTGGGCGAGGCCCGCGAGGGCGGGGGGAGGGGGAAAGAACGGAGTTCTACGGAGGGAGGAAGAGGAAGCGCTCCCCACCAGGGCCCCGCCCTCTTCCCCACGCCAATACCCGGGCTCCACGCGCCGTTCCGCTTAGCGGTCAGCCCCGCCTGTCTGGCGGTACTGTGCACCCATTTGCCTCTCTGTGTCCCTGGCTGCCTCGCGTTCCCCTCTCCCGCCGCTCCTGACTTAGGTTCCCTGCGTAGGGTTACCTCGGTTTCACTTCTCGGGGCCATTCCTCTCCCTAAAGGGGCGGGTAGTGTAAACCTAAGGCACGCGCTAACCACAGCGTGCGGGCGTACCCTCCCCCAGCCCCACGCCGGGCGCCGGAGACTACTTTTCCCGGCGGGCCCTGCGCCCACACCGTGGTCAGCTGACGGGTCTCGTGATCTGCTGTGAGTCAGACGGGGGGGGAGCGGGCCCCAGCTGCTGGTACTGCTCGTCTTTGCCCAGATCCCTGTCCCTGCACCCGGAGTTGCTGTGGGCAGACCCCGGGTCTCCGCTGCACTCGGTCTCGTCCCTGGAGTGTCCGGACTGTGCCGGTGGGGAGAGCTTTCCCCTAAGCCTGCGATTCCCATCTCAGGACTGGAAATCGGCAGTCTGGCTGCGTGGTTCTCTCATCTCGTTTCTTCCCTCAGGACTGTAAGGGGGTTCGACTGGAGGTGATTATCCTGGGCCGCTCCTGACCTCCGAGCAAGCGGAGCCAAAATGTCTCCGGAATCTAAAAAGCTTTTCAACATCGTAATTTTAGGAGTTGCCTTTATGTTTATGTTCACCGCCTTTCAGACTTGTGGAAATGTGGCGGTGAGTTGGAATCTGTATTCCTTCCTTTGAAAAGCCTGTCAGAATGCACTCCATCTGTGACAATAAACGTTTATGTCCGCTACCACGCCAAGCTCGCACCTCCTACTTTTCAACCCTTCCTCGTTTTTTCTTAATTCCGTGTGTCAGATACTTCTCGTTTATGGGGTGTTAAACACTGGCATTTATTACTCAGATGCGGCTTGCAGTTTGAGTGTTGACCATATTTTAATTCTTGTGAGTGTTAAACTCTGCGTTTAGTGCTTGGGTGGCTAGGGCTCTAAAACCCATTGTGGGTACAGCTGATTGTTGGTTCCCCACCTCGAGTATGTCTTCTGCAAATGAGTCTTTTTTTTTTCTCCTCTTGTGGTGGACTTGGGTCAGAAGTGTGTACCATAACATTTTTCTGAGGCTTTCCCGCGGGGAGGGAGATGGCAAGACGTTTTCGTTGATTAGTTTTATCTTCCACGCAGCAAACTGTCATCAGGAGCTTAAATAGCACAGATTTTCATGGCAGTGGATATACCAGGTATTGTACTGTGTGCATGACTTTATTTTGCATGTCATACGTAGTTCCATACATCTCTTCAGGAAATCCAGCAATAAAATGTTGTAACTGGATGGTAGCAATGATTGGGTCAAATCTGTCCGTCTCGTTTTCTGGTTTTAGAGCCAGCCTGCTAGGTCAGTAAGGACAGAGGCACACCTCCAAGAGTGTTTGAATTAATCCTCAGAACCTACCTGGTGGAGGAAGAGAACCTCTCGTGGGTTGCCCTGTGGCTTCCACACAGGAGTACACTCTCGTACCACACAAGCATAAGTTTTAAAATGTAGTAATTAGAAAGTTACAGGCCGGGCATGGGGGTGCATGCCTTCAATCCCAAAATAATACGTGGTGGTAAATGTCTTTACGATGACGGCTTCCGATTTTCTGTAGAATTAGACTTTGGGATTGAGAGCCTGGCTTCAGAACTGGAGTGCTTTGCTACTTCAGGCAAGTCCTCTCAGTGACCCCAGGTTCCTTGCTAAGATCATGCCAATGCAGGCAGTGCAGTGCTTTCTGTTTAATATGCATGCAAGTCGTGTCCAAATCACCTTCTAACCCTAAACAGCGCTGTGATTGTTGAAACATTGGATCTTCGTGGCTCTGTGATTTCATAATCATTGTAACTTCATTCTCAGTTTGTAATTTCATCAGGAGCTTTAAGATTTTTATGCTGTTTAGACCCAATTTTATGGACAGAGAAAATGAAAACCTCACAAGTCCATAGTACTTTATGTTTGTAGCTGGAAGTGTGCTAAACACATGCACATCCTCTCCCAACCCCTGCCCTCTCTCAAGTAGCCTTGCCCCCTGTCTAGCCTTGAACTTCTGGTTGTCTCCCTCCCTAAGTGATAACCTTAAAAACCTGTAGCACCAAGCCTGGCCTCAGGGTTCCCCTTTTTTTTTTTTTTTTCCCCTCTTTTCCTCTCTTTCCAATCTATATCAAAAAATTTAGCATCCTGCAGCCCAAGACTACTGAGAGCCTCTCTGGCCCTCACTCCCTTGTCCCAAAGGTGACTATGAGGCCTCTGTCAGCCTGGCTTTACCCACTGCTGAGATACGGGACAAACTGGGCACCGGCGGTTGCTTTGTGGTTAACAGGGTCTCACTCTAACCCTGGCTAGTCTTACCTATTTGCTTTGGTTTTTCAATACAGGGTTTCTCTGTGTACCCTTGGCTATCCTGAAACTCATCGTTCTAAGACCAGACTGGTCTTAAAGTCACAGAGATCCTCTTGCTTCTGCCTCCCAAGTGCTGCGATTAACCAAATGTGCCACTTCCTCTAACTTTGGGTTCTCTTTAAAACAAAAACCCAAAACTTTTAGTTGACAAGAGTTGTACGTGTTTATCTCTACTGTGTATACATTACAGAATTGTGATATTAAGCTATACATACACTCTTTTTTTTGTTTGTTTGTTTGTTTGTTTTGTTTTTTCCGGAGCTGGGGACTGAACCCAGGGCCTTGCACTTGCTAGGCAAGTGCTCTACCACTGAGCTAAATCCCCAACCCCTACACACACTCTTTAAATGCATTTGATTGATTTAAGAAATTTGAAAAGGACATACCTTGTAGTACACTCTGGCCCGGAACCCAGCCATGCTTAGCCTGCTGAGTACTGGGATGTCAGGCATGCCTTGCTGTGCCTGGGTACCTTTTCTTCGTTTCTCTCTGCTTATAGGTTTGTCGTATCCCCCAATTCTAAAACTCTCCTTATTTTGGTTCTTTATTACCTAAACATAGTATGTGGTATCTGAGGATAAGTGGGTGTTAGTGTCCATTTTTTTTTTTAGGTAATTAAAAATGTTACCAACTTTGCAATATTTTGTTTTCTGTGTATTTCAAAGAACAAGTGAAAAGATACATTCAATATCTGAGCAGTTTATTGAACCCAAAGAAATATGAATTTACAGATTCGAACGGTTTAGGCAGATAGACACTGCCTAATAAGTGAAGTGAGGCCCTCAAGATAGCTTTAGCTCTACTCTGTTTAGGGTATGTGTAGTAAACTGGGTTAATCCCAGCACTCGGGAGGCAGAGGCAAGGGGATATTTGTGAGTTCAAGGCCAGCTGGTCTACAGAGAGAGCTGCAGTATAGCCAGAGCTACATAAGGGACCCTATCCCAAACAACAGCAAAAGATGCGTATAGTAGCAAGGGAAAAGAAAAGATAACATGTAGTAGGATTAGGTAAGGGGTATATGCTTGTAATCCTGGTATATGGGAGACTCAGGAGAATTGTGGGTTCAAGGCCAGCCCTGGTGACATAGTGATATCCTGTCTCAAAACCAACTGCCCATATGGATAACTTGTATATTTATATAACCTATGTTTGTAACTGAACTGTGTGTAACAGTGCTGAGGAATGGGTGAAAAATGTTCAGGCAAGTAAAATAGATTGCAGCGTGAGCAGGTTATAACCTAGCTTGTTGTCTATAACAGACGTGCCATGAAGCTGCAAGGGAACAGACTGCTTGAGCCCCAGGAGCAAAGTCTCCCAGGCTGGAGCCTGACTCACCACTCTCTGAGGACTGGTTGAACTGGAGGCAACACTCAGGGCAATTCTGTTTCCTGTAAAGTGAGGCTGGGTAGGAATGCCTTCCCTCTGTAGCATCTAGACTTCAGAGAGGAAAGTGCCCGGCATAGCACTTCTTACTGCTGTTCAGGCAAGCTGGCAGAGAGAACGTGATGCAGACACTTGATACGAGCCAGACGTGGTGACACATGCTAGTAACCCCAGCACTCTCCTGTGACAGACAGACAGGAGCGTAGGTGCAGGTTTGAGACCAGCCAGGGTAAGTCTTAGAGACCCTCTCATAACCAACAAATAAAACCCAGCCAGTTTTTATTGTTTGCATGCCTCGAATGCCTGCAGTCAGCACTCGGGGGGCTGAGGCCGTGAGTTCAAACTCAGCCTGGGCTACACAGTGACTCACTAGTTCAGTTGAGCCAGGTCTACATAGTAGGGCCCGGTCTCAACCAAAACCTTTACTCATCTATCAGTAACTAATATGTTAATATGTGAAATGAATGTGTACTTTCGTATGTTACATAAAATGAGAACTTTATTCTGAGGGTATTTATGTAAATTCTGACTACAGTCTGTGACATTTTTTGTGAACTTATAAAATTTCCATATCATTAATAGGATTTTAGATATCTTATTCTGTGTGTGTGCATCTGGGTTCCTGCACACCACACTGTGTGCTTGGAGATCAGAGGACAGCTTGGGAGTTGGTTCTCTCCTCCCACGTGGTGGGTTCTGGAGGTGGAGCTGGGGTCTCTGGGTTTGCCAGAGACGCCTCTGCCCATTGGGCCATCTGGCCGCCTACGCAAAATTTTAAACGTGAATTTTTGGGGATGTTACTTAAGGTTTTTATTCTCTTTTCCCCCCTCTGTGTATCGAGCAGCTTGGCAATTATTTATGGCGTGTTCTCTGCCTCAAATTTGATCACTCCGTCCGTGGTCGCCATTGTCGGGCCTCAGATCTCTATGTTTGTCAGTGGTTTGTTCTACAGGTGAGTGGGTCATCTTTTTCCATCGCTTGTTTAGTGGAGAGCACTTCAGATCATCTCTCAAGCACCACGTAGGAAGTTACTTCAGGGGTCTGACTCTCAGCTTTTTGCTCAGAAACACTGAAATTCTAACCCACGAGTGTATCAAGGTGGTTCTTGTGTTTCAGACCGGGTCTCACGGTTTGCTTACCTCAAACCGGCGATCCTCCTGGCTCAGCCTTCAGAGTGTGTCTTATTATCTTCAGGTTCCTACGTGTCTGGCAAATTCAGTGTTTGCCTCACTATTAATCAGGGTCCAAAAATCTCTCTGTGCTGTGGTCGAAAAGAACCTTCCACGAAGGGGTTGGGGATTTAGCTCAGTGGTAGAGCGCTTGCCTAGGAAGCGCAAGGCCCTGGTTGGTCCCCAGCTCGAAAAAAAAGAACCAAAAAAAAAAAAAAAAAAAAAAGAACCTTCCACGAAATAAGCTTGCTTTCCGTTACATCGGCAAGCAGGTTTACGTGAACTTAGGAGATGTTTCTGGGCTCAGGCTTCATCCTGCACGGAGCTCACGGCAGTTGTTGCAAACCTGCGAGGTGTCCATTGTCAACACCTAGAGATGGATGGAAAAAGACAAGCAGCTTGGGCTGGAGAAGGCTCAGTGGCCTGTCACACTCAGAGGGCCGGACTCGATCTCTTTTCCAGGGGCAAAGGGGGCAGTGGGGCAAACCAACTCTCATTCATGCCCCTTTCATAAAGCCAAAACTAAGAGAGTGCTTTCCAGGTCGAGGCTGAGGGTGAGAGCCTCTGTGCTGGCCCCGGGGCGGCATGCTTAGCTCTGTCTCACGGACTGTTTGACTGTAATGCACTGACCTATTGCATTTTAGCATATACATTGCCGTTTTTATCCAACCTTTCCCATGGTCCTTCTACACAGCATCTGTCTTCATCGGGATCGCAGCTGCCGGTGAGCATCTCCCACGCCCCCTCCCCCAAATACACCTCCCCCGGGGCGCAGCGGGTGCACGGTGCACATTAGTATCGGAAGCTACCCGATGCCATGCCTTTAATGAACTTTTGGTTTGAATTTCAGTCCTTTGGACAGCACAAGGAAATTGCCTGACAATAAACTCTGATGAACACACAATCGGGAGAAACAGCGGGATTTTCTGGGCACTCTTGCAATCTAGGTAATGATCTCTTTGGAGCTCAGTCTGCCCCCGGGTCTCCTTGTGACGTCGCTTACTAGATCTTTACCAGGCGGTACAGATTCTCTCTCCATGATTTACACAAAGCACGTGGAATGATTTTACTAAAGTTTAAAATCAGCAAGCGGAAAATGTTATCCTCCACGTTAACATCCTCTGTGGCTAAGGGCTTTGGGTTATTTGTTTAATTATCTTCATACAAACTTAGGAGGTGGAAGGCATTGTCTGTAGTCTACGCATGTGGAGACTGAAAGTTAACCCACGTAAATATGGCTGTCTGGAGCCCAGGAGCCACATCCTTCCACCAAGCTGCGCTGCCAGGTAGCTCTGAGCAAATACACTCTATTCGGAAGGGAGAATGGCGGGACCAAGGCTGAAGCATGCAGTGGGTATCTTCTGAGACAAACCCCAGCAGTCATTCTTCCTATGCCTTTGGTCTCCCTATTTCCTGAAGAGCTTGGTACAGGGGAGTGCACCTGTAATTCCAGCACTCACGAGGTAGAGACAGAAAGATTGCAGTTAACTCAAGGCCAGCCCGGAGCCAGCAGGATGGCTCACGGATAAAAGAACTTGCCACCAGACCTGGTGTCCTGAGTTCTGTCCCTAGACTCACATGATAATAAGAGAGAAAAACTTCCCTCAGCAGGTCGTCCTCTGACCTCCAGCATGCACCGTGTTGTCCTGGAACGCCTCCCCTGAACAAACAACTAAATGTAACTTAAAAAAAAAAAAAAAAAAAAAACTTAAAGATTTTTGGGTTTTCATAAAGACTTAATTTTGACTGTTTAGTTGACGGTGGTGGTAGGGATTGTGTATGTTTGGTTGGGAGACTCAGTAGGCTGGCCTTAAACTCCCAGTCTCGGGGGATGGTTTTGCTTCAAGCCTCCCAAGTATCGGAGACCACAGGTGCACCCCACCAGGCCTGGGACAGAAGTTTAGCTTTAAGACGTTAGAGATTAAGAAACAGGAGAGCTAGTGAGTGACCGTTCCTCAGGGAAGTATGCCAAACGGTTGGGTACTTAAACTGTGTGGTTTGTTCACAGACTCTTCAAATCTTACCATTTAAAAATAGCATGCTTGTTCCCGACTTAATTCAAGAGTCCCAATAAGTCACGTGTGTCTGAATGATTCAAGTCCTGCTGGGCGGGCCCAGTCAGGTTACTGTCACATGCTTACGGGTCAGTTAACTCTCAGAAAGTCAGGTGGTGTGGCCCTGTTAAGTAACCTAGGGTAGGCAGGGTCTTTACAACATCGCCTCCCGTTTTCTCACAAGCTTCCTTCCCCCTCCAAATAATGGGAATGGCTTTAAAGGCCCTCAATCCAAGCCTGATACAGTGTCCCAGGCCTTTTTTCCCAGTACTCAGAAAGGCAGAGGGAGTTCCAGGCCAGCCAAGGGTACAGAGCAAAACCCCGTTTCAAGTAAATCACCAACATAACCGGAGGACTCCAGTGATTCCCCGAATCTTCTCCTTTCTCTCCCACAGCTTGTTCTTTGGGAATCTCTACATATATTTTGCCTGGCAAGGGAAAACCCAGATTTCAGGTGGGTCTTACTCACGTCACTTTGTTCAGATGGTTTTGAAAGTGAACAGCAGTTCCACGGAGAGGCCCTCCCGTCTGCTCTAAGCGTCACTCGGGGAACTTCGGCACCCTGAAGTTTCTTCTGATGCTTGCTTTTCCTAAGCTTTTTGCCTCAGACATACAAAGTGAAGGCTAGAGTTCATGGCTGTGCTTTGCTAGCACGTGCTAGCCAGGCTCCCAAGGGTCTGTGCCTGCTCCCCTGTTGGAACTGTGCCCTCCCCAGGTTAGAAGGGAAGGGAAGGGAAGGTCGTGTTCCCCGACTGTTGTTCTTAGTATTCTCTAGCTGGAAGACAAGGATGGAAGTTTCCTTCTCCTAAGTGTTGACTGATACCTTGAAATAAAAATGTACTGAGGAAAGGTTTCATTGCCTGGGGGCAGCCAGGGGGCTCGGCACTCACCCTCTTCTTTTGTCCCTAGAGAATGACCGAAGGACAGTGTTCATCGCTCTGACAGTCATAAGCCTCGTGGGGACCGTTCTGTTCTTTCTCATTCAGAAACCAGATCCTGAGAATGTCCTAGGAGAAGAAGATGAGTCTTGCGATGATCAGGACATGGAAGCCACCGAGTAAGACGCCTGGGGCATGCCTCGTGTTAGAGTAGATTTTGAATAGTCATGGCCTAGGGATTACTAAACTGTTTTATCCCAGCTACTGTCATGTCTGACAGATGGGCACAGGGAGAACTTTCAAAGCAAAGGTGAAGGAATGCGGCAGGCACAGAAGGGAAGGGCACAGAAGGGAAGGGCCTTCTATAGAAGGGAGGCCGGGAAAGGTCCCCAGGGACTTAAGTCCTCCCCCCCACCCACTGCTCTCAGCCGCGCTGAGTCTGCTCTCCTTACCTTTAGTTTTTAACACATTTGTCTGTTTGTGTACACATGTATCTGTGTTTGAGACAGGGTCTCACTTTGTAAATCTGGCTGGCCTAGAACTCCCCAAGAGCCAACTGCCCGTGCCTCTGACCTGACCCAGCCGAGGCCTGCAATTTTACAGACCTTAGTGGAAATGGGGCTTTTTTTCTTGGGAGTTTCCGAGGGAGAAACCAGTCTGTTTTCTCTTCCCAGGTCTGCCCAGAACAACGTGACAAAGGCGGTCGATGCGTTTAGTAAGTATTCTCTGTATCTGAAATGCAAGAACTATTCGGGAACACCTCCAGCATTTGCCTCCCCCTTTCCCTGATAACTCTGGATTGACGACCCCCAGTCTTTTCAGTTTTCCACGTATGCCCTTCTAAAGTAGCTCAGTTTCTCCACCAGTGTCTCTATGGTGGGGCTGTTGTGAATGAATGAGAGCGCCGCCCACCTGAGGAGTGTGTGAGCGCTGGGAGGAGGCCTCGGGTGTGGGGACTGTGTGCTGACACAGGGAGGTGAGAAAACCCCAGGCTGCTCCTTTAGCAAGCATTCCATAGGGTTTCTTGCTGCCGTGTGCACAGTGGTTCTAAGGATTCTGAAATAGGCAGGCGCCTCCATTCCAGAGAAGAGAGCTGAGGTTTCCAGAGTCTATACTGAGCCCTCTCAGAGCTCTTTACAAGTAACGGAGCAGTGCTGGAAGCATGGAGGAAGTTTGATCCAGTGAGATTGAGATGAGGAACACTGCTTGCTCATGAGGTTGCGGTCAGGTGGCTCAGTGGTTGGCACGTGATTATCAGCGTCCACTGTAACTTCTACAAACAAGCACCGTCTAACTTACTGACACAGCAGGCTGTCAAGAAGTCCTACCCAAGGTCAACCAGCTGGTCAGAAGGTGGCTGAGGTGGATTTGAGCGCACACTGATTCACAAGGGAGACAGTTATTCCCTCAGACATGGGTAGGCTCTGACCCCGCCTCTCAGCCTCTTTGCTTCCCAGGAGAGACGCTTGCTAAGGCAGTTACTTCACGGAGCAGCCCGCTGCAGGCCATCAGCTCTGACAGCTTCATAGTGCCTGCGGCCCTTGGGGATATGAAGCCTTGTCATTTCCTTCTGCCCGAGTGGAAATTCTTGATCTCATCAGCCGATGCCTGGCTCAGAGGTCACAAGGCCTCCTCTTAGAAAGAACCTAGGATGTGGGACATGTGTGCTCTGTCATTAGAGCTGTTTAATCCGGCTTTTACACACTGCCCGTGTTTGAGGGATACAGTCATAATTATAAACTTTAAATTGGGGTTTCGTGTATTAGCATTAGGGTATAGCTGTGTTTCCTGCCATGATGAGAGGTCACCGGAGGTCTGGCTGCCCAGTCTGGAGTCTAGGAGCTTGTCTACTAGAGGGTCAGAGAATCGAGGTTAAAACTCACAGAAACAGATCAGCAACTTTCTTTAGACTGATTTGCAGAAGGTAGCTCAGACTTGCCTGACGCTTATAGATTCTTCATTTCAGCCCTGTAATTCCAATACTTGAGGGCAAGAGGGTCAGCCATCATCCTCTTATACCAGCCCGGGATACAGGAGAGTCTCTGGAAAAACATCTAGATGTAATCTTGCATGTATGCTAGTCTGTGTCCGTGATCCTAACAGTGGGACGTTGACAGGAGATTGGCTTGTTCCAGATCATCTTGGACTACATAGTACATTTCAGTGTAGCCTGGGCCACAGTGAGACCCTGTCTTCAAAGGAGGCATGGGGTGCATTTTTAGAAATGCAGTCTCCACTGTGGATCTCATCCACACCTCTCGGTGCTAAGGTTGAGGTCGAGGTGTCTGCAGTGCGTGGACACCATAGCCCGGCCTGCAGTCAGTCGGCTGGCTCCTCTGTGGCCTCCATGGCCCTCAGCAGTGACAGGACTGTTCTGACTGAAGGAAACGGTTGCCGATTAAAATCTAGCTAAGTCTGTCCCATTTTTCTCCTTACAGAAAAGTCTCTGAGGTTGTGCGTCACCAAGGAGATGCTCCTCCTGAGTGTTACAACTGCCTACACAGGTATAGCTGCTCCTTCTGCCCTGCTGCTGTGTGGTGATGGCAGAACTCCTCATGCTTGGCTCCAACTGCACAGTGCTACCCTGAGGCTGCTTTCAGAGCAGCTGCCTCTAAGACAGTTTCATGCACATGTCCGGTACCTTCCTGGTGTCAGAGAGAAGACTGAGTCCTAGGCCAACGTCAGGGCTCTGACCTGCTCTCTGAATAACCTTCTTCCTCCTTGAGCTCTTCATGTGAGTCACAGGAGAGCCAGACCTCAGTGTGGCCAAAGGTCCCAAAGGAGAGCAGAAAAAGCTCACCAAGCTTTCTGCAGGCCTGTCCTAGACCTAGCCTTGTGTCACGTCTACTGCGTTCTGTGGCAGCCAGCCACAGGGCCAGACCAGAGTCAGTGCCAGGTAGCCTGAACCAGCGAAGTCAGAGCAGCAGGGAGCACTCAGGGCATACCCAGGAGGGCTGAGTGACTCTGATACCTCTTAGGGAACGAGGGCCGTGTGAGACTGAGGTGTGAGAATAGCTACAGCCCTCGGTCTCAGGAAGGGTGAGGTCACGTACACCTCATTGTAATGCCAGTGTTGGGAGGCCGAGACAGGATTGCTACAGCTTCAAGGCTGGCCTGAGCTGCAGTGTGAGAGCCATCTCAAGAACAGTGAGTAGGATGGCCTGAGCCGATGGCTGGAACCGCATGATGGGCTTCTCTGTCCTCTGACCTCACACACAAACACACGCTTGGCGTGCAACGGCAAGGCCCAGGCACTTAGCCTCTTCTTGGGAAAGTGAGATAAACATATTTTTAAGGTCTTATAGGATTAGGATTAGGGTGTAGAGACTTTCCTGACTTTATCCTAATCTGTTACTTAATTTTTCCTTGCTCTTTATGTGTGTGCACTGTGTGTTACTGCCAGTGCTGGCCAGAGGAGAACATCAGCGCCTCTGGAGCTAGAGTTACAGACAGTTGTGAGCCACCGTGTGGGTGCTGGGAACTGAACCGGGATCCTCTGGAAGAGCAGGCAGTTGTCTTACCCATGGAGCCATGGCTGCAGCCCCAGCCGACTTCACTCTCAGTTCAGGAACTCCCTTTGCATGTTTGGAAAGAGCCCGTGAAGCATCGCTGTGTCCACAGGAGCAGCTAACGGGCTCCCTGGCTCTCCGGGGCGGCTTTCTTACCGGGTGGTGAGCCCTTCCATACGTGCTATTTCCGTCCGCTGATTTCACGTCCTTGCCGTCTCCTGCCTGATGCCAGCCTCACAGAAGAATGTCTGTTTAACCCGTGTTTTCACCAAAGACGGGGAAACTGCCCCCCTTGACCTGTCTTACTTTGAGCCTCTGGAGAACTTAACATGGACTGGGGTTTAAATCAGGGCTTTTAGAACTTTTTCTACTCTTGGTCTTTACCCAAGAAATTTTTATGTAATTCCATGTTAACACAGGTGAGTAGGTATACAGAGTGGAGGATATGCTGGGGACGCCTTCAGGTGGGCCTCTGAGTTTGAGGCCAGCCTGGCCTGCAGAGTGAGCCCAAGACAGCCAGGGCTGGTCTTTTGTTTGTTTTGTTTAGTTTGGGTTTGGTGGTTCTTGTTTGTTTGCTTGCTTTATTTTTGAGGCCTGATCTCCTGTTGAGCCCAGGGTGGCCTAGAACTCACTGTGAAGCTGAAACTGATCTCAAACTCTTGATCCTCTTTCTCTATCCCAAGTGCTGGGTTACCATTTAATGGTTTTTTTCATAAAGGTTTATTTATTTATTATATATAAGTACATTGTCGCTGTCTTCAGACACACCAGAAGAGGGCACCATTACAAATGGTTGTGAGCCACCATGTGGTTGCTGGGAATTGAACTCAGGAGCTCTGGAAGAGCAGTCAGTGCTCCTAACCACTGAGCCATCTCTCCAGCCCTTAATGATATTTTTTAAAATGTAACTCAAACAGCAGTGTTTAAAATCGAGTGCTCTGGCCCAGGGTGGTGGCACACACCTATAATACCAGTTTGACTTTCAGATGAGCAGGACCCTGTGTCCAAAAAAAAAAAAAAAAAAACCAAAAGCTGTGACCGGACTGAGGATGTAATTGCATAATTGAGTGACAGAGCGGTTGCCTAGCAAAAACAGGGCCGTAGATAAGAGTGCTAGCATTGGAGTAAGAATGGGGGCAGCCCAAAAACGCAGACCGAAGTGATGGCTCGGTGGTTGAGAACACTTATTGCTCTTCCAGAGGTTTGGTTCTTGGCACTCACAATGGTGGCTCAACTGCACACTATGGTGCATAGACATACGTAACTACAGGCAAAGCACCATACACATAGCAGTAGAAAGTAAGTCAGCTGGGGTGTGGGGGGTGGTACACGCCTTTAATCCAAGCACTGGGAAGGAGAGGCAAGTGGGTCTCTGAGTTTGAGGCCAACCTGGTCTACAGAATGAGTCCCAGGACAGCCAAGGTTACCCAGAGAAACTCTGTCTCGGGTTCGGAGGTCAGAGAGCCTGTGTCAGCACAATCAGGTTCTCTCCTGGTTGTCACCTTCTGTGCAGTCACAGGGCTGGCAGAAAAAGCAGGAAGCAAACCGCCCTAGTGCCTCCTGCAAGAGTGCTGATCTCCAGAGGGAACTGTCACATGACCCAGTCATTTGAAGGCTGCCGCTGCAGAGCCTCCGTGTTGGGGAGTTCAGTTTGGTGTGGCTTTGGGAGACGGCGGTGACCAGTTGTGCAGCACAGAGCCACCCGCTCCAGAATTGCTTAGTCTCTGACTTTTGTCCATGTGTCCTCATGTACGTCAGGCTCAGCTGCTACTAGACACAAGCCAAAGACAGGAAAGAGCCTGGCCTAGAGTTAAATTAACCCTGTTTCCCCCAAGGTCTGGAGCTGACCTTCTTCTCCGGGGTGTACGGAACCTGTATTGGGGCCGTGAACAAGTTTGGGACAGAAGAGAAAAGCCTCATTGGGCTTTCTGGCATCTTCATCGGCATTGGAGAGATTTTAGGTAGGTTGGTTTGTTTACCTTCAAAACCTTTCATTCAGAGTCAGGCTGGAAAGCTGGGTCTGTGGGAGTTCAGGGCTAGCCTGGGCAATAAACGGAGACCCTGATTGGGTTTTAAAAAGGAAGAAGAGGCAGGCATGATGGATGACGCACGACTCCATTCTTGAATCTTGAGAGGTGGAAGCAGGATGACAGAGGTCATTCTTGGCTGTATAGTGGCTTTGGGTCAGCCTGGGCTACTTAAGACCTTATCTCAAAAAGAAAGAAAAACAACAACATTTCGTTAGCATAAAGATAGAAATCTTAGGTCTCCTTCACCCCTCTGTCCTTGAGTTTCTAGCTTCCTACTTATTTATATCCACTTGGGTATATTTTATTTTTGTCCATATTTTATTTTTCGATCATCACTATTTTTTTAACTTTTGCTTATTTGTGGGTGTGGGTGTGGGTGTGGGGTGGGGGTGTGCACACAGACCAGTGGAGGGCATCTAGAGTCCCCTATCACTGTCTGTCATTTGTCTGAGGCAGGGTCTCTCCCTAAACTTGGAGTTGACAAACCCTTGGGCTGGCTGGAAGCCTTTGGGCCCCAGCAGTCTTCCCGGTCCTCCCAGGCAGAAGGTGGGCGATTAGGCGGCTGTGGCTACCCTGTTGTTGGCTGTGGCAGTTCTGGTTCTGCAAGGTAGTTCAAAGAAAGCCTATTGCTTAAGGAACAGTCTGGCTCTCCTGGGATGATTGTTCCCGCTTGAGGTGATGTCATCACAGGGCGAGCTGTCCAAGGCTCTGCTGCTTCTCAGCGGGATGGATGTCAGAAACCTGCTGGCACCTTTGCGGGGTCTGGAATAGGACACTCACTGTACAGGCGGACAGTAAGACACCTCAGGACCCTCAGCCTTGTGCTCGCTTGGGGGTAAGACAGGTTGGATGCCCTCAACAGACCCGCGTGGTGGCTGTGTGTGCAGAACTAAGGGTGTGACCCAGAAAGCAGGACAGCAGAGACTGGGGGAGGGGCAGGCCTCATCCTGCCTTCAGTTTCCTCATGGGCACGATGAGTCAACAGGGTTAGATGTAACTCACAGAACCTGGGAAAGTTCTAGACGTACGTACTCTGTTGCTCATTAAGAAGAGTGCAGGTTAACAACGCTAGGTATCCCAGGAGTTGTTCTCCAGGGGTGCTGCACCAGCAGTGAGGGCACGAGGGGCCAGGGCACGGAGTGGCATTGCATTGTGCAATGACCAGATCCCAGATCAGGGTAATGACATCGTAATCATCTCAGGTCTTTATCACCTCTTTTTGTTGTGGAAGTTTTCAAATCCTTCCTACTAGCTATCTTGCAACCCACACATAATTATTATTAGCCATAGTTACCTCTCTGTGCTATAGAATATTAATTACCCTTTTTTTTTTTTTTTTGAGATGGTCTTGCTATGTAGCTGTTGGCTGACTCAGAACTCACTATATAGGCTTAGGCTAGCCTCAAACGTGTTACAAGTTTACGTGTTACAACAAGCCCCATGCATATTAGAAGTTTTTTAACTGCTAACCTTGGGGGTGAGGGTGGGGAGGGGTGCTAGGAGTTACCTGGGGCCTTGTACATAGTAGACCAAGGACTCTACCCCTGTGCTACCTGCTTACCCCAGTCTGTTTTTAAAACCCTGAGACAGAATCTCACGAAGTTGTCCAGGCTGGTTTTGAACTCCACCTCCCTCAGCCGCCTCGGTCGGTCCCTAGATCTGTAGGACCTGCCACCGGCCTTGGCGCTGAGTTGTTACGATGGGTGAGCCTTCCTAAAAGCCTTTGTTGCCTGCCACCTTACAGTTTGACAGTGATTCGTCCAGTCATGAAGTGGACAAGCTGTCATGAGAACGAAAGCATGGGGTGGGTGACCACCACGGGGGAGGTGGAGGCAGGGTCAGCACAGGCCTGGCCTGCCTGAGACCAGGTCTCAGGACAGCAGTGATGGTTGGTGAGCTATGAAAGCCTTTGTCTCTCTAAGAGGACAGCAAGCGCAGGAGGCGCACTGGGTGTGTGGGAGGTGCACTGGGTGCAGGAGGTGCACTGGGTGTGCGGGAGGTGCACTGGGTGTATTAACTCAGAAAAATAGCAGGAGCGTCTCTGGCTAGACATGCAGCTGACATGGAGGCCATGGCTGAGTGCCGTGGTCATCCTCACTGTGATGGTCTGTTTAGGGGCAGACATAGGACATCTGAGTCATTCTCTGCTCCACATTGGAACCTGTGACTGGTTCTGTGGTTGGTGAAAGCCTGAAGTGTTGCTGCGTCCTCACCTACAGGTGGAAGCCTTTTCGGCCTGCTGAGCAAGAACAGTCGCTTCGGCAGGAACCCGGTGGTGCTGCTGGGCACCCTGGTGCACTTTGTAGCCTTTTACTTGATCTTCCTCAACATGCCTGGAGATGCGCCCATTGCCCCCGTGGAAGGGACCAACAGCAGTGCATACATCAGGCCCAGGTACGCTGCCCTTTGCTGGGTGGGTCCAAGTGGAGCGCTTAATCCTCAGAGTCTGTCAGCTTTGAGAGGTCGCCTGTCAAGAGTCGAGAGAGCAGAGAATCCCACGGTCGTTTTGTAATGGTTGCTTTTACCTCTACCCTCCTGGTTCCTCCCTTGATCCGTGAAGGATTCAGAAGTATCTGATGAGAATTTTACCCCCCTCTTCAGCAGTGAACCATTCCTGTGTTAGAGGAGGAACAAGGCGGCAGCTGTTGGCTGAGCAGCTGCTCGGGCCTTCATGGTTTGAGGGCGTCGGTTGATTTCATTCAACTAGTTCATCATAGATGCCGTGTCTGGGGATAAATCCACAGACCCAAAGGAGCCTAGCCCAAAAGGCAGTATTTGCTTTCCAAAGAGAGTAGACCAGAATTTGCTAGAGTGCGAAGGTCCGTCATGTAGGCATAATTGTTTGCAGATTCTAGTAGGGAGGCTGGAGTTGGAACCCTGAGTGTAACATGTTTGCTTGCGCCAGGCATGGTGGTGGTGCACGCCTTTAGTCCCAGCACTCGAGAGGCAGAGGCCGGTGGATCTACATCAGTTCAAAGCCAGCCTGGTCTACAAAGTGAGTTCTAGGACAGACGGCCAGAGTTACACAGAGAAACCCTGTCTCAGGGGGAAAAAACAAACAAAAGGAAGTTTCCCTCAGATCTGCGAGGCCTTGGGTTCAATCTCCAATAGCACAGAAGCCCTCAGCCAGGGTAGTGTTTTCTTGTTTTGGGGCAGGACTGTGCACACCCGTGACCCTACGTCTGAGGAAGCTGGGGCTTCAGGACCACAAGTACCAGGGCAGCCTGGGGTCTGTATGGGGCCTGAGGAGTGGCAGTGGCAGGGGTTGCCTAGCATTAAGGAGTCCCTGAGCTCAGTCCCCAGTGTCCCCTTCACCAAGTAAAACACAAAACAAATACAAATGGCTTTTAAAGATTCATTTTTATGTATTTATGCATTCGTATATTTACTTATTGAGACAGTTCTTTCTACATGGTCCTGGCTGTCCTGGAACTCTGTGTCGACCAGGATGGCCTTGAGCTGGCAGAGATCCACCTGCCTCTACCTTTGGAATGCTGGGATTAAAAGCATGCCCCCCCCGCTTGTTTTTTATTTAAATTATATGTATATATGGGCATGTTTGAGTTCTGGTGGTGCCTATGGAGTTCAAAGGAGCGCTTTGGGGCCTCTGGTGCTGGAGTCGTGGGTTCTGGGAACCAAACTCAGGGCCTTTACAGAGGCAGCGTATGCCCCTGACCACTGAGCCATCTTCCCTGTCCTACATCCCCTGACCACTGAGCCATCTTTCCAGTTCTATTTTTTTTCTTCAGCAAAGAAGTTGCCATCCTCTGCAGCTTTCTGCTGGGTCTGGGAGACAGCTGCTTCAACACCCAGCTGCTCAGCATATTGGGTTTTCTCTACTCGGAAGACAGCGCACCGGCCTTCGCCGTCTTTAAGTTTGTTCAGGTAACCGGGCCTGGGCTGCAGTCCGTCTCTTCCCTGTTCTCCTCGGTCACGCCCTCCCATGGGTTAAAGGGGTTGTGAGGAGAACTGGGCACAGTGGGCTTTCACTCTGGGCTCTGCACTCGGGTGAACACTCCCGTAGGTCCCGGGTCCTCCTCCGCAGTCTCAGCCTCTCATCCGTGCACATCAATGTGCTGTTGTAATGCCCGCAGCTTACTGGGCGCTTGCTATCAGGAGAGTTGGGGTGCATCTGTGAGCTGGTGACCAGCAGGCTGTCTGATGGGCACTGCCACTTGCAGATGTCCTTTGGGTCAGAAATGGTGGGCTGACTATGGAAGAGCTGAGGCCCCGGGGTCACTTGGTGACTTGTCTGGTTTCTTCCAGTCGATCTGCGCAGCGGTGGCTTTCTTCTACAGCAACTACCTGCTCCTCCACTGGCAGCTCCTGGTCATGGTGATATTTGGGTTTTTTGGAACCATTTCCTTCTTCGCCGTGGAGTGGGACGCTGCTGCCATCGTGGCCAGAGGCTCTGACTACCGAAGCATCTGATGAGATGAGGGCGCATCTCTGGGAAACACAGCCGGTCACTGCTGGTTAAAGCGGCCGCCTGTCTCACAATCGCTGGACGATGCTGAGTGTGGAAAGTGAGAACCGGGGCTGTAAAGTCAGGCGGGTTGGTAGTCAAGTTTACAGACCTTAGCAGCTCCCGCTAGCCAGCGGAGAAAGGGAATCCTGCTCTGTCAGTTACAACTGTTCCAAGATGTCTGTCCACCCCTTCCCTGAGTCCCTCACAATCACATCTCCTTGGAAAGACTCTGCCTGGCTCGCCATGTGTCACAGGCGTTCTTGCTGGCTGTGGAGTGTTTCACTCTTTGGGAATAGGGAGCAGATGCCACTCTGTGTGGATCCGGAAATGACTCCAACACATAGCAGGGATGCTAAGACAGTTGTTTAGAGACAGGACCTCACTGTGTAGCCCAGGCTGGTCTTGGACTTGCAGCCCTCCCTCCCCCGCCTCCAGTGTTGGGTTATCCTAGGTGCCCAACACGGATTTAAAATACTCCAGTCTTTTTGAGTTAGGGTCTTGATACACAGCCTTGGCTGGCCTGGACCTTGTACACCAGGCAATGCTCCTGCCTTCGTCTCCAGACTGCCAGGGTGGTGAGAAATGCTACCACACACCACTTGGCCTGAGACCTCAACCTCTCTTTAACGCTTTGTTGAACAAGTCTTACCTTGTTATTCCCAGCAAGGGGTGGCCAGTTATGTACCATGAGGTAAAGACTGTGTCATTTGTCAATCTTAAAAGCATATTTTAAATAGGAAAGAATATTAACTGGGGAAGGACTTCTGCTGTGGTTGTCCTGACAGTTACAATAAAGAAAACTCCATCCTCGAGTGGGTTCTGCATAGCCATCCTCTCTGGGAGAATGCTTGAGTCCCCATAAGGACTGACACTCTTAGGATTGAGACATTAAATTAATTAAGCATCATGATCAGGACTTGTGTACCACAGGTTGGCCTCCAACTTGTGTTCTTCGACAACATTTTATTTTTAAATTCTTTTTTATTTATGTGTGTATGTGTCTGCCTGCTGTCTGTATGTGCATTGTGTGCGTGTGTGGGGATCGGACCTCTGTGGATTGAAGTCACGGACGGTTGGGGACCATCCGGTAAGAGGTGTGGTGTCTTACTTACTTTCCCCTTGTTGTGAAGAGATCCCAGGCCACTTTTTTTTGAGACAGGGTTTCTCTGTGTATCACTGGCTGTCCTAGAACTCACAAGGCTGGCCTTGAAGTGTCTGTCCCCCACGCCTTTCTGTTTCTCTCCGAGATTTATTCTTCTTGATTCTGTGAGCATGCGTGTGTCTATCAGAGGTATCCGGATCCCCTGGAGCTAGAGTGGTTGTGAGCCACCCAGTGTGGGCACTGAGAACCACACTCACATCCTCTGGAAGAGCAGCGCACACTCTTTTTTTTTTTTTTTTTCCTCTGGGGGAAAGGGCCTTGTGGAGGCAGAGCACCACTGAGCCAAATAACCCCATGAGCCTAACCCTCTCTAGGTCCGTGCTTCAGCTTCTCAGGCCATCCTCCATCTCACTGTGTAGCGTAGGCTGGCCTCACACGCCTGCTCCTCCTGCTCCCACCTACTGAACGCTGGGAACACTTGGCCCACCGAGCTCATCTGGCTTTCTTTTTGTTTTGTAAGGGTTTCATGTGTTGAATTTGGCCTTGAGCCTTGGTCCACCCAATGCTGGATTATAGGCTTGCAACCACACCAGGCTAAGGTCTAACTTCTTTGCTTCCTTGCTTTCTTTGAGATTTATTTATTTTACGTATATAAGTACACTGTAGCTGTCTTCAGACACACCAGAAGAGGACATCAGATCCCATTACAGGTGGTCCTGAGCCACCATGTGGTTGCTGGGAATTGAACTCAGGATCTCTGGAAGAGCAGCCAGTGCTCTTAACCTCTGAGCCGTCTCTCCAGCCCCCCTGGATTGCTTTCTTGAAGCTGAGATAACCCTGCTGTTGTCCTTCGTTCTTTGAGTAGTCTTATCCACCCAGGTATCTGTTTTCTAGTGCTCACCATATAAGCAGTTGCTCTCAGGCAAAAGTTCTCAAAGGTCCTGACCCCTGACCCCTTTGCAGGGGTTGCCTAAAAGGCCGTCAGAAAACACAAGTGTTTACAGTACGATCCATAACAGTAGCAGAACTCCAGCTATGAAGTAGCAACAAAAATAGGGTTGGGGCTCACCACAACATAAGGACAGGTGTTAAAGGGCAGCACCATAAGGAAGGTTGAGAACCACTGCCCAGTTAAGACATCCGCACTCTGAGGTTCCCGGGGGTAAGAACTCTTGGCCCATCCCTCAGGGCTGCCATCCAGGCACGAGCTGGCTCTATGAGGAAGACAGGGTGTTCAGCTCGCTCAAACTTTTGTGCCAGGAATCTGCCGAGGACCATCCTCTGGCCAGGGCTGCTGTCGGAACAACTCACAGCAGGACAGCTGTGTTCACCACAGAGACTAAGAAAAGCCACAGAGAGAGCAAAGGCAGGACGGGAGCCCTGGTCCTTCCTGACTCACTTCTGCGGGCCTGCGGTCACTGCTTTCAGCACGCGAGAGTGCACGCGCACGCGCACACACACACACACACACACACACACACACACACACACACACACGCACCTGGGATAAGACTGTCCGGCTAAAGCATCGGTATGAAGAGGAGTCAGCCCTACGTCCCCAGGCTGGTGTTGTCCCAGGCTCTCGCTGAGGATGGGCTACAGAGCTGGGTGGCAGAAGGTGGCCGGGAGTATCTGTCTCTAACACCAATGCTTCATACGAGAAGCCACCTCTCGCCGTTTGGAGGATTCTGGTGATGACTGTCAGCAGGGAGAGCACATGCTGAAGTTGGGAGCCCAGCTTCTGGTCTGCTTCCTTACTGCCGTGCGGTCTGTGTTTCTCACTTGACGCTCTGGGTGAATTCAGAGCCCACATGGGGAGTTCCAGGCTGTGTAAAGCGATGGTGTGAGAGAGACCCTGTCTCAAAACAGCCACAACAGAAGCCCCGGAACAGAAGACAAACACAAAATGTAGTTTAGGCATAAAGTAGAATAGTGCCTATCCTTTAAAGGGAGCGCATTGGGACACATGCTCCAACACAGGTGACACATGCTACAACACGGGTGACATGCTATAACACAGGTGGCTGATACACGCTCCAGCACAGGTAAACCTACAGGATACCTTGTTAAGTGAAATGAGACAGCGAGACGTTGAATACTCTATGGCAGCTCCACTTATGTGAGGTGCCTACCAGGGGAAGCTCATAGAGACAGTAGAATGGTGGGCACACAACAGGGTGGACACTCAACACTGCCTGCTGAAATGCCCCTCAACGTTGTTAAGGTGGTAGGTTTCTGAGTACTCGTTAAAGTAATGTCTTAAGCTGAGCGTGCTGGCACAGAGCTCTTATCCCAGCACTTGGGAGGCAGAGGCAGGCAGATCTGAGTTCAAGGCCTGATGCAGTTCCCAATTAATCCTACTCAAATGACCCTGGCCGTGGCGGCAGCACTCCTTGCTACCCGCCCCAGTGTTCTGGGTTTTTGAATGAAAGCCTCTCTCTCTCTCTCTCTCTCTCTCTCTCTCTCTCTCTCTCTCTCTCTCTCTCACACACACACACACACACACACACAAAACAGCTTAACGGGCCGCATCTAAACCACCAAGTGGCTAACTACCCACCCCGCCCCACCCCACCCCCATATATTCCTGAGTTATTACTAAAACCTATATCCAACTTGGCTGTCCTGGACCCAGACCTGCAGCACCCTGAGTTCCCCCAGCACCTGTGTGACAATTATTTTCTCTGTCCAGCATCTCTCAGATGTGGCATCTTCTCCTTTCCCTGCACAGTGGCTATCTCCCTCCCTGCTCCTTCCTCCTCAGTCCCTTGCCTAGGAATCCTGTCTCCTTGCTCAGCCATTGGCCACCAGCAACTTTCCCAATCAAGACCAACGGGGGACAGGACCCCTCAGCACCTCACCTGTGAGTGCTGACTGGGCAGTTTTGGAGAGCAGATTAGCATCCTAAAGCAGCATTAGACCAAATCCACAGCAAAGACTTGGTCTCATAGTGAGTTTCAGGACAGCCAGAGCCATGTGTAGGGAGACAGTCTAAAAAGTCATGAAAAATGCAACACTGAGGTAGGGCTGGAACACAGCTTAGCGGCATATTTGGCTAGTATGCATGAGACCCAGGTTTCTATCCCCAGTGCTGGGGGCACAGTAGACAGCAACGGGGTTCTAATCACAGCTATATCCAAAGCCTGTTAACACTAATTTGAGCAACTCTGTGAGACTCTGCCTCAGAAAGTAAGACGGGGGCATTTGGGAGGCAGAGGCAGTCGGATTTCTGAGCTCGTCTAGCCTGATCTACAACGTGAGTTCCAAGGCTACACTGAGACCCTGTCTCAAGACAATAGTAATAAAACTATTTTATTTTATAAAACTATTTATTGTATGTACACATCTACATATGCCTGTAATACCTGGATTCAGAGAAGCTGAGACAAAAGAATTGACACAGGCCTACTGAGATCATAACAACGTGTGTGTGTGTGTGTGTGTGTGTGGTGGTGGTGGTGGTGGTGGTGGTGGTGACGGGGCTAGAGACATGGCTCAGCAGTTCAAAGCACTGACTATTCTTCCAAAAGACTCAGATTCCATTTCTAGCACTCACATGGTATCTTATAATCATCCATAACCCCAATTCCAGGGGATCTGACACCCTCTTCTGGCCTGGGAAGGCCCAGGCCTGATAAATATAGGACTGGTGTGTGTGTGTGTGTGTGTGTGTGTGTGTGTGTGTGTGTGTGTGTGTGTGTGTGAGGGGGGGGGAGAATAAAAGCACAGGAGGCTGGCAACAGGACTCAAACACGTAAAGACACTGGCTACCAAGCTAGATGACCTGAGTTTAATCCCTGGAACTCACATGGTCAAAGGAGAGAACGGACTCCTGAAAGTTGCCCTTTGACCTCTTCTTGCCTACTCATTCCACACAGAGCACGGACAGCAGACTAGATAAGAAATCTTCAGAAGCTGTCTGGAAAGCCAGTGAACCTACCGGATTTAGTTACAGAGCAGGGGTGAGGGCTGGCTTACGGGAATGTGGATGGCTCAAAGGGGCCGCTCCATCTAAACATCTCCCAGTGAGGACAGACAGAGGTCCCCCCCCCCCCACACACACACACGGAAGCTGCTCCCAAGACTGACGTGACAGCCTGGGCAATCAGAGTGGAGGCTCATGCAGCTGTGGAAGGAACAGTGCAAAGTAGATCAGCCAGGGTCCAGTGAACCCTCCTCACCCTCTCCTATGAGGTAATATCAACAGTCACCAAGCCAGCTTTGGGGTGTCACGGCCTGCTAGGGTGAGGATAATGACCAAGGATAACACTCCATAGCGGCTTGTGTCCGAGGAGATCCAAGGAACATCTCTGACAATGGACATCTGCTAGGAAGGCGCACATGACTGCATGTGGGCACACTCATGACTAACTAAGGCCACACGTGGGTGACACTTCCACAGCCACATGTGCTGTGTGACTGCTGGGAATGGACACTAGCCAGACCTTATATGGAAGGGTTTCCCTGGGGTCTGACATCTCACACAGCCTCAGCCTGCCTCAGGCCACGAGCCAGACTCCCAGAAGGCAGGCAGGTGTGTGCTTCATTTGCATAAAATATGTTGATGGCTCGACCAGTCCAAGCACAAGGAGCTGCTCTCAGCTGCTGGGGATGCAGTTTCACACAAAGATGGGAATCTTTGTGACTGTGGAGAGTTGGAGTGTTGCCAGTCCAGAGCCTAATTATCTTGGGCCCCCTTTAGCCCTCTTTTTTTTTTTTTTTTTTTTTGTTTTTTTTCGGAGCTGGGGACCGAACCCAGGGCATTTTGCGCAAGCGCCTACCACTGAGCTAAATCCCCAACCCCCTTTAGCCCTCTTAACAACCACTTTTTACCCTTTACCCTCCTCTCTTTGTCAGCCAACGTCTGTCTTTGTGATCACGACCATTAAGTAAATCCTCTGGCATGTACAGAAACCCATTAACCAGAGCTTAGGAGCTCCTGGGGCCTGTAACGGAGATTTCTTGGATTTGCATCAACCCACACACCTCCTGTTTCCACTGTATTTAAAAAGTGCCTCAGCCTTTCAAGACCGCACTCACCTTTAATCCCAGCACTCAGGAGGCAGAGGCAGGAGGATCTCTGGAGTTTGAGGCCAGCCAGGTCTACAGAGAGAGTTCCAGGATTGCCAGGGCTACACAGAGAGACCCTGTCTCCAAAACAAAAAGAAACAAACAAACAAAAAAGAAACATTGAAACATCTCTCCTAGAAATAACGTTTTGTTGTTCATATTACTGTTGTTAATGCTGGGGGTGAAATCCAAGGCCTAGGGCATGCTTAAACAAAAGTGCTGTGCCACCAAACACTACCCCCAGCCTGCAGTACTAAATAATGTGTTTATGTGTGTGGTGGAAGGTGCATGCCACAGCTTTATGTCTAGAGGTCAAAGGTCAACCTTGACGTGGTCTCTCCTGCTCCTTGGGTCCCTAGGTCCTCCAGCTTGGCAGCAGACACCTTTATCTACGGAGCCATCACAGTGGTCCCCACATTTTAGTTCTTTTAAATTATAGTTTGTGTGTGCGTTCAAGTACCTGCTGAGGTCCAGAGGCGGCATCAGATCCTCTGTCACTGGAGGGTGAGCTCTCCTCATGGGAGCTGGGCATTGAACCCAGGTACTTTGGGAAAACAGTGAGCGCTCTTAACCACTGAGCCATCCATCTCTCCAGCCTCCCGACCCCCTAGCCCTCGCATTTTCACGGTAGGCTATGTGTGTTGTTGAGAAGCTGCGGTCCTGGCTGCCGGCCCACTTGGCTTTCTCCTCAGCTCGGCTGCAGGTGGCGTGAAGAGGCGCCGCTCTGTGCAGGAGCTGGCACCCGGCTTCCTTGGGTTTTTCTCAGAGCTGATTTTAGGTCTGGAAGGTCTGTTGCTCCTGTCAGAACTGGTTCTGCCCAGTCCTGTGTGAACCGAGCCTGGGAGTTTTAAAGCACTGACTGCAAGCTAGAAATGTTGACTCATTTCTAGTTTCTAGTTCATCTCTATTCAAAGGTCCCCTTTCCTCCTGGAATCCTGAAATTTCCTCCAGAAAGTCAGCTCCCCATCATCCTCCAGTCTTTTTTGTTTACATTCTCAGCCTGATTGCCTTTTTCTTTTTTATTGGATTAGTTCTTTGGGTTTTGCATTTGAAAGAGCTCTGCGGGGACAGTTGCTACACCAGCTGAAAGCAAGTTGAGTCTCCGTGACTCCTTTTAGGTGGTGTGGGAGCTTGGGAACATACCGAGTTAACACAGGCCGCCCCCAGTGTGTGTGTGTGTGTGTGTGTGTGTGTGTGTGTGTGTGTGTTCTCTAGGTTTCTCATTTCTGTGACCAAATAACTCAAAACCAATTCAAGGGAGCAAGGATTCATTTTGGCTCACGGATTTAGGGGACAACCAGCCTGTCATCGTTGGGAGGCATTCCCAGCTGCATGTGTGCCAGCCGGTGGGTGGATCCAGATCAGGAGGCTTTCTCCCCTTCCCCTTCTATCTTGTCCTTCCCCCACCCCTGGGACTGCCCTGCCCACACTCAGTTTGTCTTCTTTGGAAGTGTTTTCTCAGAGACACCCACAGTTGTGTCTCACCAAGTAAATACAGGCCTGGGGCTTTTACTGATTCAGTTAGGTTGACAGATTAACTGTCAAACTTGGGGTGTCGGGTACGTTCATAGGTGTGGGGGTCTGTTTTCTTTACAGGGATTCATACTGTGCGTCCCTGCTGTGTCAGGCCTGGGTCTGCTCCTGTTCAGTATTTGTACTAGGGTTGTACCAGGCTTGGTGTGTGCTCCAGAGCTTGCGTGCATGCTTGTGTGCAGGCTTGTGTGCATGTTTGTGTGACATTTGTGTGCATGCTTGTGTGCACGTTTGTGTGCACGTTTGTGTGCAGCCTTGTGTGCAGGCTTGTGAGGCAGTTTGTTTGAGGTCAGATCACATTTAGCCTGAAGGACATCCTTTTCGCTCTGGCTAACCTTTTACTTAGAGGGCATTGGCTCATCCCATTAGCTTGTAAGATTAAGCATCTGTGTTTGCGGGCAGTTTAGTTTCTTTGGTTAGTGAGCTGTTTGGCTGGTTGTTGTTTTGTCTTTTCTGAATGTGTGTGTATATGTGTGTGTGTGTGTGAGAGAGAGAGAGAGAGAGAGACAGAGACAGAGACAGAGACAGAGAGACAGACAGACAGAATGTGTACACCAGTGTGTTTGTGTGTGGTCAAAAGGTAACCCTGGATGTCACATACATGTCATCCACCTTGTTATTTTTAACAAACCCCTTTTCTGTCTCTGGACCACATTTTTTGGATATGTTCACACACATACAGATGAAAACATACCAATAACACATTTATTTTATGTATTATTTATTTTGAAAGAAATCTTTCTGAAATTCCATTTATTTGTTTGTTTGTGTTTTTCAAGACAGGGTTTCTCTCTCTGTAGCCCTGGCTGTCTGGAACTCACTCTGTAGACCCAAGATAGCCTTGAACCTGGGCTGTAGAGTGCTTTCCTGGGATGTTCAGATACCCGGGTTCCATTCCCCTGTGCCATTAAAAAAAACAAAACAAAACGGGGCGTTTCGGCACCTGATTGCAGTCCCGAACTCAGGAGTTAGAGGCAGGACGATCAGGAGTCCAAGGTCAGCCTTGGCCATGTAGCCAATTTGAGGCCAGCTTGGGCTATAGACTCAATCAAATAAAATTTATTACAAATGCCTGGGGTTGGGTGTTTTGGGGAGGTCTGAGCCGTGGCTGGCCCCTGTCCAGCTCTTGAATCCTCTCAGAGCACAGAAACCCCAGATCTTGGTACGGAGGCTGGGTGCATATCCTTGGATGTCCAGCAGAGGGCAACCGACTCTTGCGATCTGTTTTTGCAGGTTTGGACCCGGGCTCGGACTGAACTCAAGGCCTAGGGTGGAAGAGGTGTGGAGCCTGCATTGTAAATACAGCTATAAACCTCGGTTTGAGGGAAGCCTCTGCTGAATTTCAGTCTCCCATTCCTAGGTCTCCTATGTGGTCTGTTGTCCCGACGTGAATCTCTGAGTTTATAGGTTGACTTTCCGAAAGAATGAGTGAAAAGTCTCAGTCAGTGTGGGTTGTGCAGGGGTGGGAGGTGGGGGGTGGAGATGGCGGTGGGGGGTGGGGAGTTGCATCCTCTGGTTCTGCTCAGACCCAGTTGAAAAGAGACTTAGGCTCCTTCACCCTGAACTCCCTCTGTGTGTACAGGGGTCCTACGGTTCTCAGTGCCTCTCCAGTGGGGGGGGGGGCAGCGGAGAGGACCGGGTGAGGAGGGGAGGGAGGCAGGTGACTGATCCTCTGAAAGGGAATAGGAAGACCTTGGCTGGCCTCAGCAGGTTGCTAAGGAACAAGAGACCTCAGGGGTGCTCGGCAGGTAAGATGGATCCCTTACCAGCTGTCTACCTTGGCAGTTTCTGTTCCCCTCAGAGCACAGGGTGGGAGGTGAAGCGTGGTTACCCAGATCTACCTACTTCTGTAACAAACTGGGCACCTGCCTCAGGCTGGCAAAGGGCCCAGGTGGGGCACCGCGTTTGGAAGGACTCAGTTCTTCCAAAGGGTGAGGATTTTTCCCTCTCTACGAGAGTCTGTCTCTCTCATCTCTGTGTGGGCTGGGCTTTGGTTTTCTGTAGGTAGTGGCTGAACCAGGGCCTTATCTTGCTAAACAAGCACTCTGCCCTAAGCCACTCCCCACACTCAAAAGGCAGGTGGAAGTGGTGGTGGTGGTGGTGGTGGTGGTGGTGGTGGTGGTGGTGGTGGTGGTGGTAGTGGAACACAACTTCAATTCCAGTACTTGTTCAGTGCTTGGGAGACAGAGGATGCAGATCTGTGAGTTCAAGGTTGACCTGGTCTGCATAGCAAATTTCAAACCAGCCAGGGATGCATAGTGAGAACCTTCCTCAAAACAAGTTATTCTTTCATAGTTTCATACGTGTGTGTGTGTGTGTGTGTGTGTGTGTGTGTGTGTGTGTGTGTGAGAGAGAGAGAGAGAGAGAGAGAGAGAAAGAGAGACATACAGACAGACAGACAAAGTATGCTACTGACAGACTGAATGGCTGACTGACTAAGGATGCTGCTGAGACAGAGAAAGACAGACAAACAGACAAAGGATGCTGCTCTCAGGAGCCAGGTCCAAAAGCAAAGTAGCACCCACTCAGAACTGCAGACATGATGATACTTTTCCCTTCACTGTGGTCGGAATGGGGACCTGGGGACAGATAAACTCCCGTTCAAGTTACAACCTGTCGCTCCTCAGGTGTCACTGTGGATGAGAGCTCTTAACTGTCCCCGGGCTCACTTTCACCAAGTTAGAACCTGGGAGAAATGGCCGGGTGACAGAGTCCTTCTGCCCCTCACTGAAGGGAACTCAGCCCATGGGGCACCCAAGAGATGAGCACAGAGGAAGCCGTGCTCAGTGAGTGGACACTTCCTTCATCTCATCTCCTGGGCGGAGGCTCCTATTGACCAGTGCCCACCCCGATGGAAGTGCCTGCCGTACACCCTGGGTCCCAGGAGAGTGCTGGGAAGAGCTGGAGTCAGGCAGGAACATGGAGGGGGTGTCCGCTGGTCCACACCTCTGCTCCTGCACTCCTGATCCTTAGATCTGTAGAGCCCAGCCAAGCCACAGGATGGAGCTAACTGGTTCATCTCCTGCTTCTGCAGGTGCAAGCTCTTGCAGGGGATCTCGATGGAGCTCTGAAGTGGGGAAGGCGGTGGGGCCCAGGGCCTCGCTTCCCTGAGGTGTCAGAAGGAGGCAAAAAGAGGAGAAAACTTGGGAGGACGCACTCAGGACGCTCACTCAAGGCCTTCCTAGGCCGGGTGCATCTCTGGTTTCATGACCTCAACTCCCACATTCCCCCAGTGGCGTCCAGGGCAAAGAAAAGTGAATTTGCATACGAGGGGCAATAAGTGGAGGGGGACATGAGGCCAGGCTGTTCAGAGGGGACCCAGGACTGCTGTCAAGTCTGGATCCAACCCTCTGCGTTGTTCATACTGGACATAGTGTTGGATAGAATGGATTCTTACTGTTCACAGACATTAGTTTATAGATGTGAAGAAAACACTCACTTTCCAGGATTTCTCTGCAACAAAACGTTACAGGTGTGCTAAATGCCGTTGAACTGCAAGCGTCACAGAGACACTGAGAGGGAGTGGATCCACTCACCCTTTCCTCACTCTTGCCTGACTCAGCCTCTCCTCCGCCTGCCTCCACCTGATTTTCTGTCCCCTCCCCATGATCCCTGCACCCTGAGAGGCCAGTACATGTGGCCCTGCCTTGCAGTCCTGGGTTCACCGACCTCTGACTTGGCCCAGCTTCAAGATCTTCTGCATGTGCGCCCCTCGCCGCAGTGTGGGCCAGAGACCTCTCTTCCTGCTATTTCTCATTGGCCATGGTTGGAAGAGTCAGGCCGGCTTGATCAGACTTTTATGTGTGCAAAATACCCTTTCTGCAAAGGAGATCTCTCTCACAGGTTCTGCAATGTGGGCATGCGGGGGAGAATTCTTATTGATATATAGTACAGGGGACAGCAGGTATATACTGGGGTGCAGCTTGAGTTTCTTAGCTCTATCTACTTCTGGGCCCCTTTGTCCTTTGTGTGTGTGTCTGTCTGTCTGTCTGTCTGCCTGCCTGTGTATGTGTCTCTGTAGGTGTGTGTGTGTCTGCCTGTATGTGTCTCTCTATAGGTGTGTGTGTGTCTGTCTGTCTGTCTCTCTCTATAGGTGTGTCCATCTGTCTGTCTGTATGTGTCTCTCTGTAGGTGTGTCTATGTCTCTTTCTGTAGGGTGTCTGTGTGTGTGTCTGTCTGTCTGTCTGCCTGTGGTGTGTCTCTGTAGGGTGTGTGTCTGTCTGTCTGCCTGTATGTGTCTCTCTATAGGTGTGTGCCCGTCCGTCTGTCTGTGTCTCTCTATAGGTGTGTCCATCTGTCTGTATGTATGTGTCTCTCTGTAGGTATGTGTCTATGTATGTCTCTTTCTGTAGGGGTGTCTGTATGTGTGTTTGTGTGTGTGTGTGTGTGTGTGTGTGTGTGTGTGTACTGGCTGGTTTTGTGTGTCAACTTGACACAAGCTGGAATTATTACAGAGAAAGGAGACTCAGTTGAGGAAAGGCCTCCATGAGACCCAGCTGTGAGGCATTTTCTCAATTAGTGATCAAGGGGGGAGGACCCAGCCCATTGTGGGTGGTGCCATCCCTGGGCTGGTGGTCCTGGGTTCTATAAGAGAGCATGCTGAGCAAGCCAGGGGAAGCAAGCCAGTGAGTAACATCCCTCCATGGCCTCTGCATCGGCTCCTGCTTCCTGACCTGCTTGAGTTCCAGTCCTGACTTCCTTTGGTGATGAACAGCAATGTGGAAGTGTAAGCTGAATAAACCCTTTCCTCCCCAACTTGCTTCTTGGTCATGATGTTTGTGCAGGAATAGAAGCCCTAAGACAGTGTGTGTCTGTGTATGTGTCTCTCTGTAGGTATATGTGTGCATGTGTGTGTATACATTACTGGAGGTGGGACACAAGACTTCACACATGTTAGGCAAGCAATCTATTGTTAGTGCATGTGTGATAGGTGTGTTGTGCCACAGTGTACATGTAGGAGCAAAGAGGACAATTTTAGGTGGGACGAACTCAGATTATCAGGCCTGACCAGCACCCTTACCTGCTGAGCTGTCTACTGGATCCTTTGCCTCGTTTTAAACTTTGAGATGAAGTTGTCTAGGCTTTGGATTTTGGACTTTCAATCCTCCTGTCTCAGCCCCTGGAGTGGGGGTAATCTAGGCCTCTGCCATCAGGAACAGACACCTCTAAAACACATACCGTCTTCTCTTGGCCGCAGTCCTCCTGCACACCTATACTCCCCTCCAGCACCTGCTCACTTTCTAAAGCAGACTGAAGGCTCTCCCTAGGTCTCCAACCACCCATCCTCCTTGGCTCTAGTACTGCCCAGCAGAGCAAGATCATCCTTGAATTCTCCACCGTGAGGCTCCCCCCTATACTGTGTAAGGATGGTCTGGCCCTTTGGGGCTCTCTCTCACTGAACTCTGTGTGGTGGGCAGTGTTTCCCAGCTGGAGCGCACAGGTCTCTCATCTGGGCAGTGTGGTGACTGAGCCAGGTTCTCCTTCTCTGGGTCCCTTGCTGCACTTTGAGGGGACCAAGGGAAACTTGTAAGGACAGGGTATCCACTGGGGCTTAGTCACAGGGTTGGGGTGGCCATTTCTTCCTCTCTACCCAGGATTCGGGCCTCAGGTACCTGCTTGCGTGGCTGGATTTTTGTTTTTTAATTTTCCTGTAAATGTGGGCCTGCATGTCTGTCTGTCCGTCTGTCTGTGCACCATGGGCATGCAGAAGCCAGACGAGAGACCCATCTGGTGTTTCAGACAGTAGTGAGCCTCCGTGTGGTTGCTGGGAATTGAACCTGCATCCTCTGGAAGAGCAGCCATAGTGGATCTTTCTGGTACATGGTGAGCTGTACCGTCTTTTACCTTGCAGGCAAGCAGGACAATCCTTCTCTCCATGCTCTATTCTGAGGAGGGGAGGCAGAACGGGGCCTGAGGTCTGAGCCTTTCTCAGCCCTGGTCTGCTTGCTTGATCCAGGCCTCATCGTTTTTTTTTTTTTTTTTTTCTTTTTGGCGCTGGCTTTTTCCTCTGAATCTCTATTAGCAGGCAGATCCCGCCCGGCTTGAGACTCTGGTTAACGAGGCTCCCCTACCTGCCGAGGCCAGGCTAGAGACAGCTTATGTCTCTGCTCCGAAATTCTATGCGGATTAATTAAAACTGTGGAGAGCCTTCCCTCTGAATTATTTACAACTTCGAGGAGACCAAACAACTACCAAGGAGTCTAGTTACAGATGCATGTACCTCTCCTTGGTGGGGGTGCAAGGCTGGGGGTGGGGAAGGGGGGGCCTTCCTTCCAGGGCTTTGAATGGTTTTATTTCAGGGAAGCCACAGGAGCTGGTGGTATCCATCATGCGGGAAGCCAGCCTCGGAATGGTCTAGAAAGTTCTGCCCACAGAGAAGCCGGACCACATCACCTTTAATCTTTCTTTCCCTTTTATCACAGGAATAAGGCTCCTGTCTTCAGGGAGGTCCCAGGAGACTCGTTTTCCATCCTGGCCTTGCTCCAGGCTGTGGTCTGTCTGGGCCCTGCTGTGACAGATCTGGGGCACGCACCGTTCCACGCACGCATCCCTGAGGGCTGGAGGAGGTTATTATGCTTTTCTGCCACAGAGGAGGTGGCCCCCATTAGGTCCAACCCCTCTGGACATGACACCCATCATAAATGTAACGGGTAAGGATGCTGGTCTGAATTGTCAGGATAGCCTGCAGCCTCTTTGCTGGTCCCTAGACAAGGGGCTCCCCTCCCCCAAAGGTGATGCTGGATCCATTCTCTCCCCTGCCATCTTGATTTGGACAAGGACCCCAAGTTTTCCCTTCCGGATCTCCCCGTCTCCTATCTCTGAGTAGAAAGTCCAAAGCACGTGTGTCTACACCAGGCCAGATTTTTCCTTTCCAATGATGGGCGTCACCGTAGCCCAGGCTGCCCTTGAACTTGATAGGAACACAAGGAGGACTTTGAGCTTCTGACCCCACTGTTTCCTCTTCTGAGGACTGGAATGACAGTAGTGTGCCACCGCATTCTGTGTGTGCAGTACTGGGATGACACCCAGGGCTCTGTGTGCTACACAAGCACTCTCCCACCTCGGCTACCTTCCTGGTTAATGACCTTTTATTATTATTACTAATTATTATTTTATTTTTTAAGATTTATTTATTTATTTATTTTATGTATGTGAGTACACCATTGCTGTCTTGAGACACACCAGAAGAGGGCATCGGATCCCATTCCTATGGTTGTGAGCCACCCTGTGGTTGCTGGGAACTGAACTCAGGACCTCTGGAAGAACAGTCAGTGCTCTTAACCGCTGAGCCATCTCTCTGGCCCTAAAGATTTATTTTATGTGTGGGTATTTTGCCTCCATGCATATACATGTGTGCCACATGCATGCCTGGTGCCAGGGGTCCCCTGGAACAGGAGTTACAGACAGTGGTGAGCTGCCATGGGAGGCTGGGAATTGAACCTGGGTCCTCTAGAGGAACAGCCAGTGCTCCTCATGGCTGAGGCATTTCTCCAGCCCTACTCTTTTTTTTTAAACTTGAATCAAGCCAACTTCAAAGCTGTCCCTGAGTTTCAGGATAAAGTGATAGTTGGGAGCTGGAGAGACGGCTCAGCGGTTAAGAGCACTGACTGCTCTCCCAGAGGTCCTGAGTTCCATTCCCAGCAAGCACATGGTGGCTCACAACCATCTGTAAAGGGATCTGATGCCCTCTTCTGGTGTGTCTGAAGACAGCGACAGTGTGTACTCATATACATGAAATAAATAAATAAATACATACATACATACATACATACATACATACTTAAAAAAAAGAAAAAAAGATAAAGTGATGGCGTCACTGGCCACCTCTCCCTAGGATGCTGTTGTCTTCCTAAGGCCAACTGTGGCCTTGTTACACTTGCCCCTCCCCTATTCTTAAACCATACGTCACCCCTTCTTTGTAGACTAAGGATCTGTCAAATGCTAGTGCTAAGCTGTGTATGGTGGGGCAGGCCTTTAATCTCAGCACTCACGGAAGCAGAGGCAGGAGGATCTCTGCAAATTTCAGGCCTGGTCTACGGAGCAAGCCCCTTTGGTTGTCCAGTGGCTCTCCTGTCTGTGGTGAGGGAGTAGTGTTCCAGGCCCAGGCTCCACCCGACACCATTTATACACAGGAACCCAATAGATGCCAGCTCCTCGATTCATCTCAATCTTGCCAAAGAAAAAGTGACTGTGTCCGGTATGGTGGCTCATTTCACTTTTCTTCATTTTCTAGAGAAAGGCACCAAGCGGGTCCCAGATTTACTGGCATGGCGACCCCCTTGGTGCGTTTAGTCATGTTGCTAGGACTCAGGCCGTGTCAGGGGTCACTCCTCCCTTTTAAAGAAGCACTTTCAGAGTAATAATTATTCACTTGTGTCCTGCAGAGAGAGGACCCGTCGACAGGTGTAGTGGCTATTCCTGGTTGTCAACTTGACTAGATCTGGAATGAACTTCAATCCAGAATTGGAGGGCTCAACTGTGATCCAGATCTCGAGGCTGGAAGACACAGGTTTCTGATCTGGATCTTGGCATGGAGATCTTGAGGCACAGTGGCCATGAAAAGCTTAGGCCCAGGCAAGGTAGTAGACGTCTTTAATCCCAGGAGACTGAGGCAAGCAGATCTCTGAGTTCAAGGTCAGCCTGGGACAAAGCAAGTCCCAGATCCAAGTGAGGTGGTAAACACCTTTAATCTGGGCCACACTTTCAGCTGGAGACCTACATAAGGACATTGGAAGAAGGAAGATTCATTCTTCGACTGCTTGCATTTACTCACCAGCACATCTGTTGGAACCTACTTCTGCAGAAGACCAGCTGAAACAACCAGCCTTGTGGGACTGAGCAACTACTCGATTCTTGGGCTTCCCGTTCACTGCCCATTGTTGGGCAGTTGGACTACAGACTGTCAGTCATCATAATAAATCCCCTCAATATAGAAACACATTCCATACATCCTGTGGCTCTAGAGAACCCTGACTAGTACAGCGGGTTTCACCCTGGGGAGGGGTTGGTTCTTAGAGCCTGCAGTAATCAATTCCCACCTGGGGAAGAGCAAATGTGGCTGGTGCCCCAGTGACACTTGTGCCCTGAGACCAAGAGAAATCCGTCTGCATGCTGGGTAATGTGGCTGTGAGCTGAGTTTAATGAGACAGTGTCTTGCGGAGTCTCCTGTGGATAGATTCTTTGCATACATTTAAGGCATTCAAATTAAATGATTAGTGATATATTTGTCTTTTATTTTTGACAGGATCTCACTATAGCCCTGGCTGATCTCTTTGCCTCTGCTGGGATGAAAGGCAGCCACCCCCATGCTCTGCTAAAATGATTCTTTTAAAAAGATTTATTTATTTATTATATATAAGTACAAAGCTGTCTTCAGATACACTACACCAGAAGAGGGCATCAGATCTCTTTACAGATGGTTGTGAGCCACCATGTGGTTGCTGGAATTGAACTCTATGACCTTAGTCGGGTGCTCTAACCTTTGAAACCATCTCTCCAGCCCAAAAATGATTCTTAAAGGGGTTTGGAAGCTTAGTCAGTAGATGCAGGAGAGGCAGAAGGATTAGAAAGTTTGGGAACCTTTCTGGAAAAAAAAAAGTAAAGAAAAGAAAGCAAACCACGATCCTTTTTCTTTTTTTCAGAGCTGGGGACCGAACCCAGGGCCTTGCGCTTGCTAGGCAAGTGCTCTACCACTGAGCTAAATCCTCAACCCTGCAAACCATAATTCTTAAAAGCTTGCCTTAGAAACAGTAGATTCAGACAGGGTGGTACGCACCAGCACATTCCCAGCTCTGGGGCCATGGAGGCAGGAAGGCCATCCTTGGCTACACAGTCCAACACAGCTTTCTGGAAATGAGATGTCCTCAGCAGGGTAACTTAGTGGGTAAGGCTGGCTTGCGGACAAGCCTGAAGACCCAAGTTCAATTCCTGGGGACGCATCACAGGATAGAAATGAACTGACTCCTATGAGTTGTCCTCCGACCTCTGCAGTCATGTGGTGGTATAGGTGCATGCACGCATTAAATAAATGTAAAAAGTAAATGATAGATAGATAAGTAGATAGATAGATAGATAGATAGATGATAGGTAGATGATAGGTAGAAAGATGATAGATGAATAGATGATAGATAGATAGATAGATAGATAGATAGATAGATAGATAGATAGATAGATAGATAGATAATAGATAGATGATAGGTAGATGATAGGTAGATAGATGATAGATAGACCTATAGATAGGTAGATAGGTAGGTAGACAGGTAGGTAGGTAGATAGATGGATGGATGGATAGATGATAGATCTATAGATAGATAGATAGATAGATAGATAGATTGATTGATTGATTGATAGATGATAGAGCCAATTGGGCTACACACTACCCACCTCAACCAAACGAACACCTTAGATGAAGAAATTGTACCACACAGTAAGCAGGATGGTACTCTCTTCAGTTGTCACCCAATGCTTTCCAGACATGGTATTTTCATGGAGGAGAGAGTATATCAGAAGCAGAGACTCATTTTCCTCTAGTGTTCAGAGGCTGTGCCCAGTCTCCTTTCTGTGAGCATCACGCTGGTCCGGAGCTCACACTATATACCAGACTGACCCCAGCTTCAAAATCACTGTGATTACAGGTCTGAGGCACCAAGCTCAGCTTCCCCATGGTTTTTCAAAGGCTTAATTGTGCAGGCGATAGCTCTCCACTCCTGTAGTTTACTGTCCGCAGCAAATCTTTAAGTCCAGCCCACACCAAGGGGACGGGGCACTTGGGTCCTCTCAGAGGCTACCATTGCCTCTGCCTGTGCAGGCACCCGTGTGTGTGTGTGTGTGAGTGTGTGTGTGTGTGAGTGTGTGTGTGTGTGTGGTGTGTGTGTGTACACTTTGCTTTTTGTTGGAGCAGTGAACTCATAGATTAATACATCAAGCGCTTTCTCCTTTTGGCTATCTGGAAGGGAGAACCCCCCCTTTAATGGCCCATTAATTTTCTTGACTTGTACATTGTGCAAACACTTGCTTTTGCCTCTGACGGAACATCCGATTGAAATCCACAAATTACGGGTCCCTGTAACAGCAGGCGGCGGCCTATATATGAAGACGCCAGCTATAAAATGCCAGCATGCGAAGGTGTTTTGCCAACGGCTGTGAGTTTGCAGATGGGGACGCTGCCTTAAAGGCAGGTGCACCTCTGTCATCCTGGCAGCTGGGCCAGGTCTGTACTAAGGAATGTGCACCATCCTGCTCACCCCGAAGACAGCCCAGTCCTTAAGTGGAGGGTGAGGGTGGGGGTGGGGGTGGGGCCCCTCTGTGTGAGAGTGACAAGACAAACTGGAGTTCTGGCTAGAGGGACAGCCCCTGGGGCAGAGCACAAGTGGAGGGTGAGAGGGACCAGATCACTGTCCTGTCCTGCACAAGGGCATACTTTGTGCCAAGTGGGGCCACCTACCTCTGTCATTCCCACCCCCCCAAGGATGAAGGGGGAGGGGCTGACGCTGGAAGCTTGCTGTGAGGTGAGGGCTAGCCTGGACTACAGAGTGAGATTCTGTTTGAAAAAAACAAAACAAGAGACTGGAGAGATGGCTCAGGAGTTAAGAGCACTGTCTGCTCTTCCAGAGGACCCAGGTTCAATTCCCAGCACCCACATGGCAGCTCACAGCTGACCGGAATTCTAGCTCCAGGGGATCTGGAGCTCACAAAGACATACATGCAGTCAAAATGCCAACGTACATAAAATAAAAATAAATAGGGCTGGAGAGATGGCTCAGCGGTTAAGAGCACCGACTGCTCTTCCAGAGGTCCTGAGTTCAATTCCCAGCAACCACATGGTGGCTCGAAACCATCTGTAAAGAGATCTGATGCCCTCTTCTGGTATCTGAAGACAGCTTATATATATAATAAATGAATAAACCTTTAAAAAATAATAAAAATAAATAAATCAAAACAAAGCGGAATTGGGTTGAGGGTTGACATTGGTACCTCAAGCCCATGAGGCTCTGTGTTCTAACCCTGGAGAAACTGTGTGATTGGTGCACACCTGTGATCCAGCACTTGGGACGTTGGAAAGAAGAGACTAGAAGTTCAGAGTTATCTTCAGCTGCATAGTGAATCTGGGCTAGCCTGAGCTACACCAGATCTGTTTTCAAATAGACAAGCAAGAGAACACAAGAATAAAAAGGATACTTTGAAGCCAGGCATCAGTAGTGCACTCAGGAGGCAGAGGCAGGAGGATCTCTATGAGTTCGAGGTCAGCTCTGTCTACAGAGTGAATTCCAGGACAGCCAGGGCTACACAGAGAAACCCTGTGGCAAAAAAAAAAACAAAAAAACAAAAAAACAAAGCAAAGATACTTTGAGCCTTCTTAGTGAGCCCCAGCACATGCCTTGATGTTATCCCATCTTTTTGTGAATATCTTCTGAGTGGCCACTTTTGGTCTGTGTCTGTCTGGTCCGTGTCTGTGGCCAGCCTACTGTTACATCTGTATCACTTGTCTGTAAGTTTCTGCCCCTTGGGGAAACCCCTCTCAGCCTGGGAGACCCCAGCAGCTCTGAGCGTGTGATATGGTCAAAGACACATGGCTGTTGGACAG